>NC_092823.1:17054965-17365755 GCF_023375885.2 Dermacentor andersoni
GGCAGGCTACCGTGACGCTCGTCAGCACTGGAGATAGTGCCGATACGGTGAAATCGGGCCTTAAGTGCTTCTGGTAGTGCCGCCAGAGTCGGCCATCTGGCAGAGTGACAGCGGTGATATGGTTACTTGCAGCAGCTGTCACTTTTGCAGGAATGCAGGGTGGCCCCTCTCTGAAGTTTCGTGCATACACCAGGTCTCCCATTTGCCCAGTTGGTGTAGCAAGCATGTGACGCTCTCCAGATCTGCCGTATCTCAAGCGACGAGCCGGGACCCAGTCCTGTCTCAGGTGGTCAAGGCGGTGTCCCGTGGGGAGGAATTAGTTCGGCAGGCCTATAGCCACAAGGCCGCTGAGCTGAGCTTGCAGAAGGGCTGCCTGCTGTGGGGTTTCAAGGTGATGATCCCACAAAGTCTCCGGTCCAGGGTTCTGCGGTTGCTGCACACAAGTTATCCGGGTGTGGAAAAGACTAAGATGGTGGCCCGGTCCGATATTTGGTGTCCTAGCCTCGACCAGGACATAGCTCACATGGTGCAGAGCTGCCAAAACTGCCAGGAGCATCAGCGGGCTTCACATCATGTGGAAATCACCCCCTGGCCGTTCCCACAGAGACCCTGGTCCCGCCTGCATGTGGATTTTGGGGGCCCTTCAAGGGCCATTACTTCCTGGTGGTGGTGGATGCCTTTTCGAAGTGTGTCACCTCTCCATCAGCAAGCGCGACCATTGCGGCGCTGCAACAGGTTTTCGCCGCCCAGGCGTTGCCGGACGTCATCGTGTCCGACAATGGTCCTGCTTTCGCCAGCAGAGTACTTGGCCTGGCTGAGGAAGAACAGAATCCACCGTAGAATGGTTCCGCCTACCACACTGCCTCAAATGGTGTAGCCAAGCGGGTGGTGCAAACCATCAAAGACAAGCTCAAGAAGAGCCAGACTGGGGATTTCCGGACTCAGATGGCCCGGATACTATTTCAGTACCGGACCACGCCCCACGATGTGACTGGCCGTGCCCCCTTGTGAGCTCCTGCTGGGTCGGATGGTCAAGACACCCTTGGACGTCTTGTATCCGGACCTCCGATCCACAGTACTCTTGAAGCAGCTGAAGTAGAAGCTGGCTGCTGACCAAGGATGCCGTCCCGGTCCTTTGCCAGAGTCGGGAGCTCCAGTTTTTGCCAGGAACTTCTGTCCTGGCCCACCCTGGTCTGCCGGACAGGTAGTGTCTCCTGCCAGCGCCTCATCGCTGCTCGTCCGCATGCCAGACGGCGCCATGTGGCACAGACACGCCGACAATGTCAGGTGTCGCCTCGGGACCTGGCCAGCACCCTCGACTGCCACTTCTGAGTTCCAGCCTGCAGGAGGACTAGCGGCAGCACCAGTCGCTTCCAGCGGAGCACCACTAACTTCGGAGGTGGCAACCGTTGCCAGTGGTGCGGCACCAGTTGGACAGGTGTCGAGCCCGGCATCATTCGCAAGCCCGACCACTACAGACCCTCCGGATGGAGCGAGGCTGGCTCAAGCAGCACCTGGCGTTGCGGCACCCGACCCATCAACACCGGTGCCCAGGTGGAGTGCTTGATGGCGGAGGCCACCGGACCGTTACTCGCCTGGATAGCAGGCACAGTCGACCCAGCTAGGGTGGAGGACGTTGGACGTTTGTTTCTTTTATTTAACAAACAAACTGGGGGTAAGGGGGTGTAGCAAGCATGTGACGCCCCCTCAGGCATAATGTTCGTTCGCCGCCAGGCTCGGTGGTCTGCCAAGCCCGGCAGGCAACATTGGTCACCGCATCGCAATAAACACCGATGAGCAAGGCTGCTCGGCGGTCAGTCATCGTTCAGCACCACCACGCTGCGGAGCGTCCGTCTATCGGAGGGTGCCACGAGCCCTCCCTTGTTCACGAGCCCGGGTAGATCGTGACAGTTGGTGCCGTCCAGGCATTCTTGTCGTGTGGTAACTTCTGCTTCAGTTGTCGCGTCAGGACAGTCAACGTCATGTCCGGGTGCAACAGACTCAAAGCAGTTGTCAACTTGTGACCCATGATTATATCGCGCTTAGTGTTACACCGACAAACATAAGAGATGAGACGCGGATGTAGCGCGACCTACCAACTGTTTAATACTGTTAAAGAACACGCTTATATACAAGGATATGTGGCGCAGGGGAGGGGGGAGCAGATATGAAAAGATATGACAAGGTGACGACATGTGATGATAGTTTGGGCCGGAACTACATCGTTCACTTGCACCCGTTTGCTGTGGCAAACTCGACCTCAGCTTCAATGAGCACCATGGATGGAGTGCTTACGCACATCTTTTTCTTTTGCTATTGCAAGTATGCAGCGAGGCGTGGCTCGGCAGGTGTGCAGCCAGTAGTTTAGTTTCATGAGGAGTTGTTCGGTAATTAAGCAGGACGTGGGCTAGTTGACAATCAAAGGTTCCACCTCTGGCCTTCTTCAGCTTTGACTTGTTTGTACTGCACATTCAACAGCTTTATTGGAAGCAGGGTGGTATGAAGGTGCTAAAACTGTCGAGGTGCTATGGAGGTGCAGAAACGTACATAGACAGAATTTCTGTCAACGTGCCATTGAGCTGCTCTGTCAGTCTGTTTGTCTGCCGTTGGTAGATGGCGGAAAGCTTGTGCTCGGCAGAACAGGAGGGAAGTAGGTTTTGAACTACTTGGGACAAGAAGGTGCAGCGGTGATCAGTGAGGAGCTGCCGGGGTGCACCACTATGGAGGATGACGTCATGTAAAAGGAAATCTGCTACCTTGGTTGCAAAGCTTGCGTAATCGGTCGCGGAAACGACCCACTTATCACCAGATTTCGATGTCGGAAAAGGGCTGAGAAGATTGAGAACGACCTGAAAGAATGGTTGTGAAGGCACGTCGATGGGGAGAAAGGCGTCCAGCGGGCAGCACAGCAGGTTTTTTGCACCGCTGACAGAGCGCACAGGTTCCAATGTAGCGGTGCACAGTAGCGCTACATTGGTTCCAATGTAGTGGTAGAGGCTTGGCCAGTAGAAGCAGTGCCGTACATGGTCGTAAGTATGTGAAACGCCGAGGTGGCCTGCAGTTGGGGTGTCATGCAACCGCTTAAGAACTGATGTCCGGAGATGGCATGATACAACGAGTAAAAATTCTGGTCCTTCAGGGTGTAAGCAGCGACGGTAGAGAATGTTGTCGTGGAGCATGTGGGTCCACGTGCTCCGCGACGATGGATTCGGAGCATGGGCTCAGAATGTCCAGAATTGAGATAATCGATGAGGACACGCAAGCATTCATCACGCCATTGTTCTGTGCAGATATTGTGCAGATCAAAAATGGCCAGGATGCAAGAGTCGGTGTCATGTGCATCATATTGAGGGCAGTCGACAGGGTGAAGGGAGAGGTAGTCGGCGCCCTTGTGCAAATGGTCTGACTTGCATAAAACAGCAAATGATTATTCATGGAGCTGTAGTGCCCATCCACCCAATTGTCCAATGTGGTCTTTAAGTGAGAGACAACACAAGGTGTGCTGATTGGTAACCACAGAAAATGTGCAGCCGTACAAGTAGGGGCAGAATTTGGCAACTGCCCAAACTAACGCCAGGCACTCCCGTTCGCTCATCGAAAAATTCTTCTAGGCGGGTGACAGGAGGCGGCTGGCGCATGCAATTATGCAATCTGCTTTATGCTGCCATTGAACTAGTATAGCCCCAATTCCATGGCCACTGGCATCCGCGTGAAGTTCAGTGGCGGCAGATGAATCATTATGAGCTAGCAGTGGAGGAGCCGTGTGAAAGCAACGTCCTTCTTAAGTAAGTCGGTGAGTGGGCGAGCGGTTTAAGTGAAATTCTTGATCATCATCATCATCATCAGCCTGGTTACGCCCACTGCCGGGCAAAGGCCTCTCCCATACTTCTCAAGCTACCCCGGTCATGTGCTAATTGTGGCCATGTTTTCCCTGCAAACTTCTTAATCTCATCCACCCACCTAGCTTTCTGCCGCCCCCTGCTACGCTTCTTTTCCCTTGGAATCCAGTTCGTAACCCTTAATGACAATCGGTTATCTTCTCTCCTCATTACATGTCCTGCCCATGCCCATTTCTTTTTCTTGATTTCAACTAAGATGTCATTAACTTGCGTTTGTTCTCTCACCCAATCTGCTCTTATCCCTTAACGTTACACCCATCATTCTTCTTTTCATAGTTCGTTGCGTTGTCCTCAATTTAAGTAGAACCCTTTTCATAAGCCTCCAGGTTTCTGACCCGTACGTGAGTACTGGTAAGACACAGCTGTTATACACTTTCCTCTTGAGGGGTAATGGCAACCTGCTGTTCATGATTTGGGAATGCCTGCCAAACGCACCCCAGCCCATTCTTATTCTTCTGATTATCTCAGTCTCATGATCCGGATCCGCGGTCACTACCTGCCCTAAGTAGATGTATTCCCTTACCACTTCCAATGCCTCGCTGCCTATCGTAAACTGCTGTTCTCTTCCGAGACTATTAAACATTACTTTAGTTTTCTGCAGATTAATTTTTAGACCCACCCTTCTGCTTTGTCTCTCCAGGTCAGTGAGCATGCATTGCAATTGGTCCCCTGAGTTACTAAGCAAGGCAATATCATCAGCGAATCGTAAGTTACCAAGGTATTCTCCATTAACTCTTATTCCCAATTCTTCCCAATCCAGGTCTCTGAATACCTCCTGCAAACACGCTGTGAATAGCATTCGAGAGATCGTATCTCCCTGCCTGACACTTTTCTTTATTTGGATTTTGTTGCTTTCTAAAAAAATTCTTGATAAAACAACGCAAATAGGAGCATAGCCCAACAAGGCTTCTTACGTCCGTGGTGGAAGTCGGAATGGGAAAGTTCTGTACCTTGTGAATCTTGTCAGGGTCGGGTTGAATGCCAGTGGCACTGACGAGATGACCAAGAAAGGTAATTTGACGATCTTTAAAGTGGCACTTGGATTAGTTCAGTTGCAAGCTGGTGTGCTGGAAAACAGCAAGAATAGCCGATAGACGTGTTAGATGACTCGTGAGAGTTGATGAAAAGACTGACATTGTCTAGATAACACAGACATGTGGACCATGTTTAGCCGCAAAGTAAGGGGTCCATCATTCTTTTGAAGGTTGCCGGGGCATTAAAAAGGCTGGACGGCATAACCTTGAACTGGTAGTGGCCGTCAGGTGTTATAAAGGCAGTTTTTTCACGGTCCATGTCATCTACTGAGATTTGCCGATAGCCTGATTGGAGGTCTATCAATGAAAAGTACTTGGCTCCGTGCATGCAGTCGAAGGCTTCATCAATATGCGGCATGGGATAGACATGCTGAGTTGTCTGTAATCCACACAAAAGTGCCAACTGCCATCCTTCTTGACAAGGACACCAGGGGATGCCCACGGAATGCCTTTAGCCAGCATCTTGTGGACTTCTCTTTGTTTCACTTGTCGTGCAGCATATGTAACACGGTATGTGCGACGGCGTATTGTAGTGGCATATCCGGTGTAAATACGATGGCTGACCACCGATGTCTGGACTAAAGGGCGGCCATCAAGGTCAAAAATGTAAATTTCCAAGAGACAGTGGAGGTCCGCAGCTTGTGGCGGTAGAAACTCAGCTGCAATCATCTTGCTAAGTTTGTCTTGAATGGATGAATTGGAGGTTCCTGTAGAAGGTGACGGGATCTCGGCATCAAGAGCTGATATCTCACAATCATTCACAGGTGATATGTTGCCTAAAGACATGCCTCTGAGAACAATTTGAGTCGAGTAGTTAAAATTAAGGAAAAGAGGCGGAGTATGATTGCCTGTAACAGTGAGCATGGTATGGGGAATGGCCAAATTTCTTTCAAGCAGTATATCAGCAATGGGACATAGTACATAGACGTCATCAGGAACAGATGGGAATGACAGTAGAGTGATGCACGTAGTGGCTTGAGGCAACAGGCAGATGTCTTCAGGAGAGCATAACCATGGTTGTTTGACTGATGGGCTATAGCAGCCATGGGGCAGTTCAAGTTGAATGACACTAGACACACAATCAAAGAGTGCTGAATGGGACGATAAAATGTCTAAGCCAAGTATAACGTCGTAAGGGTGTTGTTCCAAAATGGTAAACAAAACAGTTCTTTGGCGCCAAGCGATGCCAATGCTAGCAGTGCACATACCAAGCAGTCACATACCAAGTACGGTAGGCATTCCTCCATCGGCGACGCGGAGGGTGTGTGATGCAGGGAGTGTGAGAACTTTGTTCAAGTGTCGGCGCAATTGGGCACTCATCACAGATATGTGCGTACCAGTGTCTATGAGTGTTGGGACACTGGCGCCTTCGACTAAAACATCCATCAAGTTCTGTTTGTTAGGTAAAGTGATCAGAAGGTCAGTCGTCAAGGCAGCCTCACCTCTGGGAGATGCATCGCTTAGTTTCCCGGAGACTGGCATCGGGCTGCATTGGGGACAGTGGGTGACGAGCCTGCAGCGATGGGGATGACGGTCGACGAGCTAATGGTGAACGGGACTGGCGAGGTCGGAATGACGATGAGGGACTGTTCCAAGGAACACGAGTGTCAGTGTTTGACTGTTGCGGTGTCAGTCGAGGCTGGAAACGACACTCGCTCTGTTTGATACGATGATAACTGACGAATGGCAGTCGCAGAAGGGAGGAGACAGTACGGTTGTTACAATGGCGACAAACGTGACCGATATGCTGGCAGGCAAAGCACATTGGCTGATCGTCTGTGGTTCACCACTCTGCTAGATTTAGGTCGCGTGCAGGATACTGCAGACCAGTCGATAGACCTGGAGCATGAGACAGCTGTGAAGTGGCAACAGCAGCACATACAGAATGAACTCCCAAGATTAGCGAGTTCTTTGTAGACTATTGCCTTCATAAATAGTGCTGTAGGCAAGTTGTTTGGCTCACTGGGGCTAGAAAAAAAGGCTGCAGGAGCCATGGCTTCATGTTCTCGGTACGCTATCTGCGCTGGTAATCTGATGATGATGGTCGCTGCAAACATACCCTGTCGTCACAAGAGGATGTCGCAGCTGTGTTCTGCAGACACGCGAATGGCATTGCAATGTCTGCTGAAAGCGTCGACACTATTTTATGATGTCCTGTACTGTTTCACAATTTTCATGCGTGAGCAGGTTGAAAGCATTGTCAGCGATCCTCTTCAGTACACGCCCAACCTTCTCTGACTCAGCCATATCACTGTCAGCCTTATGGCGCAGATCCAGCACGTCCTGGATGCAAGAAACGTGTGGTTCTGTGGATGTTTGGTCGCGGGTTCGCTAGTTCTTTCTTAGCGGTGCTCTTCCACCAGGTGGGACAGCTGAACAACTCCCTCAGCTTCTGCTTGCACGTGTCCCAGTCGTTAAGCTCTTCGTTGTGGTTGTGGTACATATTGCTGCATCACGTTCGTCCTGTTCAAATCCTCCGTCGACGCTCCTCACCAACACGAACCTAATTGAAGTAGACATAGGTGGTGTTCCGTCGACGGCATTAATTGATACTGGAGCCCAGCTATCCATAACGAGCGCTAACCTACGTCGTCGCCTCAAAAAAGTTCTTACGCTTGCCATCACTCGAGCAGTACGCATCGCCAATGGCACCACTGTTGCTGTCAAGGGTATGTGCACTGCTCGCATAGGAATTGCTGGCCGCCAAATTCCAGTCCTGTTCACCATGCTGACTAGTTGCCCTCATGACCTAATCTTCGGGCTCGACTTTCTGACGACGCATTCTGCCCTCATCGACTCTTCCACCAGTACGCTGTGCCTCGAGCTTCCTCTTCTTTCAGACGTTCACCCTGAACAACCAAACACCCTCTGCACTACAGCGTTTGTTCGCTTTCCTCCAAAAGCCCTAACCTTTGTCGAATTGGCCTCAATGGCAAGCGTGCTTGATGGCGACTATGTCGTCGCACCTATTCGTGATGTCCTTCTGGCGTGCGGCATCTCTGTGCCGCACTCCGTCATAACCCTTGCCGTTAATCGAATGTGTCTCCCCATTATCAATTTTGGCTTGACAAAGCAAGTGTTGCCTGAAGGCATAGCGGTGGCCACGCTCCGATCAGTGACAGACGACCACGTCACTGCTTTTGCAGCCGAAGCGTCTCCAGATCCTCCTGATTACCCGCAGGATTCCTTGAACCTCGATGGCCCATTGCGTCCTATGGTCGCTCTGGACCTCGCACATGACCAAGCAGCCGCCCTATATTGCCCTTTGCTTTCCTACCACGACATATTTGACACTGACAATCGACCACTTGGTGAGATGTCCCTTGTTAAGCATCGGATAAACACTGGTGATGCTGTTTCCATTCACCGCCGACCGTATCCCATGTCCATGGCAGAGCAGCAAATTATTCAGCAGGAAGTAAACAAAATGTTCGCCAGAGGCATTGTTGAGCCCTCGTCGAGTCCTTGGGCGTCGCCGGTCATGCTCGTTAAAAAGAAAGATGGCACATGGCGCTTCGGCGTTGATTACCGCCACCTAAACCGAATTACTAAAAAGGACGTTTACCCTTTACCACGAATTGACGACGATCTTCATTGTCTTCACGGTGCTTAATACTTTTCGTGTATCGACCTTTGATCTGGTTATTGGCAGATGTCCGTCGATGAGCAAGACCAAGAGAAGACCACTTTCGTCACTCCAGATGGCCTCCACCAATGCGAGGTTATGGCGTTTGGTTTATGCAATACCCCACCACGTTCGAACGGATGATCGACTCTCTGCTTCAAGGTTTCAAATGGTCAACTTGCCTTTGTTACCTCGACGACGTCCTTGTGTTTTCCCTACATTTGAGAAGCACCTTGAGCGCGTCGCTGCTATCCTTGACGTATTCCGCAAGGCTGGGCTCCAATTAAACTCATCGAAGTGCCACTTCGGGTGCCGGCAGATTACAGCGCTAGGCCATCTCGTAGATGCTTCCACAGTACAACCCGTCCGGAGAAGGTTCGAGCAGTAACGGCTTTTCCTGAACCTCAGTCTGTCAAAGACGTCTGTAGTTTTGTGGGGCTGTGTTCTTATTTCAGACGGTTCATGAAAGATTTCGCAGCAATCGCTCGACCACTCACTGAACCCCTGAAGGAAGACTTGCCTTTTTTGTGGGGTTCCTCTCAGGCTGCCGCATTTTCACGCCTTATCGCGATTCTCACCAATCCACCGGTCTTGGCCCACTTTGACCCGTCCGCATCTACAGAGGTCCGAACCGATGCCAGTAGTTACGGGATCGGCGCTGTATTATCACAACACCAACATGGACACGACCACGTTATAACGTATGCTAGCCGGCTCCTGACAACTGCAGAGGACAACTATTCGATTACTGAGCGCGAATGTCTTCTCTCGTCTGGGCTGTTTCAAAGTTCTGCCTATATTTATATGGCAAGCCCTTCTCAGTAATCACAGACCATCTGTGCTCTGTTGGCTTTCGTCGCTCCATGATCCTACTGGCCGACTCGGCCGTTGGGCCCTCTAACTACAAGAATATCCCCACACAGTGACTTACAAGTCGGGATGCCAACACCAGGACACAGATTGCCTCTCTCGCTACCCAGTCGAAGACACAACCTCTACGTCTGATACTGACACCGACGCCTGTGTTCTCTCTATTTTTCCATGACTCCATGTCGCTGATGAGCAGCGCCCTGACCCGTCCTTGTGTATCATCATTGACCGCCTGGAATCGGCACTTGCCGACAGTTACCTTTGCTCATTCATACTTCAAGATGGCGTACTCTACCGCCACAACGTTCACCCCGATGGCCCTGCATTACTCCTTGTGATCCCTAAATGCCTTCGCTCGGCTGTTCTGCACGAATGAGCGGTGCTGGCAGCCGTCTGTGCCACTGCTAACCGTATTGTTGCACCTATGCAGGCATTTTGACGCGGTTCCATAGAGCGGTGCAGGACCATCTTACCCAACGCAGCACCAACGATACATTCCAGAACGTGGCTGCAGAGTGATCTGTGCAAGCAATGAACCAGGAAATTCGTGCCTGCGCGGAAGGCTCACGGCGCCCCTCCAGCAACCCGATAAAAGAAGCCAGCGACAGCCACGCACACATCAGAGCGGTGCTGGCAGCCGTCTGTGCAACTGCTAACCGTATTGTTGCACCTATGCAGGTGGGCACACACACATTCATGTGAAAGTTTATTTCCTTGCATTTTACGGTTGCTGCACTGCTCTGGTGCCTCTTGTTGTCTGTGACACGTTTGTAGAAAATTTGTTAAAATGGGGGACGACGAGGCTACGCAACTTGACAATTTTGCCAAGACACTAGCAGACGAGGCTCCCAAAAGCATTGAAGTTACTAAGGTTCTGATGGAAATGACTTCTAAATTTATGGCAGCCATGACTGAAATTAAGGTTACCGTAAACAAGTTGAACTCATCTAGCGAAGCTGTACAGACTGAAATAGCAGCAGTGAAGGAATGAATGGGTTTCATGAACACTGCCTTTGAGGGCTTCATAACAGAAGTTCAAACGATGGGACTTGAACTCGCGGAAGTAAAGAAGAACAATCTGGAAATTCAGCAAGAAAACAAGAGCTGACGAACGAAGTGAAGGAGCTAAAAACACAATTGGTTGAACTGAAGCAGTACAGCAGAAGGAATAACATCGAATTGAAAGATATTCCTGAATCTGATAACGAGAACCTCGGTAGCATGATGACACAGATAACTTCTTACCTACAAGTTAAGCTTTCTCCTGAGGAAATAGACGCTGTACACCGTGTTCTAACCAAGTCGAAGGGACCTTCCAATGTAATTGTGAAGTTTAAGTCAAGGTCCCCACGTGACAGAATCATGCAAGCTGCAAAAAAGAACAGGCTAAATACTTCCGTGCTTGGCTTCCCAGAGAACGATCGCTTTTTGTCAGCGAACATTTGTGTCCAGAAAAAAAGGTTTTGCTCGGCAAAGCTATTGGAATAAAGCGTGACAGAGGCTGGAAATTTGCATGGGTGTCTGAAGGCAAAATCTTGATGAGAAAAACAGAAAGCTCAAGAATAATGCACATAACCTGTGAAGATGACCTGGAAAAAATTGTTTGATTACCAATGCTCTTGTGTTTTAGTACTTGTATACTCTTACAATGTCTTTGGCCATAGATGACGATGACCTGTTAAGCAGTGACAAAAAATTTGTCAATATTTTACTCTAATATCCGCAGTGTGAGGAGGAACCTGAACCTTCTAGTGGCTTACTTGACAATATATTCCCAATCTTGTGATATTGTAGCACTTACAGAAACCTGGCTGCAAAAAGATGAGAAAGTTATGCTTCCTGGCTATGTTATGCTATCTCATCCGAGAGAATAAAAAAAACCGTGGTGGTGGTGTTGCCTTTTTTATCAAAAATGGTCTACCTCTCTCGTGTTTGGCACCAGTCACCCTCAGTCATACAGACACAGAAACACTGTTCATAAAACTGCCCCATTCATTCACTGTTGAAGTTATTTACCGTCTACTAAATTCATGCCTTTCGTCCTTTCTTGATAAACTCGGAGGAATTTTTGAAACGCTTACTACACACTCAGAACGCATAATTATTGTTGTCCAAAATCAAGAAAGGGGCTGACAGATGGAATAGCACATGTGGTATAGAGTTTGTAAACAGGGATAAGGTGCCTCAGAAAGGCTGGCCAACGTTTCGATAGGAGTACCTATCCTCGTCAAAGGCGGCCTCGTCGTCCTCGGCATGTTAGTTTTAAAGGGTTAGTGCAGTGACGTCACGTGCGGGTGTTGTCGCTCGCGGCTGGTTTTAAAGGGAGAGACTTCAGACGAAACGAGCGCTGTCGTTCAACGTCTGTGAGCTTCGTTCCCAAGACGGGGGGGGGGGGGGACAAGAGCGGAAGAGTGGGAGCGTGAGGAGAAAAGAAAAGAAAGAAAGGAGGAGAGAAAAAAAGGACAAAAGAGGGGGGGAAGCCAGGGTGACACCAAGACAGAAAAAAGAGAGAGAAAGAACAAGAAAGAGGGAAAAAAAGTTTTTTAAGAAAGACGGGGGCCTGGGAGCGCGTTGGGGATGCGGGAGATTAGGAAGCATTTAGGGGTATCGTTGGCGGCATGTTTTTGTGGCATTAGAAGAGGCGGTCAGTGCGCGAGTAACACAAAATAAAAATAAAAACAAACATGAGTTTAAAGAGTGACTTGAGTAGCATAGCAGCAATACGTCGAGTAATTTTGAAGTAGTTAAGATGGCGACGAGGAGTCAGCGGTGCAATGTATGGGGTGACTGAAAGGCAGCGGCATGGTCTTTCAAGGGGCATTGCCCCAGTCGCTCAGCGTAGGTGTCGTTACGGCGGCATCCAGAAATGGCGATACCCTGGGTTGAGGCACCAAAAAAGGCATATTGACTTTGGAATGTGTTGGTGAGAGGTTTTCAAAAAAGTATATAAAAAAAAAGAAGGGAAAAGAGAGGGGGGACCGAAGCCGGAATAACAAACAGGAGGGTGACGTGCGCAGAAGCGGGCGGGGGCAAGTGTACATGGGAGAATGGGTTCGTACAGTTGATATAGGCGTAAAAACCTGAAAGAGTATATTAAATCGAGTAGTAGGCAGGAAAAAAAATTTCCAAATGGATGAGTAGGTGGTGAGATTAAGAATTAAGGTTAGTTGGTGGCATAATGTGTTTTGTGTCTTGGTTGATGATATGAAAATTTCAGATTTAAGTTACCGCTTTTAAAGATTCTAAGTTGCCGCGTGCCAAATTAATTCCCGTTGGGTGTAGGCAATTAAACTTGTGTATGAGGTATGATTCCATATACTTCCTTTCGCGAGGGGAATGGAAATTTGTTTGTAGTATATAGAGCCTTGATTTGTCAAATATATGACCATGTTCCTTAAAGTGGCTGGCTCCTTCTTTGGGTAAATAGCGTTTTGTATCCGCGCGGTGACCGTTGAGTCTTCTAAGAATTTGTTGTCCAGTTTCACCATGTATTGTTTGCTACAAGCGGCGCATTCTAGACAGTAGACTACGTTGCTTAATGTGCAGGTGAAAGCCGAAGTTACCTTGTGTGCGTAATTCGACGCTGTACTTTTTACTGTAGTAGTAGATTGAATATGTTTGCATGTAGAGCACCTGGGGCGGCCACAGGGATTGGTTCCCAACTTCCTCTTTGTCTTTAGTTTGGCGTGTACAAGAACATCTTTAAAACGAGTGTTGCATCTGTAGGCTACTCTGGGAGAGTCGGGAAAAATCTGATTAAGTTTCTGGTTGCTGGTGGGAATTGGGTAGTGTTTACTCAGGATGCTATTCACGTTTGGGAGTGCGTTTGAGAATTTCTCGATCAAGTTTGGTTGCAGCGCTGTAGGCTGTTTGAAGGTCACTGTTTCAGTGGTTCCTGTTTGATAGGGTTTGATAGTCTTGGTTTTCAACGCAAATGCGACGTAGTAGTCGTGTGGCTTGGCCTTTAAGGATGCCTTGTTTGCAATGTCTGGGATGGTGGCTGGTATGTTCTAGGTCCTGTTGTTTGTCGAAGGGTTTCATATAAAGCGTTGTCTCAAATTCACATATCATCAACCAAGACACAAAAGACATTAGGCCACCAGCTAACCTTAATTCTTAACCTCACCTACTCATCCATTTAGACCTACTACTCGATTTAACATACTCTTTCAGGTTTTTACGCCTATATCAACTGTACGAACCCATTCTCCCATGTACACTTGCCCCGCCCGCTTCTGCGCACGTCACCCTCCTGTTTGTTATTCCGGTTTCGGTCCCCCCTCTCTTTTCCCTTCTTTTTTGTTTATATACTTTTTTGAAACCCCCTCACCAACACATTCCGAAGTCAATATGCCTTTTTTTGTGCCTCAACCCAGGGTATCGCCATTTCTGGATGCCGCCGTAACGACACCTACGCTGAGCGACTGGGGCAATGCCCCTTGAAAGACCATGCCGCTGCCTTTCAGTCACCCAATACATTGCACCGCTGACTCCTCGTCACCATCTTAACTACTTCAAAATTACTCGACGTATAGCTGCTATGCTACTCAAGTCACTCTTTAAACTCATGTTTGTTTTTATTTTTATTTTGTGTTACTAGCGCACTGACCGCCTGACCGTCTCTTCTAATGCCACAAAAACATGCCGCCGACGATACCCCTAAATGCTTCCTAACCTCCCGCATCCCCAACGCGCTCCCAGGCCTCCGTCTTTCTTAAAAAAATTTTTTCCCTCTTTCTTGTTCTTTCTTTCTCTTTTTTTTCCTCTCCTCCTTTCTTTTTTTTCTCCCCACGCTCCCACTCTTCCGCTCGACCCCCCCCCCCCCCCCCCGCGTCTTGGGAACGAAGCTCACAGACGTCGGACGACAGCGCTCATTTCCTCTGAAGTCTCTCCCTTCAAAACCAGCCGCGAGCGACAACACCCGCACGTGACGTCACTGCACTAACCCTTTAAAACTAACATGCCGAGGACGACGAGGCCGCCTTTGACAAAGATAGGTCCTCCTATCGAAACGTTGGCCAGCCTTTCTGAGGCACCTTATCCCTGTTTACAAACTCTATACCACATAATTATTGTTGGCGATTTTAACATTGATACAAATACTGAATGCCACAAAGACTACGTGAACCTGTTAATATCGTACAATTTCTGAAATATGATTAATACACCCAAGCGTGTAACTACCTGCTCTTCATCTATTATTGATCATGCATTAACAAATATACCGACTAGGATACGCGCTGGTATTTACAGCGAACCCATCTCCGATCACCTCCCACTTTTTGTTGCTGCTGACACTGATATAAAGCCAGAGCGTGAGAGCAACAAGTATGTATCTAAAATAGATTATGCCCTACTGCATGAAAATCTATTGGCCGTTGACCCCAGTGTAATATACCATGATGACGTCGATACAGAGTTTAGTAACCTAATAGACAGGCTTTCGCAAATGGTTACTATCCGCAGCAGAAATATTAGTGTTCGCTCTTACGAAGCACCACTATGCCCTTGGATGACTGAGCCAATCCTCGCCGTTCTAAAAGAGAAGGATTCATGGTACCGTAAGTGGAAGCAACACAAGGATAATGTTTACTATCTAAACCAATTTAGGAACCTGCGCAATAGATCCGTGTCGATGATGAGGGCATGAAAAAAAGCATATTACACACGTCTCGTTGAACAGGCTTCCGGCAATTCATATAAGGTCTGTAAAATAATAAATGAAGTTGCTGGCAAAGCCAGTTTGCGCCGTGTTCTCCCGGAAAAAATAGATCGCAATACTACAGAAAGATTTAATTCCTTTTTCATCAATATCGGCCCGTCATTGGTTGCTCAACTCTTTGAATCACAACAAAATGCTGCATCCAATACTCAATACTTTTGTAATATTTCAAATCGAACCCGATGAAATTACATCCATTATTCTCAGCTTACCAGGCAATAAATCTGCCGGACTGGACGGAATTTACTCACGCATACTTAAGGAAAACACTGATATCTTGGTACCCATCTAATGCAAACTTTTTAATCATTCATTAAAATGTGCAAAATACCCCTCTCCACTAAAGATTGCCAAAGTTGTCCCGGTATGCAAAGATGGAGACCGATCCAACCCGTCAAGCTACAGACCCATTTCTGTCCTAAGTGTTATTAATATTATTTACGAAAAGGTTCTATCCAACAATATTTGCAAATTCTTAGAAAAATATAACTTACTCTGTCAACAGCAACACGGATTTCGAAAACATCATTCAACGGCATCTGCAGTCCTAAGCCTGACTCAATTAATACAGCATTACATGAAAACAAACTGGCCGCCGTTGTATTTGTTGATTTAAAGAAAGCGTTTGATACCGTGGATCACGCTATTATGCTCAACAAATTAAACCACTATGGATTTCGCGGTGAAGTGTACCGCTTACTTTCCAGTTACATCGAAAACCGTGAACAAGCTGTAGTTATCAATAGCATCATATCGTCACTTCAATATCTATAGACCGGGGTTTTTCAAGGATCCGTTTTAGGGCCCATGTTATTTTCGTTATACTTGAATGATTTGCCGAAGGTCCTAAGTTGCTCTGATATTTTAATGTATGCAGATGACACTGCGATCATAGTGACAGCTGACAACCATGAGGATCTAGAAGCAAAAGACAAACGCTGAATTGAAAAAAAATTACAAGCTGGTTTTTCACCAACAAGCTGACGAGTAATGCAAGCAAAACCAAATATATAGTGTTTAGCTCACGAGCAAAAGTAATTGACAGCTTCCATATTAACATTTTCATTAACGACCACTCACTCGAACGGACACGCTCATTTAAGTATCTTGGTGTCATTCTAGATGAACATCTTCACTGGAAAAATCAGATTAGCGCCGTCTGTTCGAAGTTGGCTTCTGGCTGTTATGCCTTATTACAGGCCCACGATTGTTTTAACACACATGCACTGCGTACCCGTTATTTTCCCTTATGAACAGTCATTTAACATACTGCGTAGAATCATGGGGTTTGACATACAACACTTACCTTGATCCTATCCGGCGATTACAAAAACGGGCTATCCGAATTATAACACAAAGCAAGTATACTGAACCAAGTAAACCAACTTTCCATTTAATAAATATCCTTCCTTTTGCGGTCTTTAAAGATAGCGATGTGTGTAAACAACATAGTAAATTATAATCAACCTTTCAATGCCTTCCTATTTCGCTCTCCTTCTCGACTCAGGAGAAACCTCACACATAGTAACTTTAATATGCCACCGAATAATAACATCTAAAGTGAAAGATTGGTGCAGTTTTCAGGAGCCAAGGTTTGGAATGCTTTACCCCCAGAAATAAAACAGTCCCACGAAACAAATAAAACAATAAGAACATACTTTATGAGCCTTGTTTAATCTATGTGATAGTCGTTTTCGGTTTGTGTTTGTTGTACCGTGTTGTTCACTACACATCTTTATTCATTCTGCTCTAAAATGCACATTATTTTATTTTCTCCTCATTGTATGCTGTACTTTGGTCTTTCGCCGTGATATTGGGCTTTTCATTTTACACAAGTGCTGTGTCATTGCCATCGTGTATTTTTGTTTCTGAACCACACACTAGCTCCTGGCTATGGGTTCAGTCAGTGTTTTGATCATTTGTATGGCAAGAGTAGCAATCAAATGAAAATGAAATGAAAAATGGAAAAACTTCACGACCTCCCCACTGCCGCTCACTTGGGTGTGTCACGTACCTACAACCGGATCTGCCGAAGCTTCTTTTGGCAAGGGCTTGCTTACTCTGTTCGAAGATACGTAGCTGCGTGTAAGAAATGCCAGCGAAACAAGACACCATTGACGCTCCCTGGTGGGTACCTTCAACCACTCGACATTCCCGCGGAACCATTATTTCGGGTTGGTTTGGACTTACTTGGCCCTTTTCCTTTTTCTACCTCTGGGAACAGGTGGATCACTGTGGCCACAGATTGCGCCATGCGCTACGCCATCACCCGAGCGCTTCCTACAAGCTGCGCCACAGATGTCGCCGATTTTCTTCTATGCGACGTGATTTTATTACATGGAGCTCCGCAACAACTTCTCACAGATTGTGGCCGGTCATTCCTAGCAAAAGTTATCGCAGGCATTGCCACGCGGCTCAAGCTATTCACGTCATACTAACCGCAAACAAATGGCCTCGCCGAGCGTCTCAATCGCAATCTCAAGGACATGCTCGCGAAATATGTCTCTGCAGACCACACTTCCTGGGACCTCGCTCTACCGTTTGCCACATTTGCTTATAATTCCTCGCGCCACTACACAGCCGGTTATTCCCCATTTTTCCTTCTGTTCGGCCAAGAATCGGCACTGCCACTCAACACGACCCTCCCTCTTCACGCAGCACCGACCAGTGAATATGCACTTGACTCCATCGCTCGCTGTGCCCACGCAAGGGAAATTGTCTGTGACCGCCTTCAAAAATTCCAAGAGAGTCAAAGGCGTTTGCACGACTGGTGACACCGAGACATGCACTTCCCGCCTGGTTCTTTGGTGCTTCTATGGCTCCGTCGCATCAGGTTGGCCTCTCAGAAAAACTGCTGTCTCGTTACATAGGCCCATACCAAGTATTTCCTGCCGTGACTCTCGTCACCTACAAGATCGCCCCTGATGCCCCATCTGCTTCCCAGTCCAGTGATATCGTGCATGTTACACGAAGCAGTATCACCCTCCCAGTGATGACATTTAGATGCTCTGGAACCTCGCTTCTGCCGCAGGGGGATTATGCTACACGTGTGTGGTATTTGATTGTTTCAACGATGCGCGTGGGCACCATCACTCGAGAAAAGAGGAGGAAGAACAAACTGTGCTTGCTCTGTGAATCTAACTGGTCAGTGCTGCAACTGCTGTTGTGAATATTGTGACGCAGCAGTTGTCACTACGTTTATTCCGAGTCGAAGATGCGGCCAACCGATCACGCCCACAGCACGGATCACACTCGAGAGCCAGTCTCACAAGCGATGGTGAAAAAGAAGCCCATATGAACCCCATATGATGATGATCATGTACAGATGACAAAGAATAGCTTATAAGTGGCCACACTAATCTCCCCTCGCGCGAGAGCGGCCATCCTGGCCGCAATTCAAAGGGGCGGCGAACGCCTCGTGAAAGGCTTCATACGGGAAACGTGGACAACCTCAGCGGTGCGGCAGCGGCGGTCATTTGGAACAATAACTGGTACTACGCGATAGTTCACCGGAGAAGTTTGCTCCAAGACTTTGTAGGGGCCGATAAACCGAAGCTGAAACTTGTCACACAAGCCAGGAGTATGAAGTGGTGTCCGGAGTAGCACTTCGTCGCCAAGGCGGAAGCACACAACGCAATGAGAGGCGTCGTAATGCTGCTTGCGGTCCTGTTGCCGTGCTTCGGTGTTGATGCGGGCGAGCTGGCGACAACGCAGAATGCGGGACACATATTCAACGCGGGAGGATGAACATTGATTGACAGTTGCCGCAAAGAAAGAGACGTCTAGACAGGAACAGGGCGAACGACAACAGACAAGGTAGAATGGCGAGTAACCGGTCGTGCGTTGAACGGCGGTATTATACGCAAAAGTCACGAATGGCGAAATTGCGTCCCAGTTCCTGTGATCCGGTTCGATGTACATGGCTAGCATGTCTGACAGCATGCGATGAAATCGCTCTATGAGGCCGTTAGTTTGCGGATGGTAACTGGAGGTAGTCTTGTGGGTGGTTCCGGAGGCTCTGAGTACTTCGTCTACTAGTTGCGAGAGGAATGCTTTTCCACGGTCGCTCAGGAGGACGCGAGGAGCACCGTGGCGCAGTATTAAGGATTGAGGTATGAATGCAGCAACTTCAGAGGCTGAGGCAGAACTCACAGAAGTTGTTCCGGCGTAGCGTGTCAATTGATCAACGGCTGTCCCAATATAACCGGTTGCTCGTCTTACTGACTCGTCCTTCGCGTAACAATATTGTTACGGTGGAAAAAGAGGACAAGGTTGTCGACGGTGAAGACGACGAAGTGGCAACAGCCTCTTGGGATTCTCGGCTGCTGTTTATATACGCATCGTGTAAATACATCGTGTAAATAGTTTTACACGCGTGACATTTGGAAGATATCTAAAGATATCTACATCTGAAAGATATCTATAGCGGCTTCACAGCCGCTGTAGTCTTTCATAAAGAAAGCAACAAAATCCCTATAAAGAAAGGCGTCAGGCAGAGAGATACAATCTCTCCAATGCTATTCACAGCGTGTTTACAGGAGGTATTCAGAGACCTGGATTCTGAAGAATTGGGGATAAGAGTTAATGGAAAATACCTTAGTAACTTGCGATTCGCTAATGATATTGCCTTGCTTATTAACTCAGGGGACCATTTGCAATGCATGCTCACTGACCTGGATAGGCAAAGCAGAAGGGTGGGTCTCAAAATTAATCTGCAGAAAACTAAAGTGATGTTTAACAGTCTCTGAAGATAACAGCAGTTTACGATGGGTAGCGAGGCACTGGAAGTGGTAAGGGAATACCAATCATATCACGACATAACCCAATACTACCGTATTACATGACACACTAGGCCCGCACCACACAGCAAGCTAAACAAGCGTCAGGAGATCACCTGGCGCAGGTTACAGACACACTCATACCAGAACCCCTACGTATACGCGTACATTTACCCGGACAGAGCAAGTCCGTACTGTCACCTGTGCGGCGAGCTAACCACGCTCAGTCACATCCTCTGGCAGTGTGAGGTGGACCCCTTCCCACTGATCTCCTGGCCTCTCCCTCGTCTTCATTGTGGGAAGAAGTGCTGCTTAGCTCCAGCCCGGATGTGCAACTCCGAGCCATGGAGCAAGCTGTGGAAGTTGCCGTCATGCATCGTCTGGTGGCCAACTGGCCTTGACGAGCCCATGAACTAGCACCCCCTTCTGACGAATAAAGTTGACTCTCTCTCTCCCTTTGAGCAAAATCACTTGATTTGTTAGTGTACCTACATAACTTTGAAATCTATTGAACCAGTTGTAATAGAATTAGGCTGTATGCTCCATGTCGGAAAGCAAGCTAGCAGTACTGTGCGCAGGTCAAATGTTCTAAAGCTGATACAAATGCTGTTTGCAGTTGCTTCAATATTCCTTGCAAGCAAATAAACTGACACCCCACCGTATTGAATGAGAAAACTAACTTCTGCTTACATCGCAAAAGCAAAGCATGCTATAGAAATTATATGTCAATTCAGTTATAGGATATTATGTGCCAAAGCCACAATCTGATTATGAGGCATGCCGTAGTGCGGGACTCTGGAATAATTTGGATCACCTGGGGTCCCTTTACATGCACCTAAATCCGAGTAAACGGGTGTTTTTGATTTCACCCCCATCGAAATGTGGCTGCCGTGACCAGTAATCGGTCCCGTGACGTCGTGCTTAGCAGCCCAGCACCATAGCCACTAAGCAACCATGGCGGGTGAAATGATATGTCGCCTCCCAGCATATAACATGTGTCATGGTTAACTTCAGACCTTCTGAGCTAGTTTTCATTCCTGCTACCATGCCTGTGGACAAAAGTAGATTAGTGAGAACATTTCTGCTGCCTAAAGCATTAGTAAAGCTAATGCGGATGCAGAAAGCTAACATAACAAAACCAAATGAAGCTTAAGTGTACTTCGCTATAATATATTAATGCGCCTGCCTAAATGAAAGTAAGATCCATGATTTCAAATGCCCACGTGATATTTAAAATATATAAAAAGAAAGCAATGGTCTACTTGCTGGGAAGAAAGAATTCGTCCCAAGTGAGATGTTTCAAACGAACCAGCATAGTGTCCATCACCTTTGCCCAATGTGTAAGTTTGTTATACGCGTCGCTCTCTGATGTGCGTCATCTGCTTCTTCCGGGAAATGATGAAATTATACATTGCTGTCTTTCCACCGCGATGACCTGAATAATGGTGCACAGCGAAAGTCTTTAGACATCCGTATATTTTTTTTTGGGGGGGGGGGGGGGGGGGCTTGTGCGTCGTAGCATCACGGCAATTTGAGAACTATGAGGCATTCAGGGCATGCTGCGATAGGAAACCCTCTTTCACTTCAAGGCTGAACCTGGAGTGGCCAGTTCTTGTCGCGGCCGCTAGGGGGCAAGCGATTACTTGGAGTCGTGAATAGCAAAACGACAAGGCATGTGTAGGAGCTGCTTGGGACACACCTGCTCGGCACATATGGGCATATTGTGCTGCATTGATTCATGCAATGCTTCACATTACGTCGATGTCCACTAAAGTTGTCTGTTAAATTTTTTTCCTTGACAAAGGTGGCCACCTTGTCTGGCACATGGCCATTTTATGATGCAGCCATTGTGCATGCAGAATCTTCAGAATGCTTACTTTATGTCTTGTGGGTGGAGCAACCTCCAGAAACTCCTCCAGTATCTTCAGGGACGAAGTTTTTGCAAATGCAGAAGCTTAGAGAACGTGCTGTGCACTTTGGCAATGAAGGCGATGCTCAACCTTCTCAACATTAAGGACCCTATTTTGCAAAATGTTCTGAGGAGTAAAGGATGTTCATTGTTCGCTGCTACCTACTGAATTGTGAAGTTCTGTATCACAAGCTAAAGGTGGTATTACGGAATTGGTTAACTAGAGAGCTGGGATGACAAAATCCATGCATACAAGCATGAATGAGGCTTGTTCTCTTTCGTCAACGCAGCACTCTTACTTTCCCTGCCGATCCTGTATCCGTAAATTGAGCGACGTTTTTATTCAATCATTTTTCATGTGGGTGATGTGCTGAGTGTTCCGGTTCACGTGCAGCGGGGCTTGCTCATCAGTATAGTGACCTTGCACGATCGATCAGTTTCATGATATCTGGGGTTGGTTAGGAAAACTTTTCAGACATAATGAGTGAAAAATACACTATGCTTATGGGAGGTCACCGTGCCATGAAAATCTGTCAGCCAGTATTTTGAGTTATGCTAGTATGAGTTTACTGTACAGGCTTCTGTGCATTATTTATTCCCACGTGTGCTGCTTTTTCTGTGTCCCATTCAGGGTGTGGATGTGAGTGAGCCAGTCGACATAGCCCAGCGCTACCGCAATGCGGCCGTGTGGCACAGTGCGGAGGAAATGGTGTCCGAGCGGCAGTGCTACTGGCAGCCACTGGGTCCACTCCAGCTGCCATCGAGAACGGAGCTGGAACGCAATCCACGGAGCCGCTCGGCCAAGCTCCGTGTCGCCGAGAGGACGGCCGTCGATTGACGCAAGCCATGTCAAGCACCAATCAATTCTGTTCATGAAAGGTTCACTTCATTTCTTGCATCTTCAGGATCATTAAAAGCAGCACAACAGATTTGTAATTGTCAAGTTTTACGTGACTTTTCACGGCTTCCTGTTAAGTCGGAGCTAGCAGAGTTGACTCGCTCCCTAGGGTGGGTGTGTTTCTTGCAAGATAGACTGGGCCAGTCCTGTGCCAGTGCACAACCTGTGTCCTCGCGTGGTTTGTAATGAGAGCTTAATGTTCCTGATTTGGCCGGTTGGTGTTGAATCATTTTTCTGTGAAGTGTAATGTTTAATGAAGACCCGAAGGTGAGCACTATTTTCTAACTGCTGTGCCTTACTTCGAGACTCAACCCTGAAGAAATTCTAAAAACCCTCCTAAACATGACAAGAAGAAGTGAGAAAGCATAATGGCAAAGAACATCCATCACTGCGTGTGCACACCCAAAAACCAACAATTTGTTTGACAGTGAAAGAGCAGAAGGAAATTTCCCTTACAACGCTGCTGCAGGACCCCATGAAATCCTAATACAGCTAATCAAAATCCTCGATCCAAAGAGCAAGGCATTTCTGACTAATGCCATTGAACAAGTGATTAAAATGAAGAAAATTCTGGTTGGAGGCTGTGAAAGCAAGATGAACCTCATCTATAAAGGCAAAGGTGATAAAAATAGGACGAGCTCATACAGGCCAGTTACAGTAATGTCGGTGCTACGGTGCTAATGTCGGTGTTATGGCGAGCAAGCCATAAAATTCGAACTGTCGAAATAGGCAGATACAAATGATGTACTGGGGGAACTGCAGAATGAATTCAGATCAGGCAGACGCTTAATTAGAAGATATCTTTGTTTTAACTCGGTGCCTAGAGATTTCAGTAGCACAGAATAGACCGTTACAGATAGCATTTCTAGATATTAAGGGAGCCTACAACAACGTAGATAGGGAGTCGCTATTGGATATCGTTAAGCACGAAGGCAGGGATGCAATTTGGACACCCGTTCGGCTGACTTTTTGCTGACCACGCTTAAAGCTTGAAACACCCATCGAGTGGAATTGCGGGGCCTTTGAAAATACAGCTCCAGTGGCAGGCCACCAAAACTAGTTTCGTGCCTTTGAGAACAAAAATGACATCACATCTGTTTTTAATGGATATAGCATCACATTATTTTTCACCATACACATGAAAAAGGCAAGCCAAGGTCTCTACTGCTCCATGTCCGAAGTAGACGGATTTTGAGAAACGTCAACCGACCCTGCACATCGGCTAGTACTGAAAAGACCCACCATTCACAGCCACCCACATCATATAAGAGGCTATGTCCTGGCCTTTTAAGAGCACTTGAGAAGGTGTTGTATACAGTAAAAGCTCGTTAATTCAAATTCTGCGGGGATGCTACAAAAATTCGAATTATACAGGGTACTGAATATTTCGCTGCGGTGTTTGAAAAAAGGTTTTGCTCTCACCGCTGCACTGTTCGTAATCAAATTTTGTAGAACAATTGTGTTTTGGCATTGACTTCGTTTAGTATAACACTTGGCCCGGAATTCGCCTGGTTTTTAAGAAAAAAGTGCAAATTTTGTAAAGTGCAAAAAGTACTTATGGGGATGCGAACTGCTGCCGTGATGGCACAAGCATAAACTTTTGTCGCCGCCTGTCATCTGCAGAAAGCAGCATTTCAGGGAGGGAAGTTGGCTGTTCCAGGAGCGGGCAACACACGGCAGCCCTCCCTGAAACGCTGCTTTCTGCAGCTGACGGCAGGTGGTGACACAAGTATATGCTTGCGCTACGCGACAGCGGCTCGCATCCGCATAAGCGCAGGCAAAGTTGCACTTTTTTCTTTAAAATCAGGCAATTAACTGTGCCTGGTGTTATGCTAAACGAAGTCGACGCCAAAATGCAATTGTTATGCAAAATTTCAGCAAGAACAGCACAGCGGTGAGCGCAAACCCGTTTTTCAGAACACGCGCAGGACCCTGTACAAAATTCAAGCTAATGAAATTTAGAAAGAATTGCTTGGTTAAATTGCGTATATATAATATAGTCTGACGTAGCATGAGCACGCACACGCCGTGTCCCATTGGGGAGAACAACAATGTCTATAGTTCGATGCACTAGCGCAGCCAACGTAAACGGACACGGGCAACGCGATGCGACGTGCCTGACGTCGAGATGGTTCTTGCTCCAACCGCGCATTTGTCGCGCCAACTGCGCCGACCCACAATGTAAGGCACGGAGAAAAAAAGGTGCCGTCGCCGCTTCGCCGACGTTCGCAGACAGCCTTCCGGTGAGATCGTTTTCCGGAGAGAGCAGCGGACGGCGCGCACGGCGTTTCGGCTGCACACCCAGGAAACGCAAATTGCGTGCGTCTATTTGTCGTACAAAAATCCCTCAAGTGACCTGATCCTAGGTGCCTAGGGACAGCATCGTTTAGGGATTTTTGAGAAGGCGCGATGCTGGCGCCGAGCGACGCCGTGACGCCGTGGCGTGTTCGTCCTCGGCGTGATGGTTCTCTGGACCGCGCGTTGTTCAACATTGCTCATGTGATTGTATAGAACTGGCGCGCGTTCTCGTATCGGCGCAGCAGACGACGCGCGAGCTCATCGAACAGCAATAGCCGCGAACGACACATGCCTCTAAAATAGGCTGGTTGCCCAGAGCGACAAGTGCTTCAGGGTTCGTGTTTACAAAGGTCTTGCTTGTACTTGAAACAATGCGAATACAGTCGAAAGCTCAACCATTTAACAACTGCGTATACAGTCGCGCGCTGCGTTTCCATGAGCGACGATGATCCTACGCCGGCGGCGGCGCGTGGCGGCGAAAAGCCGTACTAGAGCCGACGGCCGGTTCCCTTGGTTCTCCGCTCCATTTCCCAGGCACAGAAAAGCCCACAGAAAAATAGAGGAGGCACTGGCACGACCTACTGAACTCTAGACCTACACAGATCTCCCTCCTCCAGCACGCCTGGTCTAGTTCGCCCCTTTTGCCGCTAGGGAAAGAACGTACGAGCAGAGTGGCGCTAGTTCGCTGTCGCTGTTCGCTGTCGTCTGCTTCTGCGATATGTTCAGCGCTTGTCTTGCCATTTCGGCAGGCACAAAGCGCTTGTATTGGCGATAAATGAATAAATTCACAAACATACAAAAGAAAACATATTTGCGAATGCTTTGCGCTTGAATAGTGAAACTAGAAGAGGAGGAGCGGTGCAAGAAATGTAAACAATGAGCATAGGTGGCAGCTGCAATGCTAGATCGACGGCATAAATTTCCCTTTCCTAACATCCGTAAGAGACTGAAAAAATTGTTTAAAAAGATTCATAGTATAATCTAGCTTTTTTAGTTGATTACAGATAGCCTAATGTCGTAAATGGCATTATGATTTACTTCTGTGTGCCGTAGATGATTAGATGATCCGTAGATGACCATTCTGCGGCAGATCTGGTAAAAGTATGTTAAATGTATTCACGAGTAATCCTCCCCCGATATGTGCAATAGGCTGATCGATTCTGTTTCAAGGGAAGGTGAGCATATCTTGTTTTTAATGTCGTTGGATGTCTAGCTCAGTAGAAAGCTTGCAAAAAAATAAGCGATCCCAGTGCTTTAAAACGTGTTGCACTGCAGGCCTTAAATCGTGTCACGGAACTCTTCAAACTGTAAAGCTAGCTTTTCTGCGTGGTATAGCGGCAGCACGGTGGTGCTTAAGATACGTACGCAGTGAAGCTGTGTGCGTAATTCACTTTTTGAACTCACGACGCATTCACGGACAACTTTGAAGAGTTAAAATGAGCGGTAATCGTTCTGTCGTCGAACGTTACGGTGGTTTCAAGCTCCTAAAGAGCGCAGAAGCGAATTTTTGCAACGTGTACAATGAAACTGTTAATAATCGTTGTTAATAAACTGTTAATCGTTGCGAACTCTACACACAATGTGATTTATAATAATCTGCTTGAAAAAGGCAATAGGAGCGGCTATTTAACGCTATTTTAGAGAGCAGCGGACTACACGCTCCGAAATTTATTGGTTCGGGAAGTCAACTTTTGGAGCCAAGTGACCAATCAAAGCCTTGTGACATCACTGTCACTGTGTTAGCAAAAATCATCAACTAGACAAGCACTTCGTCACAACACAACAGCTGTCGTACTAATTACAACGCCGCACAGCCGCCCGCCGCGTAGCATACGGATGGATGGATGGAAGGTAGGAGCGTCCCCTTTGAAACGGGGCGATGGCAGTTGCCACCATGCTCAGATTTTTATTTTGCCTTAAATTTTATTTTTATCTGTGTTGTGTGTTATTGAATTTCTCGATTTTCTTTAAATACGTCTTCCTACCCTTTTAACCTTATGTCACCTCTCTGCTTTTGAGCCACCAATCCTCCAATCGCCTTTTGCTAATTTCCACCGCACCTTTATTTACATGACTATCATTATCTCTGAACCCTAGGGCCTCAGGAAGGGTGACTGTGGCCGCATCGACATCGGGGTTGATACCATCACATTTTAGTATGAGGTGTTCCATTGTTTCTACATATTTACCACACACAGTACATGTGTCTTCTTCTTCGTTAAATTTCTTTTTATAGCTCCGCGTTCTAAGACATCCTGATCTAGCTTCAAAGAGTAGGGCACTGCCTCTTGAGTTATCATAAAACGCTTCCTTCCTGATCTGCTGTTTCCAGTATCGATATAGTTCTACACTATGCTTCTTTCCCATTGAATTTATCCAATTTTTACCCTCCGCATTTTTAACCTGTCGTTTAATGCTCTGTCCTTTTTCGTCCTCGTGTCTGGCATACTTACTGGTTAGCTTTCTAGTTCTTTTCCGCCATTGTGAGTCAACGCTCTTTCTGTATAGGTATTTAAACACCTTAGCTGCCCACCTGTTATCATCCAATTTCCTCAGACGTTTTTCGTATAGGATTTTACTCTGAGCTTCCCGTGCTTCGAATGACGCCCAGCCCATATCTCCCTGTACTGCTTCGTTTGTGGTTTTCCCGTGGGCACCTAGTGCTAACCTTCCCACAGCTCTCTGATTTACCTCTAGTCTCGACTGAACCTCTGCCCTTAAACACAGGACCGCATTCCCGAAAGTAAGCCCCGGCACCATTACTCCCTTCCAAATGCCTCTCAGTACCTCATACCTGTTGTAACCCCACAATGCCTTATGTTTAATTATCCCGGCATCTCTTCGCCCTTTTGCTATTAGAGACTGTTCGTGCTTTTCCGTGTACATCTGCCCTTTGTTTATCCATACCCCGAGATACTTGTATTCGGCCACTCGGGGTATTTCGTGGCCTTGTATTGTAAGCTCCTGATCAGTTGTATCGTTGAACAGGTTATAAAAGCGCCACCTATGGCTGTCGGTTGAACGAAAGTGGGCGCAAGCTGCTCCCATAGAAGCCGGATATCTGTGCAGGTCTGGAGTTGCAGTAAGTCGTGGTCATGAGCAGCTCTATACGGAACGCCACGGCCCATTGCACAGGCCGGCTGCAATTTGACGCGGCCAGGAGGCAGAATATGCGCGCAAAGTACCTAACGGTAACGCATCAACGAGCTCACAGCCCCAAGCTTTTATTACACGCATATAGCGTGGAAATACGAATTATTCAGCTGTAAGTGGACACGGAACACGGACCGCTTCGCAGCGCAACCGGTCCCGAAGACAGACGCCATGCAAATAAGCGGATGTGACCTCATAGGTTATAGCAGACGTGACGTCATAGGTGAACGTAGACGTTTCGGACACCTTTCGTCTGTTGTGCCGCCCTAGTTGCACCAGTCAGGGCCAAAGAAAAGGTCACAAGCGCCGTAGCTGCGGCTCTCTTGACGGACTTGATGCTCGTTGTGCGCCGAGTTCCCCGCACTCCGTGGCCATGCGGAGCGCTGTGTGCCAAGTGCTCTGCTGAGAGTTCAAGACGGCGTAGCGTCTACGACCGTTTTTTCAGGCAGTGGCTATGGTTCCAATGGCATTTCCTGCGGTCGAGGAGTTTGAGCGGCCCACTGCAGCGCCTGGCTCTTTCAAAGCCCGCGGCTGCACCGACCTGCCGTGGCTCTTCGCCCTCGCCTGCTCTCTGGGAGCCGCTGTGTTTGTGGCGTCATTCGCTCTGGCGCTCGGCGACCCCCGCCGTCTTGTGAACGGCTGTGACAGTTTCGGCAACGTGTGTGGCGCGCGCAACGCACCCATGGGACGCTTGGCCTTTTCCGGCATGGACTTGACGGACAGGCCGTACCTCTTCTACTTGGATCTTGCCGACCCGCGCAACTCGCTCAAGATATGCGTCAGCCACTGTCCGTTCCGCGCGCTCCGCACCATGGACGAGGTATCATAAAAACGCTCGTGCATGTTTTTTTCTAAAAAGTAATAACAATAAATAAGTGGACGTGTCGTCTACGTAATGCCAAGCATACTTCGTTCAGAAAGGTTGTTATGAATCGTTTAAGGCTTCTGCAGCGAATGGTTACTCTCATGCGACGTGTAACGCTTATGGGCACATATCCATTGGCGCTGGATATGTGTGTCTAAACAAATCCGCAGGCGCCATGGGCGGAGTGTGTGACACTAAAGAGAATTTATTCCAGCATAATGCATACAAGTGACATGTTGCAACAAGGGAACAGTGCAAACAAAATGGAACGGCAGAGCATTAACGTACTTGCTAACACAAAGAACTAAAAAGAAAATGAGGGTTTCACGATGTCGCCCAAGCTTTCTTTATGTTCCTTCTGTTTGTGTCGTCTGTTTCCCATCTCGCACAATAACTGCAGCCATGAAATCCATGTTCTGGGGTGCTACCCAAGCAGACTGGGACTGCACTTGAGTTGGCACTCTCACTTTTGTAACTACAACCTCAAATTTAGAGCAAGGGTGCCCAGCCCGTGATTCAAGGCAGCTTCTCAACAGGTGCATTGATGCATTGGTTCATTATGCAGTTCTATGCGTTTTCTTTCAAGGCACAATACTTTTAATTCCGGAAGAATTCATGTAGACGACTATCCAAACTGCATTTTTTTTTCTTTTTTACTAGCTGATTTGCAAAAAAGTCCAGATGTTTGAGGAATAAAGGGTTGACTAGCACTAGAATGCTTTGCATTAAAAAGGAAAAATGAGATATCAAAATGCTCATGATGAGCAGGCAAGTCAGGACAGAGCAGGACAGTGTCAGTTTGGACAAACTTGAATGGACAGTGAATATGTCTTGTCAGTTTATCATAACAGAAGTGATCCATAGAATGAAGCATCTGCAATTCCAGATGTGCCCAAAGATCCTCGGCACAAAATGATAATTGAAGCAACATTAAAAGCAAAAGGCAGATGTAAAAATAAATAGGACATTTATTTAAGAAGGGTACTGGTTTGGGCGAGTTGGTAGCAATACATTATAAACACTTCTTTCGCACAAACTGAAAGATAAAGGACTAGGGATTTGACAAACAAGTGCAAACTTTCAACCGAATTTTATTTCAGAATGTATTATATACAAGACGATATATGATGTGCCTAAGAAGGGATGAACAGCCTGAAAGTAGACAGCGCTGAGATCTTTAAACAGGTGTGATGAAAAGCGAAAAAAGAAGAAACAAAGATGCCGTAACACATTTCGCATGCTTTCTTATTTTGTTATAGCGCGAGCTTGACAAGGACAACAGAAGGCACATCTGACACACACAGTGCTAACTTTCAACAACCGATTTATTTCTCGTTCTCGTCGCTATATATACACCCTCGAACCGTCATACAGCACGTGTAAAATTTTGGGAAAAATGAACAAGAAATATAAACTAGGAACCACACGTAGGCAGTTTCTTGACTCATATTCACAGACATGTACACGTTCAACGTGAACAAAGATAATTGAGCTCTTTTGAGGATTATCCTCAAAAGACCTAAATTATCTTTGTTCGCGTTGAACGTGTACATGTCTGTGAATATAGTCAAACTTCTATATAAAGAATCTCGATTTAACGGACTTCGCGGCATAATGAAATATTTTACTTTCCCGATTGTATGTGCGTTAAAAACTGTTTCTTATCGCGATTTAATGTAGTAATTCCGTGACACGGTTTCAATCTAACGAAATTTTCAGCTATTTGAGGCATGTACTTGGGAGCCTGTATGGCTAATAAATCTACCAAAACGCTATTACAGTAGTGTTGGCCAAGCCAAAAGTTATTTCAAGTGTCCTTCCGCATGGAACATTGGAGCGGCAAAAACGCCATCAAAGCGCGTGCGCCAGGGCGCGGTATAGGCAGGAAACACTGCTGCGGCATTTGTAGTGTTATTAAACAACTTGCAAAGGCAGCGGAGCGCTCGGAAGAACACGAGAGCTGACGATTAAATCTGCATAATGGGGATGGGGAGGGAGTGGACGGGCCCTAATGTGATCAAGCACCCGCTATGGGGAGGGGGTCAAGAATCCGGGGCCTATCTGCCGTCTCCTCCTCGCGCGCCTTAGCTTGGAAGTAATCTCACCGCGGCAAGCGAAAAGGCCGAGCCGAGACGTTTGGTGCCTTGATGCACCTTGGGTTCCCGCACGTCTTGTGTTGGTGGTCGCGTAATCTCAAGTTTCCAAGACATGCTGCGAAGCGGTCGGCTCGCGTTGTGACAGCGACTTGGTGGCCACAGAGTGAGATCAGTGAATGTTTGCCTGAGCGCGCGGCACCGATAAAACTACGAACCTTACTTCGTGCAGTTGTCTCTTTGCTATCCCCTCAGTGCTTCGCCACGTCAATGCAGTACTGGTCTCAGCACAAGCTGCACAGCATGCGCTGACGCTCGTAACCACACTATTATGGCCAGACTTTCTTGCGATTCGTTTATACGTGATTACTAACAAGATACTATCCACCAGGAAGCCCCATGAATTTGTAAAGTTGCTTTCAACGCTGAAGCCGTAAAACCTCGAGTTAACGAAATTGCAATTTAACGAAGTTTTGCTGCAAGTGCAACTTCGTTATATCGAGGTTCGACTGTATGTGAATCAATGAACTGCCTACCTAGTTTATATTTCTTGTTCATTTTTCCAAAAATTTTACGTGTGCTGTATGACGGTTCGAGGGTGTATATATAGCGACGAGAACGAGAAATAAATCTGTTGTTGAAAGTTAGCGCTGTGTGTGTCAGATGTGCCTTCTGTCCTTGTCAAGCTTGCGCTATAAAATAAGATATGCCGTACCAACAAGCCCAATTGCTATCCTCATCGCATGCTTAGTCAGTCTCGGGCCACCACTGATCTGGAAGGAAGCGGTGGTCCGAGACTCGGTGCATGCTGCACGTGTTACAGTATCTGTTTCTTCTTTTCTTCCTTTTCATCATGCCTGTTTAAAGATCCTAGTGTTGTTTTGTTTTTGGATGGTCATACCTCTTTATGCAGGTTCTATATCGCATATGTATTACATACACGCACGACAAAATTCAGTTGACAGTTTGCACTTGTGTTCGTCAAATCCCTAGTCCCTTGTCTTTCAGTTCGTGCTTAACAACAATATATTATGCACATTTATTTGATTTCTCTGATAGCGGAATAATGTCAGCAAAGGAATTAATGTGGCTATTTGGTCCACACAGATTATTAGAATGCGCTAATTGAAATATTAATAACACAAATAACTGAGGCGGACACACAGGTTTACAGGACAGCCCAACTCTAGTTGCTAGTAGCACTTTGACCTGTGTGTCCACCTCAGTTTTTCGGCTTTTTTCAAAATCAAGTAGCAGATGTCAGTGCATGGCTGCTACAGAAGTTCGGCCTTACAAAATTAACGATTCATTATAGGCTGATTTTTTATGCATTGGGTGTACAGGAAGCCAGCCAAGTTGTAGGATATTATTCCTCATATTTGAAAATTCAGCTTAACCAGGCTTGTCTTGACGGGAGTCTGCTATAGTTTGTGTGCTTTTTTTTCTTCATCTGCTAATTTGCCCTTAATGGTTTGCAATGGCAAGACAGTGCAAAATGAGATGTGGGTCTCACACTGAGCATCTTGTTGTGGACGCATCTCAGACTGCGGCGGTGGGCACTTGTGGCAGTTTTTGGTATTTCTAAATGCAGTGTCTTACAATAAGGGAGTGGTCATGTGAATCTGATGAACAGTCAAAAGCAGCATGTGGAGAATGAAGTAGAGAGCTCATTACGAATAAACCAGTATTTAAATATTATGCAGGCCCATTCACATGTTAGATTCTCTGTGAAGCGACGCTTTCGTGACGCAGTAAATGCATTAAATTCGCCCACTTTGTTCCAGCGTCTTTCGCATAAATAAAACTGGCGGGTGCTATGCATTGTTACAAATATTGTGCAAGCTTGTAATCTTTCTTTCTTAATTATTTATTTTGAATGTACCAGCCACTTTTTGGCTGATCGCCGGTTGTGGATATGTGCCATAGTATTGAAATCATATTCACCATCAATATGTGATGACCATCTCAAAAAACTAGTTGGCAATGGCATGGTATGCACCACCTGCTCCTTTGTGAATCCCCCATTGTGGGTATGCGCTATTGTGCAGAAACCATCATCATAATCAACACGCAGGCATTCTTCTTGGCCAATCCCTTGTTGTGGGTATGTGCCATAGTATTCAAATCATATTCACCATCAATTTGTGATTATCATTTCAAAGATCTAGTTGGCGATGCCACGATATGCACCGTCTGCTCCTTTGTCAATCCTCACTTATAAACGCATCGGCGTCCGTCTCAGTGTCGTCAGGTTTGTGTAGTAGCATGGCATTGAGCATCATCCTTGCTTCCTGTCCGTGAACAAGGCTGAATGGAGTCACCCATGTATTTCTTGTTTAGCCATGTTATAAGGAAATGTGATATAAGACAGAATCTCATCCCAATATTTGTGCTCTATATTCATGTACACTGAAAGCGTGTCTTCGAGTATTTTGTTCAGATGCTCTGTTAGTCCATTTGTTTGTAGATGGCAGGCTGTTGTCTTTCAATTAATTGTGCCTCTGAGCGTCAGGACTTGATATAAAAGCAGGACTGTGAATGCGGTGCCTCAGTCTGTTATGACAATGGTAGGTGCACGATGTCTCAGGACAACATTCTCAATGAAAAATTGTGCCAGCCTCTGCTGCTGTGCCTCTCTGGATAGCTTATGTTTCGGCGTAGCGAGTAAGGTAGTCAGTTGCTACAATAACCCAGCGGTTACCCGTAGTACAGGTAGGAATTTGGCCCAAGAGGTCTATTCTGATCTGGTCAAATGGCGCTTGTGGTGCTTGAACAGGTTGTAGCAAACCGGCTCGTTGTGTTGAAGGTGACTTGCGCTGTTCACTACCTAGGCAGGTCCGAATGGAGTGTTTCACGGCAACGGGCAGTCCTGGCCAATAGTATCCTTGTTGCACTCTGTTCGGCATTAGCGTGTATCCTAGATGCCCAGAAGTGATCTCGTTGTGACATGCTTCCGGTACTTCACAACGAAGAGCAGCAGGAATGACCAGCAAAAAGCTGATCCTCTCGAAGAGAAGTTCATTTTGTATAGTACTTTGTTCCTTAAGAAAAACACTGACAGTCCTTAGGTGTGGCCTGAGTTTGTTCGTCCAAGAAATTGACCAGGCCAAGCAGCTCAGGGCCGTCACATTGTTGTGCAAAGCTAGATGTGTCGAGAAGACCGAGGAACGCTGTCTCCTCTTCATCGGAAGAAGGGCGACCGAGACAGGCAGCCTGTGTCGGTATGGCGGTTCCCCGGCTTGTACATGACCGCCATACCAAACTCTTGCAGTCTAAGGTGGTAACGTGCTAATCGCCTGGAACGATCTTTAAGATTTGTGAACCAGTAGAGTGAATGATGGTCGCTGATAACTTTGAAGGGGTGACCATACAAATATAGGCGAAATTTTGTAACCGCCCATACGACGGCTAGGCACTCCTTCTCGCTAGGGTTGAGGGTTTAGAACACTGTATTTAGGACACTGTATTCAGAACACTGAGGATTTACAACACAGTTTTAGAACACTCCTTCTCAGTTGTAGAGTAGATTGCTTCTGTGCGTGACAGCATTCTGTTTGCATAAGTGATCACTGTTTCTGCGTCCTCCTGGCACTGCACAAGCACGGCTTCGAGACCAACATTGCTGGCGTCAGAGTGAAGCATTGTAGGAGCTGTCTCGTCAAAGGGGGCAAGTACAGGGGGCGTTTGTAAAGGATTCCAGAAATCGGTAAATGCAGCTTGCTGTTCATCGCCCCATACAAAAGCAACAGCATCCCTCGTGAGGCGAATTAACAGCGACGCAATGTGAGCAAACTGCAATAAAGCACCGATAATATACGCAGAGGCCCAGGTAGCGCCAGATAGCCTTTTTATCTGAAGGTACTGGGAACTGTGTGACAGCGGCAATTTTGTTAGGATCCAGGCAGACACCTGCATGACTGACGACATAGCCAAGAAACTAGCTCCTCAAAGAAAAAGTGACATTTCTCTGGCTTTAGGGCGAGGCCAGCAGACCGTACTGACTGCAGGGCTGCTTTAAGCCGGTCAAGGTGCTCTTCAAACGTTGCAGAAAACACTGACATTGTCGATCCATAAGCCGTTGGAAAGTATCAGGTGTAGAGCACAAGCCGAAAGGCAAGACCTTAAATTCGTATAGTCCATCTGGCATGACAAAAGCAGTTTTCTCTTGGTCTCTCGGGTCTACCTCAATTTGCCAATACCCGCTTTTTAGGTCCATGGAAGAGAAATTCATTTAGGTCCAAAAGAGAATAAAACACTTCATCATATTCAATTGTGGGCTACAAATAATGAACTAAAGCTAAATATTAGTAAAACCAAAGCAGTTTTGTTTCATCCATGAAACAAATTCTGCGAAATCCCCCGACTACTGCTAAGCAATATCGAAATAGAAGATGTAGAAAGTTTTGAAATGCTTTGCGTGATTCTCTCCAATAATTTGTCCTGGGATGCTCACATCAATTACCTAACGAAAAAACTGTCCGAAGTAATTGGTCTCATGCATTGACATTGCTTTACGTTCCCTCTTTCTAATAGGAAGATTTTGTACAATGCTCTTTTTTCTTCTATGCTAAACTATGGTGCGCTAGTTTGGGGAACAACTAAAGAAAATATGAAGAAATTTCTTTCACTTCAGAAGCGTGCAATACGCCTTGTTTTTATAGCTCCTTACCCAAGTCACACAGAGGACATGTTCATCAAGCTTAAGCTTGTTAGCATACAATGTATGTTCAATTTCAGACTACTTCGACAACATAAACTGGAAACAAAAAAGAAAGATTACCTTCTGAAATCATTGGTGAGGTTGCAAAAAAGATTCCCCTGCATACAGCACATGCTATCCCCAAACATGAGAAGTTGATAGATGCCGCACGACCTATGGCAAGAAAATGTTAAAGTACACATTACCGACCTTGTTAAATGAGTTATCCAAAAATGGCATGAATATAGAATTGATCTCTTTCAATCAGCTATGCAATATATATGTATAACTCTCCATTGTTCTATATTTTGTTGAAACACTACTTGCATTTTTTGTACTTTCTTTTTCTCGTTTCTGATCCAGTGAATTTCCCACGATGCTCTTTGTGTATTCATAGATTTTCTTTATACACATATTTGCCTGTTTGCATGTCTTTGTATTTTCTGAAGCTTTTGCATTTCCTGCAAATTGATTTTCTCCTCTACATTTTGTATGGGATTGATGCCACTGTATGCCATGCTATGGTGCACGGACCCAGTCAAGCCTTTTCAGGCTTTTTGTCTGTGCTCCAAACATCTGGCAGAGGTTGAATAAAGCTTAATTGAATCGAATTGAAAAATAACAAGCATTTCGAAACCTATCAAGTGAATTGGCTATGCGGGGTAGCGGACACACGTCTTTCTTTTGTCACCTGATTTAGCTTCAGATAATCCACACAGAAACACAGGCTGCCATCCTTCTTCTTGATCAAAACAACAGGTGATGATGAAGGGCTTTTGGGCATCACATAGTCTTTCAAGAATCATCTGAATCGCATCGTCTTCAAGCATTTGGTTTACCTGCTGTTGTATCACCTTGCGTTCTTTTAGGGCCACACGATAAAGGCTTTGGATAAAGGCGATAAAGGAATATAACCAACCCTTACATATAGCTTTCATTGATTACGAGAAAACGTTTGATTCAGTCGAAACCTCGGCAGTCATGGACGCATTACGGAATCGGGGTGTAGACGAGCCGCATGTAAAAATACTGAAAGATATCTATAGTGGCTCCACAGCCACTGTAGTCCTCCATAAAGAAAGCCACAAAATCCCAGTAAAGAACTGTGTCAGGCAGGGAGATACAATCTTCCCGATGCTATTCACAGCATGTTTACAAAAGGTATTCAGAGACCTGGATTAGGAAGAATTAGGGATAAGAGTTAATTGAGAATACATTAGTAACTTGCGATTCGCTGATGATATTGCCTTGCTTAGTAACTCAGGGTACCAATTGCAATGCATGCTCACTGACCTGGAGAGACAAAGCAGAAGGGTGGGTCTAAAATTAATCTGCAGAAAACTAAAGTAATGTTTAGTAGTCTCGGAATAGAACAGCAGTTTACGATAGGTAGCGAGGCACTGGAATTGGTAAGGGAATACATCTACTTAGGGCAGGTAGTGACGGCGGATCCGGATCATGAGACAATTAATCGGAACAATAAGAATGGGCTGGGGTGCGTTTGGCAGGCATTCTCAGATCATGTACAGCAGGTTGTCATTATCCCTCAAAAGAAAAGTGTATAACAGCTGTGTCTTACCAGTACTCGCCTACGGGGCAGAAACCTCGAGGCTTACGAAAAGGGTTCTACTTAAATTGAGGACAACGCAACGAGCTATGGAAAGAAGAATGATGGGTGTAACGTTAAGGGATAAGAAAAGAGAAGATTGGGTGAGGGAAAAAAAGCGCCAGTTAATGACATCTTAGTTGAAATCAAAAAAAAAGAAATGGGCATGGGCAGGACATGTAATGAGGAGGGAAGATAACGAATGGTCATTAAGGGTTGCAGACTGGATTCCAGGAGAAGGGAAGCATAGCAGGGGGCAGCAGAAAGTTAGGTGGGCGGATGAGATTAAGAAGTTTGCAGGGACAGCATGGCCACAATTAGCACATGACCGGGGTACTTGGAGAAGTATGGGAAAGGCCCTTGCCCTGCAGTGGGCGTAACCAGGCTGATGATGATGATGATAAAGGCTTTGATGAATTGGTCTCACTGCGTCCTCTGTGATTATTCAGTGCTTGGTTAAGGGCATCCGACTGACCCTTGACATTGACGCAAAGCTATCGTGGAACTCGGCCAAGAGCGCAAGGAGCCGTTCTCGCTCGTGTTGCGGTAATGTTTACATCAAGCACAGGTGCTGGGTCTTGTGCAGATGCTTCCATGAGTGCTGAAAAGCAGCGACAAACATCAGCGACGTCGTCAAAATTGTTAGGTGCCTTGGCTCTGTGCTAAAATTGGTTAACACTAGGTTTCTGTGCCCTTCGGTGACATTTACGATGCCTCGTGCAAGAGATACCGTGAGTAAATAACAACGGGGTTACTTGGTGTGCAACTCCTTCGCAATCAAATGGTACGGTGCATGCCACCAAAACAAGGATACATGACCGAGGTGAGACGATTACGTTGTTTTCGATGAGGCGAAAGAAGTTGTATCGCGGCGATAAGCAGGGAACTAAATAGGGACTCTTGTATAATGTAATTGAACAGTCCGAGATGTTGATTATGGCACCATATTCCTGTAGAACATCCATGCCTATGATTAAATCTTTATAACGTGTTGGAAGAATGACGAATGTGGCCACAAAAGAACCTGTGATGCCGATTCTCGCAGTACAGCTTCCAGCAGGCATGAGCAGTTCGCCACCCGCAGTCCTGATATGGGGTCCCGTCCAGGGCATTTTTACTTTCTTAAGGCAATCGGCCAGACCTTGACTTATTATGAAACAATCGGCGCCGGTGTCGGCTAGTGCTGTCATTTGCTGTCTGCCAATGGAAGCAATAAGATTTGCGCTCACAATTTCGTCGATGTCGGGGTTTGTCTGTTTCATGGCATCCTGCAGCGGGGTTATTGGAGGTTTTTCATCGTCTTGTTGGCCCGTGACCTTACCCCAGAATTCACCACCGTTAGTTTCCCCAGCGTGGGCAAGTCACCTTCTTCCTCGAAGGTCAGCAAAAGGATGTCTATTCGGTGAAGATGAATGAGCAGGGGATGTAGAACATGACCGTCAGCCAAAATCGGCCTGGTGATTAGGCAGAAAGTTCTCATTCAGGGCCTTGAAAAGCAGCATCGTCACGTCGTAGCATGTAGTCGTCACAGGTGTGTCTACCATCAGACCAGAATTGATAAGGTCGGATGAGGTCGTTTTTTTTTTTTATTATTATTTGCGGAGGCCTCGAAGCCTCGTCTTGTGGCAGTGATCAGAATGCAGCTGACGGTGCCTGGCGGTGGGACGGAATCGGAACAATGGGTGGAAGTTTCAATGTTTCCTCTGGTGGTGATGACCAAGGTAAGGCTCTCAGTGGCTGATGGTGCGACCGCATGGGCGTAACAGAGGGATGACGTTGGAGAGCGTCATCTTATGAGACACTGCTCGTGACTACGATCATCTGCCGAGTACACTTGCCTAATTTCATTACGGACGGCTTCAGCAGCAGACGCCATGGGTGCGCTCACTGCCGGTGTCCAGATCTTCCAAAGTTCTTCGCGAAGAATCTCCCGATTTAGGTCACAGAGTCATTGCTAACAGTTGTTGCAGCAGCGTTGATAATTGTGCTGGTGGGCAAGCGATCGTACTGCCTGCATTCATATGCCTGATTGTGCTGCCTGCGCGTTCGATACCAGTGGCTTTATGAAATCAGCCACAGTACTCAGGGGATTGCACACAAGTCCGGTGAATAGTTCTTTGATGCCATGCATAAGGTATCACAACTTCTTTTCCTGAGGCATGTGAGGGTCAGCTATATGACGCAGGCGGGTCATGTCCTCTGCAAATATTGGTACTGTTGAGTTTGGTGTCTGGATGTGCAACTCAATTAGTTGCTAGGCACTGTCCCGTCGATCAACACTCGCTGATGTTTCAATGAGCTGGTGCTGGAAATCATTCCATGTAGTGATGTTGGTCTCACTGTTTTCAAGCCACGTGCGAGCACTACCGTCAAGGGCGAAATGCATGTTTTTGTTGAGCAGTCCGCCCATTGACGTTGACAACATGTTCGTACTGGTCAGGCCGGTCTTCAACGTCTTCATGTGCACCATCGTGAAAGCAATCGGCAGCCAGTGGTTGCAGGAGGGTTACCTGGGACAGACTGTGAGTGGAGCTGTCTTGTGTAACTCGTGGAACCTGTGGTTGGCTGGCGGTCGCCATTGGCAGAGGTAGACAGCGCCCGGATGAACGTTTCTGTAGGGGGTGGAGCTCCAGAGCAAGGCCTAGCAACTGTTGACTGAAGCGAAGCGCAGGAGTTGTAATTGGAGACGGCTGGATGAACGGCTCCCAGGAGGATTCCGGAGCATCAGGCAGGGTTGCGTACCCTGCACCTCCAGCAGTCTCACACTTCAACGCGAACAAGAGACAACACGTTAAGCAAGACGGTGGAACAGCCTGTTGCAAAACCACCAGAACAAATATGTCTTCTTTGTCGTCTGCATGTCTACATAAAGCATGTGTCAATATCAAATCACAGATGCACACGCAAACAAAATAAGAAATACATCTTGACCTAAGAACAAAAGAAAGCTGAGCTAGTTGGTAAGGATTCATTTTGCAAAAAAGAGGTGAGGCATGCAGACAGGACACAAGAGTAGAGAAGTTCGTGTTCCTACGTTCGTGTTGTCCACTTCTCTACTCTTGTGTCCTGTCTGCACGCCTCACCTCTTTTTTGCAAAATCTTGACCTAGTAAGCCCCAAATGAATGAAGGCAAGGTAGTAACCTAGCGCGATAAAAACATGGAAACAAGAAAGGTGGACAAGGTGTTTCCGTGTTTTTATCACGCTAAGTTACTACTTCAATTATGGACGACCAACTAGCCCAACAATCTACTCTTCTAGAAGGCAAGGCGTTCCTCTGATATCCGCAGTGGCGAGACATTCTTGAAGGAGGGCCAAAAGAGGTTCTCTGTAGCTTTTGCAAGCTCTCTGAAGTGGAACTACTTATGTATATTAATGTAGCATGGGGGGCGAGACTTCATCTTCTGGGCACAATCTGTCATTTCACTATTACCACTGTCTTATGAACACCTGGTGTAACCAAGTGAAAATCCATAATTGTCAATCAGCATAATTTTTTGATGGCTGGCGTGCAGACAGCAGAGAGCACATGGAGGTACATAATGGAACAGCAAAGGTATTCCTTTTGGATCTCTCTGCCCTGTATTTATGTGTTTTTCACTTTGTTTCTCACAAGTTTACTAAAAGGCACCAGGATGTATGTATTTTCTGAAGAGCAGAACAAACATAGTATTGACGCTCACACTGTCCATGTTTCTTGTGTGGTTTCATTTTGTATGCACCATCAATCTTGCTAAGATTGATATCTGGTGTTGCTCAGGGAAGTGGTCTACCGTTGTTATTCCAGATTTGCGAAATCTTCCTGCTAACGTACAGTACAGTCCAGACTCTTGAAGAGGATTGTTTTTCTATATTGTCCTTTCCTTTCTGTTTTCATATCACAAGTTACAGATGCTCCAATTTTCTCAATTTACTTTCATTTCATTAACACATGTACGCCTAAACTTTGACAAGTAAATTTTGAAATATTGTTTGGTAAAAAGGCTGTCAGTGCCTTGAGAATGCAGTATCAGCAGTTTATTAATAGAACATTTATGTGTAACTGTTGGCTTTGAGCTGTCCTACATATAGGACACCAGGCAAATGCACTCCTTATTGGCGTGATAGGATTTAAGCTATTTATTTCGAACTCTGGTGTCGCATTTTTTCACAGTGCACGGTAGTTTTCTTATGACAGTGGGAACAGCTTGTTTGCCTATTGAGTAGAATCCCAAATTTATCCAATCGGGTAAATCAATTTCATGCTTTCAGCTAATGCTGTTGGCTCTTTGAATGCAATCACTTATTTATTTATTTATTTGTTTATTTATTTATTTATTTATTTATTTATTTATTTATTTATTTATTGGTATTACCCTCAGGGCCAGAGGCATTACAGAGGGGAGTGGAACATACGGGAAAGGAGACACTATACAGGTTTTTCTTCTGCTAATACAATGTTAGCTAAAGCAATGAGATAATTGCGGGAAGCAACAAAAATTCACGCAATTGACCGATAACAAATATAATTACATAGTTGGTTAGTTACATTGCAATAGTTTTGTGTTTAAAACATTATGAAACTGGGAATAGTGAACAGTGGACGTGACTGCTCCGGAAGGTGGTTCCAGTCCTGTGAGGTGCGGGGTACAAATGATTGATAACATGTTTGCGTTAAGCACGACATTATCCCCACCTTTTGTGCATGATCAAAACGAGGGGAAATGTATGATGGAGGAAGAATAAGGTCGTTGTGTAGGGTGGGTCTGTAGTATATCTTGTGGAAGAGACATAGGTGAGAAAATTTGCGGTGATAGGCGAGTTACGCAAGCTGTAGGGACTCTTTCATTAAAGTGATACTGGCAGTACGACTGTAGTTACCTTGAATGAAGCAGACAGAGTTATTTTGGACAAGCTCGAGGGCAGAGGTTAATATAGCAGTGCTGGGGTCCCAGATTGAAGAGGCATATTCAAGTTTACTTCGGACTAAAGACTTGTAAAGGAGGAGTTTTAAAGAAACAGTAGCAGATGAAAAATTGCGCTGAAGGTAACCTAACGAGCGTTTTGCATTGCTAATTATTTTGCTAATATGAAGAGACCAAGAAAGGAAGTTATGTGGACACCTAAGTAGCAATAGGATGTTACGGATTCGAGAGCAGAATTCTCGAGCAAGTAGGAAATGGGGCAAGAAGTTGTACGGGAGATGCGTAGTACCTTACATTTTTTTGTGTTGAGTTCCATCAGCCAGATTTTACACCAGTTAGATATACAGTTGATATCGTTTTGAAGGATCTTAACATCATTTTGGTCAATAATTTCTCGGAAGACTACGCAATCGTCGGCGAATAAGTGAATGTTAGAGGTCACGCGTTGCGGCAAGTCATTAATATAAATGAGAAACGGGAGAGGGCCGAGCACTGAACCTTGGGGCACGCCTGAATGAACTGGCCTCAACGGGAAATTTTAAGTGTTAGACACGAATTGTGCGCGTCCAGTTAGAAAATATTCGATCCAGGTGAGAAGTTTCCTATCAATGTTCAATTTGCTTAATTTAAAGAGAAGTAAACTGTGGCAAACTTTTTCAAAAGCTTTTGCGAAATCTAGGAAGACACAGTCAGCTATAGAACGACGATCAAGAATTGTATGTAGCTTGTGTGTAAAGGAAGCCAACTGTGTTTCGCAGGAAAGAGATCGGCGGAAACCATGTTGATCCTTCGAAAAGAATGAGTTGGCATCAAGGAAATTTGGAAATGTTTGTGTAAAGAACATGTTCGAGGATTTTACACGGGATACTAGTTAGTGAAATCGGGCGGTAGTTTAGGGGTGAATTTTTACTTCCAGATTTATGAACTGCAACTACCTTTCCGACTTTCCAGTCGGATGGCAATGTGGATTCATCAATTGATTGTTAGAATATTTTGTATAGCATAATACTAGAATATATTTTGGTACTTTTTACGAATTTAGCATTGATAAGGTCAATTCCGGGGCTTGAGGACACTTTCAATGATTCGATAATTTTTTTGATGCCAAGGGGTTGAATAATTACTGGATCCATTGTTAGAGAATCAAAACACTGCACGTTGGGAAGTGTTGTAGACGAGGTTGTAACAAAATTACGGCAAAATACATAATTTAATACCACAGAGCAGTCGGTAACTGGAATCGCATCACCAGAAGAGTCAAGTAACGTGATTTCGCTATTACAGTCGGGGTGAATGGTTCTTTAAAACTTTTTTTGATCATTACTGAGCATAGCTGACAGAGTATTTTGTAGGAAATTATTACGAGAACATTTCAGTGCGGAGACATAAGCATTATTCGCTTTCACATATGCATCCCACCGCTGCTCGGAGGGAGAATGCTTGGCAGAGCGATAGAGCCGCTTTCTTTTGTTACGAAGTCGTTTTAAATTCGAGTTATACCAAAGTGCTTTTGAATGCGAAGAAATAGTGCGCATAGGTACGTGCTTGTTGATTAGTTCATGTACTTTTGTTGTAAACATATTCCAGTTAGTTTCGGTAGTACGGCTTTCAAGATCATCTAAGAAAACGTTGAGAAACGTAGACAGTTCGTTATTAATAGCTTCAAAATTGGCTTTAGTGTAATTACGAAGGGACTTTTTGACTGTCCGGTTTATAGACTGACAATATTTTACTTCAAAACAGAGCGTTAAATGATCACTAATACCTGGCAGATATGATAAATCAGAGACCATATCAGGACAGTTTCTTATTATAAGGTCAAGCGTATTTGCCGTATTGTGCAATAGCCTAGTAGGTTGAGAGACAAGCTGATAAAGAGAAAATACCGAGCAAAGATTAATAAAGTCAAAGCTTTCTGATGAAAACAGTTTCAAAGCCGGGGGCTCAGAAGACCAGGAAATGTTGGGAAAGTTGGTCTCCCAGGAGAAAAATGAAAGCGCTAGGATGACGTGCAATAATGGTATCAATGGCATCATGTAATTGGGCAGCAAAATTTGAGTAATTATTGGGTGGACGATAGCAAACCCCAAACACAAAGCTTTTATGGCAGATGTAAGCGTGCGCCCACACAATTGCTAGATTAGTTGTAGATTAGTTATAGATATAAGCTTTCTGGTATATGGCTGCCATGAGCTTTTGAAATGGGAGCAGGTCAGCTTTATCGCTTCTTAAGTCGTGTGCTAGAATGCATTCACACGCGTAAGGAACGTATGCAAGTAGCGAAGAATACTGCTTCTTGCTCATATAACATTGCAATATATTGCAATGGTTCAGTGAAGTCTCTACACTCCACCCTTGTTAGATTATATCGGGTGATTATAAAAGCCACCGACTCCTGACCACGGCATTTGAGAACTTTTTATCCAATGTCTAATTATCAGGTGCTTGTGTTCCACACTCTGAGCATTAGACATGACGGCAGTAGTACTGTAGCGTTTGCAGTGATAAATGATTGCATCAGAAGTACAATCAGCTCGGTAATCAAGACCTTGTACCCATAATTTTAAAATTACATCAAATTTTTACGAATAATGTATCAGTTTGTAGGAAAGATGCACAGAAGAGAGCACCTGAAAGCTCCTTATCCTATTTTATGTGTAATCCAAGCATTGATTAACTTACAGAACATAGTAGTTTGTGTGATGTGCAAGAAAAGCGGCCACTTTGTCTTCGAAAAATTGTTTGAATGTATCTATTGCAGGCAGGGTTGCATCTTGACCGATTAGCGTGCCGCAGGACTAGGTGCTAGGAAAACATTCAGGTCATGCTTGCGCTTACTTGCTGCATACTTTTTCGTATTTTACTGGTGGCTCAGAGCTAAACATGTCATTGACACGAGCCGCCGCAGTTTTGTTACTGGTGTGATAAGTGACACACCAAGTGACGTCAGCAGGGGCTCCACAAAAAGCGAATACCTGCATGAGTGCAGCCAGGCAACATTCTAGCGGCCACCCAATAAAGTACTACACAGCCTTCCGAGATGGCAGCCTCCGGTCAGATTGGTCAAGTAGAAGCCTTCAACGAAACTGTGAGTGACTGGCTCTCTTACGAAGAACGCCTGATTTCCTTTTTTTGCAGTGAACAAAGTTCCCGAAGATCTCAAGGTGCATGCTTTGCCAAGCATTATTGGGCCAAAGTCGTTCAGCCTCTTGAAGTCTCTGGCTGCACCAGATAAGCCGTCGCAAAAGATGTTCAACCAACTAACAGAACTGCTTCGCAATCACTTCACTCCGAGAGTGCCTGTGATCGGAGAGCAAGCAAAATTTCACAGAAGTCAGCTGCAACATGGAGGTATCGCACAGTATGTAGCCGAGCTCAGAAAACTAGCCCAAACCTGTGAATTCGGCAACTTTTTGGACAAATTGCTCCGAGACAGGTTTGTGTGCGGTTTATTCCATACCGACCTTCAGCGATACTTATTTGCAGAAGATAAAACGCTGACTTTTCAAAAGGCCGTTGAGCTAGTACTGGCTCTGGAAGAAGCCAAGAAAAACATTGAGGAAGCGTATGCAAAAGAAGCTGCTGACGAATTGCGCAAAATGGGCACCGAAGGCAAAACGAAAAGGAAGTGATTTTTTTAGGGTTTTCAGTATCTTTAGACTTCAGTATCATGGGCATGTTATCAGTAAGACGGGCTTCAAACCAACAAACGAGTTCAAGCTCTTCTGAAAGCCCCAGAGCCTACTAATGCAGCACAACTGTGTTCACTGCTTGGGCTCATTAACTACTATGGCAAGTTTACGCCGCAATCCGCCTCTTTCATGGTGCGATGGCGCATGTGCCCTGCCCTAGCAGATTAGTCGCAAAATGTTTTGGAAGGGTCGCGCGCGTGGCCGCGCGCCGGGGAGTCCCTTGAAAAAAAAAAATGCGCTCGGATGCGTGCTGCTGCAAGCACTCGTGCCGTGTACTGCATTGAAACTCTACTGGTATATAGCTCGACGTCGGTGCGGTGCCGAAAACGTGCGTAGCGCAAGACCGCAACTCCACTTTAAAACAGAAAGTGGCCACGGCATCGTCCGAGTTCTCCGGACTGCACCGTGAGCCTGGTAGTTGCCGCCTTTCATGAGTGGCTTGCTAATTTACCGAAAAACCCATGCGTTACACTTAGGCGACACTTAAATACATCATGTTGCTGACGTCTTTTTGCAGTGTCAATCCTCACTTGCTGGTGGTGGCAGCGCGTTCCTGACTACACGTACTCGTAGGGTGCGGCAACACTGGGTCGATACAAGACCGACAAGACGCTCACTCCAATGATTGACCGACTATAGTGCGTCACTGAAACCTTTTTATCATACCAGGTCGACAACGACGCAACTGACGAGCGCGAGTTGTACTGCAGCAGGCTTTTATATCGAAGGCACCGGCAAAATCAGCGTGATGACCATCGTTCGACCGAACCCCTGCGATTGGCCGTCGAACCGACAACACAATAGCGACAGCGTCTTTGCTTGTACATATAATTGGTCGTGCTCAAAATGAGTCATACACGCCTACCAAGTTGAAATGCACAAGCTTTAACCCTCTCAAGCCATGCCCACGTAGTTTGAGCCAATGTTGATCCTGTTCAGCGAAGGTTAACCTGGTGCCGTCATGTTCGTGCACTCTCTATCGGCGAACCTGAACTGAAGTGTAAGCAGTTAGGTTGAGCGAAACTGCTTTTATAGTTCAATTCTGGCCTTAGCGATTTGAAATCAGCTACACTTCACTTCGCACGGAGCGTACACAATAAGCGGTAAGCGGCGACACAGCGCTGTGCCGTCTGTACGTCACCGTACCTGTAGGCTGTCGGCCGCATTCGCTACGTACATATGGGTCGGCCTGTATGTATTGCTTTGCCGACACATTTCTCCATTTCAGAGATGCACTGTTTGCCTCTGCGTCAAGCGGCAAACAAGAGACGGTGTATTTGGTATACAGCAGCATAAACAACCGCCTCACTCATTTATACCAACTCCATGTGAGCGATGGCATCCTCGCGTTTTTGTGAGAGAACAACATGGCCTACAAATGAGCACTTATGCGAGCACAGTATTCTCTAATAATGCTCTATGTCACGCTAAAACTAAGTACGATGGAGTTAAAGAAAAGCGAGAATGAGTTAACGGCCCATAATATATGTATCTGGATCACAGTTGCCGTTGTTTAAGTGGTTCGGCCGCTCATATTGACTCATCTTAGGGTGTAACAGCATGGCACATATGCGCAGATATGCACGCTTTGCTACATTTTGACACTATTTCATATCAGCAATGGACCTTTACCACAATATTTGACGATAACGACCTGTGGCTGTAGATGTCGATGTAATCCAACGCAGAAGGCTGCGCTCGAAGACTTTTTGAGTATGCGAAATGTCTAAATAATGTGTAAAAAGAATACAAAAAGTGATGTCCAAATGCAGAAATCAGTGACAGATCCCAAGGCAGCCGTGCTGCCAAACGGAACTCGGCCTGCCTTTATCAGCCGCACTGTTTGCAGAACAGCGCACTCAGGCCTGCTCACCCAGTAGCCATTGAGTGCTACATGGCTTCAGGAACGACATGCTGTCCCGAAGAAGCTGTTAATAATGATTTGCAATCCACGAAACGCACAACTGACGCGCACTCAACGTGGGCGCAGGCACAGAAATCAACCGGCGAAAGCCCCGGGACCCTTCCAAAACGTTTTCGGCGGCAGAGGGCAGCACAGGAAATTGAAAGAGGCGGATTGGCAACGCTTGCTAAACCCTTCTACAGATTGTTACAGAAGGACGCCTCCTGTCCTGGGACTGAAAATGTGAGGGGCACCCAGGTATCGTGCAAAGCAAGGAACTCGCCCGAAGCTATGTATGGTGGCCATCTGTGGAAAAAGATCATGAGAATCAAGTGAGACACTGCATGCCATGCCTGCAGCAGCGCAACCTGCCGCACAAGGCACCATTGCACCCGTGGTCGTGGCCTATGCAACCATGGTCACATGTACATATTGACTTTGCGGGCCCATTCCGTAATCGTATGCAAAAACAAAAGGGAGCAGCCATTCTAAAGCGTGTACTGCAAAAGCACCGACCCGTTGAAGCTCTTGAATGTTAACTGTCACAGTATTGTAAGTAAAACTGCAGATTTGGAATACTTTATTTCCATTGATAGCCTGGACATGGTAGCACTTACTGAAAGCTGGCTCCACGATGGGATATGTGACAGTGAATTTGTGCCTCCTGATATTGAAGTTTATCGTCGGGATCGCAACAATAGTGGCGACAGCGCTGAGCTGCTGTTTAAAAAAAACTGAAAGTTGTGTGCGTGAATGGCCCAGCTAGCCTCGAAGGTTTGCTTTTTATAGTAGACGTTTACAGACCACCAGGTTCCAATTTATAAGTGCTAGAGCATTTGAAAAACTACATTATGTACAGTACAAACACTAATACCAAGATTGTTTTGTGTGGCAATTTCAATCTCCTGGCTATTGATTGATCTACATTTTCAGCTGGTAATACTGATGTTGCTAATAAGAAAGAGCTCACTGACATTGCATTTTGCTTTGATTTAAACTAGCTGGTCAAAGATTACACGCCATTCAAGGTACCGTTTAGTCTGTTCTGGATCTTGTCTTTGTACGTAGCAACATCCCAGTAAAATCCAGTGCATTGTTGTTGTTGGTATTTCAGATCATAAAGCTGTCAGTTCAATTTAGTTCCATTACACGAACAAAGTCAACTAATGTAAGCTGCGTGCAAGGTTTTTCTTCTGCTGATGGTAGTATTATAGATAAATTGGAGCTATCTTTGGTGAACTTTTAAATAGTGCTAGTAATGATTGTGATGATGTAAATTTGATGTGGTTAAAGTTCAAGAACACTGTGCATGCTCGTATTCATCTATTTGTGCCACTTAGGAAAACTAGTGCGTCTAATCTATGGGTCACGAAAAATGTTATTCATAAAAAAAATTTAACCGCCTTAAAAAACAAAAGAAGAAATGCAACACCTGAAGCCTACGTGATGAAATTAAGCTCTTGTCCTCGAAACTAAAAACTAAAACGTATCAAGAACTGGACATTTTGTCTAATGTTAACCTAAGTAGGTTAATGAAGGAATCACCTGCTAAGTTTTCCGGATTCATATCACCGAGAACATCTCATGCTGATACCTTTGTGATAACCAATCGCTTAACGTCTGATGAAACAGGAATCTCAGATGCATTTACTGATCATTTCAAATCAGTTTTCACATGCCATAACTCTTGCACACCTTGTTTTGCTGAACTTGAAATCCTGCTTTCCATTGATGATGTGGAAATTATTGAACCAGGTGTATTTAACGTTTTGTTGAATTTAGATGAGAGCAAATTTCCTGGACCAGTGCCCATCCAATGCCTTTTTTAAAAGGTATGCTGATTAGTCGTCTAAATTTCTGACAGTTATCTGAACTGCATCCCTGTCATCAGGTGCATTGCCGGACAACTGAAAACTGGCCAAAATAAATCTGTTATTTAAAAATGAAAGCAAAGAACTGATTACAATTTATTGGCCCATAGCCCTAACCTGTTCCTGCTGTAAGTTACTGGAGCACATCATTCATAAACATGTTACTGTATTTCCTGATTTTCTATTCTTTTACCAGCTCAGCATGGCTTTAGTGGGGTTTCTCCACCATGACCCAACTTGTTGAAGAAATTTATGATTTTGCTTCAACTGTAAATGACCAAAGTCAAATAGACCCAGTGTTAAACTTAGCCAAAGCGTTGAATGAGATTTCCCACTCGAAACTACAAATTAAACTCATACCAAAAAATAATCTTTGTAACTGCCTTCAAGCATACCGGACCTCTCGGCACCAATATGTCGTTTGCAGAGAGCTTCCATCTTAATCCCTACCGTTTGAATCGGGTACCCCAGGGTTCCGTACTGGGGCCCTTGCTTTTTCTGCTTTATATAGATGACATTGTTGATAGTTCTAATGCAAAACTCCGGTTGTGTGCCGATGACTGTATGCTGTATTGTTATAAATTTGCATGATGGTCAAGTTAAACTGAATGTTGAACTCAATTGCCTATTAAAATAGTGTGTGAATTACGCTTAAAGTGTTGTTTTGACCATTACAAATAAGAAGCACCCATTGATTTTTGATTATTCAGGTGATAGTAACCAACTTCTAGTTTCTGAATTCAAATACTTAGGTTGGCACATAACTCACGGTCTGCATTGGGACTGTCACATTAACTACATTGCTAACAATGCCATGACAAAATTAAAATTGAAGCGATCTCTTCACAATTCTTCTAAGCATGCTAAACTTTTAGCGTACAAGTCTCTTGTTTTACCTCTCTTTGAATGTGGCAATATAATATGGGATCCATTTACTTCTGTTAATATCAATAAATTAGAATTGATACAAAAGAAAGCAGTCAGGTTCATCTTCAATCAGTATGGCATTACGTCTATTACTGAATTAAGGACTAGAGCAGGTTTGAGGCCATTATCAGACGGAAATAAGATAGCGTGCTTGCGTTTCTTGTTTGAAGTTGCTAAAGGCATATTAAAAAGAAACACTCATGAGTAAGTCGCACATTCTCTTGATTATGCTATGAGATGCAGAAATTATCTTACTTTGCTTCCTTTTCAAACAACAAGCAATGTTTTTAAATATTCCTTTTTCCTCACTCGGTAGTCAAGTGGAATGACCTTGATAGTAAGCAGGTTGAAGTGGATGATGTGGATCAGTTTCAAGCGTTCATTCAACAGAGTTTATGTGAAGTCTGTTCCATGCAATTTCTTGTTTTTAGAGCTTTGTATTTGTATAATTGTGCTTACTAATCATGCATAGTGGTCTTTTCAAGTTTTGTTTTCTTTATTTGTTCACTGTTTTAATATTTTAATGTGTACTGATGTCAGTCCCACCCTGCGACGGCCCCTGCCTGGGGCTAGCAGTATTGTGCATAAATTCTAGAAGAGTTGACTGTTGGGCTAGTTGGTCGTCCATATTTGAAGTATGGCAGAAACTAAAGAAAAAAGAGGATAAGGGCGCACATCTGGTGGCTCATGTTAGCGTGTGTGGGTGTGACGCTCGATTTCCTGAGACCACTATTCTGGGCAGGAGCGGCAACGCCTCTTCCAGGCTCGCTCTTGAGGCCTTCTTTATCAAGAAGAATAGAGATAGATGTGTAAGTGAGCCTTCTATCACATTACTAAATGCCGAATTTAACTTCTTGCGTAACTGCCATTGATGTGCATGTACCGGCTTCTCTTCTGCTTAGTAGGCGCATGCGTGACAAGAGGATATACAGTCTAGCCCGGTTATAACGAAGTCGGCGGGAATCGGAAATCACTTCGCTATATCCGCTATTTCGTAATATGTGGACTATGAAAAAAAAATGCAAACATGGGCATACCGATTTATTGCCGCTGAAAGAAGTGGTCCAGCGTCCCCTGAACACGTTTCGCGAGTGCGGACTTCAGGATTGCGGCTTCCATACCATCCAACTGCGAACCAAAGATCTGGTCGAACTCCGCACTACCGAGGTACATCCGTAGCGTGTCAACAGCTGCGATGGCCGCTGCGGAGGTGACCGGCTTAGGGGCACAACTAGCATCGTCGCATTCGCTGTCGGAGGCGCTGTCCGCCAAGGTCTCTTCCATGACACTCCCGGCAACTTCTTTAGTCGTGAAGTCCTCGGTGACAACAAGGTCTTCGTCGGCGAAAACGAAGTCCATGTGGCTTAGACCCGCGGGCACAAGGTTCAAGTCGCTAGCGGAATCCCAAAGCTGCTCCAAGCAGGCCGTCGCGGCGGCAGCATCAGCGGTTGCAGCGCCGTCAATCGCGGTAGCTTCGTCCCCAGCAGGCGCCGCCTCCGCGCTGCTGCTTCGGGAGAAGCCGGCTTTCACGAAGCAGTGGGCTTTTTTTTTACATTCTACCCCTGCGCGGCGTGCTCTACCGCTCCACGCCGTGACGCCGTTCAAGGACGGCGCAACACGAGACCGGCGTGCCATGCGATGCAGTGAAGCAACCTTTCGCTCCGCGTGAGAGCAGACGACGCCACGAAAGGACGCCGTCAGCCGAATTTTGCTCTTATTTTCGCGGAAAAAATCGCCTCAAGGACGCAAAAATGTGTTGATTGACAGATTATTTTTCGGTTGGTATTAAATCTCTTCGTTATATCCGCTGACGCGCTCTTATTTACTTCGTTAAAACCGGACCCAAAATGTATTGAATATGTAAAAAGGGGAAATTGAAATCCCTTCGTTATAACCGCTATGTCGCTATAAGTGGCTTCGTTATAACCGGGTTAGACTATATATGTATATATATATATATCCCACATCCACTTTCTTGGGTATTTATGTGTACTAGTAGAACCCTGGAAGTGTTAGCCAGCGTCATCACCACTCACAGACTTTGGCGGTGGACGTGGAACGTCCGCCGCCAAGGTCTGTGAGTGGTGGGGAAAAGTGGATGGAGAAACAGCGCTGCAGTAGCTCAATCGGTAGAGCATCGCACGCGAAATGCGAAGGTTGTGGGTTCGGTTCCCACCTGCGGCAAGTTGTTTTTTCATCCACTTTAATTTCCATTAATTTATAGTTTCTTTATTTCATTTATTAAGCACAAGTAATTTCCCCTATGTTGTCCTTGGTGTCAGTGTTTGTTGGCTTCTTATGATATGACTATATATATATGTACTATTCTTCCTTCCATTAAACATTTCTGAGTAGCGCTTGTCCTTGTCCGTCTTTCTTGTTTCCGTGGTTTTATTCGCGCTAAGTTACTACTTCAAATATGTACATAAATAGGACAGTGCTGTTTCAAATGTGGCAAAATTTTTTCTACAGACAATAGATATTCTCTCGTATATGCATTTCGTCCTTAATGGATATGTAATCACATTCTCGACAACAATCAATGACATTTGAATTCATCTCAGTAACTTTTTTGCCATGAGGAAGTGCCCTTCTTCAAGTCCCAAAAGTCATAATGTCGCATCGTTATGCATAAACAACTACAGTCGAACCCGACTATATCGAACCCGTTTACATAGAATTATTCTATATATCGAACAATTTCTGGACAAGGTATAGTTACAATGAGTATATGCAGAGAAAGTTCCGCTGACATCGAACAAAAATAGCAGCGACTCCCGATATATCGAACGTCAAGCTGTGGAAAAATGCCCCCAGAAGTTGACTTTCCCTCGTGGTGGTGGGGAAACCCGGCGGGACGGCTCCATCCAACCGCTCTCCCGACCGTGACTGCGCTGCGTTGAGCGAGCCGTCGACACCCCCTTGCAAAAAATGATCCTGGCGCACCCGCAGCGCTTGCTCAGACAGCCAATCAGAGGCTCTTGTGCCCTCGTCGTGCAAGATGGCAAAAGTGTGAGTTGTCTCGCTGCTTTTCTGGTTCATTGTGTGGGCGTTTTGTGGGCCTTCTCCTGCACTGTTGTCGTGATCGTGAAGATCGAAATCATAAATCGGGTCGAACACGGTGACAAGTCGGATGTCCCCGCAGCGTGCAAGATTCTGAAGAGCACTCTCAGCACAATCTTGAAGAATAAGGGGAGATTAGGGCTAAAGCGGCCAAACTCACAACCCGGTGCCCGTGGTGCCCGGCGCGTACGCACGGCCGTGTACGAGTGGCTCATCCGAAATTGCTTCAGCCGTGCCGCCTTCCGCGTGCTCGGTGATGACTGTAAATTCTGATGAATGCAGCGAAGCCGTTGCCGGTGTTGCCGCAGTTTGGAGCGAGCTGTCAGAATTTCTGGAAGCGGTTGACGGATCAATGGTGGATGAGTTCGTGAGTGCTAATGATGGTGTCGCGACCACGGGAGAGCCCGAAAACGAAGACTACATTGCTGACATCGTACCGAGCACAAGTGAAATTGGTCGCAATGAGGAAAGCAACGACGGTCCTTTGCCCACATCCTCTGAAGGGATTGGTGCGCTCGCACTAGTCCGGTGCTATTGCGCGAATGCGGAAAGTTGTGGCCTCAGCTGCTCCGACTCCTTAGACAACGTTTAGAAGTGCGGGCGTCACAAGCAGCGAAATTGCCCAAGCAGAAGAAAATGCATGACTATTTCAGCTAATTCCATCAATAAACTGATTTTATAAATGGTATGTGCTTTATGACATCCAATTATTTAGCAGGCTTATATTGAATTATGCTCTATATTGGACTGATAGGCGTTTTCTTGCAAGTTCGATATAGCCGGGTTCGACTGTATATACGCACTTACCAATGTTTGCACAGAGATGAGCTATGACCTTATTGATACAGGCTGGCAACTGCAAGCTTTCTGATAAGAAATCTGAGGAGTTACTGCCAATGAAAGAAGTGTACAACATGTAGGATATTAGGCATACCATAAGAACCTGCGTATAATACGAACCCACTTATAGTACGAGGTGAAATTTTTGGGACACGAAATGGAAAAAAAAAAGTATTATCTGCATATGAGTTAGGAAAACTCGAGGAAAACATTTATTTAAATTGCACTCCACTTCAATCGCTCTCTTCCTCAGCAGCACTCTCTTCGGATAGTTCCTTGTCGGACACACGTTCCCAGAGGCACTCATCCTCTGTGCCATCGAGCGCGTTCAAGATGCTGCACTTCTTGAATTTGCAATGCACAAAGTCCTCTGGTATGCTGGCCCATGTGTCCACAATCCACTTGCATAGTGTGGCTGGCGAAGCCCGCTTCAGCCGCCCGATTGGCGTCACTGCAGGCTCACGTGAGCGCACCTAATCTGCGTAATACCACTTGACCGCATCTTTGAATGGCTTGTTCACGTAAACATCTAAAGACTGCAGCTGAGACGTCATCCCACCCGGGATAACGGCAAGTTCAGTGCCAGATTCGTGCAACAGCCTCTTCACTGAGTTGGCCAAATGACAACAAACTGCGTCCAGCACGAGGATGGATGGGAATGACAACAGTGCGCCGGGCCGCCTACACCAGACAGACTTTCTCCAGTCGAGCACAAGATTCTCATTCATCCAGCCTTTCTCAAGGCATCTCACGACCACATTTTTTGGCAGCTCCTCACCTTTAAGCCCTGTCTTGCGCTTGAAGACAACATAGCTTGCGTCCGTCTGCCGTGCATGACAACATGACACTAACTCGCGTTTTCTCGTTGCCATTGGACCAGACATAAACTTGTTTAGAGCCCTTTTCGTGCACGGTGAGGGGCGATGGCATGTCCAGATAAACTGGCGTTTGGTCAGCATTGCCGATTTGCCCTAGCTGGTAGTTCTTGGACTTGCGCAGTGAAATAATGTGGCGCTGGAAAGCCACAAGCAGCTCTTCGAATGATTCAGGCACCTTTTTCAAAATTGAAGTTCGGCGGCGTAAGGAAAATGCAGCACGGCACATGTAACGATAAATCCAGTGCTTGCGTACTTTGAAGGTGGAGCTCTGTAGCCCCTTTTCTCTTGCAAGCTCCTTAGCTTTTGCCTGCATAAGCTCCACACTCACAGCTAGATGTGCGGCTCGCTGTTGGTGTACGAACTTCATCAGGGTGAGTTCGATTTCTGGGATTGTCCCAGAAATCTTTTCAGGCTGCGAAAGCTTCTTTGCGTTCTGCTGCACACGAAAAGGGCTTCCTTCATTCGATGCCATCCGCGAATGCTTGCCTCATTGACGCCAAACTGCCTCCCGGCTGCGTGTTTACGATTGTTAGTAGGTACAGTGGGGCGTGGCACTTTTCACGGCGCTTGACGTTTCTGCGCAGGCGCGAGTAAGAGGGTGCGAGAGAGAAAATCTGGGGGCCTTTGCTGCTTCAATACATGAGTCTGCCTAGGCACAGCAGAGGAGGTTTCTTAATGTGTATTGTACGCGTTTGTCCCCTAGGCATGCCGGCATTGCGGAGTGCTGTCCAGTTTGTTTATGCTCCACCGCTGGCTGCCCACGCGGTGAGGCAGAGGGCAGAGATGCCCCATTTGGTGATCGCTGTGTCTGAAGAGGCAAGGTTCTCACTGGCGTTGTATAAATCACGGGTTGCTTTATTAGTTGCGGCGATAAATTGCATTTTTTACAAGCACTGCTCCAGCAGAGCACATGTAACCGGCAAATGGAGGCCTCAGGATAACACCTGAAGTTATATTGAATCAGGTGGCGCAGGATCTCCAGTGCACCCAAGCGGTAGCGGGGGGATCAAAGCTGAAAGCGGGGCGCCCCGTGGGTTCGGGCCACAGAGGCCAAAGCGTACCAGGGGGTGTTCGCATAAGAAGTAGGCTGTCGGCGATAGCGGACAGCCGATCTTATACTCTCCTAGCACGCGCAGGCCTCTGCGAGCCCCAACCCATGGACCAATCTGGGTTCTAGCTTTGATGTCCCTGTTGCCTTGGTGTCCTGGAGGCGCCGCCAATAATGCGAAATAATGACACAATGTTTTAATTAGTAAAAAGCACAATTGAATAAATATAATTGCGTCGGGTCGCCAACTTGCGATGCTAAGTTCAGCACTGCCCCGCCCTGTGACTTCTGCCGGCACGCGCTTGTCTTCGTTGCCCTTTTTGTCCCTCGTCTATGTATGCGCTGTAAGCGACGATTGATACTAGGGACAAGCGCATACAACACGCGCCATGAAACTCCTCCGTAGTGCTTAGGCAGAGTCGTATATTCAAGGAGCAAAAGTCCCCACATTTCCTCTCTCGCACCCTCTCTTACTCACGCATGCATGCAAACATCCGTCGTTCCCGCAAGTTCCACGCCCCGCTGTACCTACTAGCAATTGGAAATATGCCTCCCGGCCACACTGTAGCTAAGAGCACAGTTTTCGTGGTCTGGACATCTTGGTCCTTCAATGCGGAATAAAAAAGATGCACTTCGCGAAGCGTGGTTTGTACGTGTGCTGCCAAGGTGTGCACTCAACAACAAAAACAATGCTGTAGTCACGCAGAAATAACAAAACCAAAACTTCTAGCCCATATTTATGACTGAAATTTTTGTTCGGATCTGCATATAGTACGAATCGAAAATTTGGAACGCTAATAATAGGCAAAAAGCCTCTTATTATATGTGGGTTTTTACAGTATATGGGTTAAAGGCCGCATCCTATCAGTGCCACTATACTCCACGCTGTGTTTACTGAATTCATAGATTGGCTGTCTTTCCCCTTCATTGCCTTTTTTTTTCTCTGAAATGCTGGTATACCACATGCTTGTACACCCTGTAATGTAACACTCTTCATGGAACAATAGACAAAACCGGTGTATCAAACTGGAACTGAAGCAAAAACCGGAAAGAAGCATTATTCTTGCTCGAACGGCAGCGTTACAATCTTCACTCCGGAGTGAAACTGAAAGGAAGAAATGTTTTTTCATTCAGGTTACCCCCCTTTTCTGGAACTTTTCATCCATCTCAACTGTGCTACTTCATTTGCAAATACACTCCATGTTCCCGTGATTTTAGAGCAGCTGCACCATTAGTATTGGTTTTCAGCATATCATGTCGGGGGCAGACTAGATTATGGCAATAATATTGCATCGCATGGGATGTGCAGGCTCACCAGACTGGTGTGTGCAAAGTACCCTAGACAATGGTGCACATGTACTTGTTGCTTGTGAATGGAAGACATTGATCGCTTTGTTCACGCCAATTAACAATAGGCCGTTCATTGAAAGTGTGTTACTGGGTCATTGAATGGACATTTCAACAAAATCAAGCCATCAAGGCTCTCTTAGATTTGACTATTAGATTTTGACTATCTTGTACAAATGCACTGAGTCGTGAGGGTAGTCCTGATCATTAAGTGTCGCATTTAAGCACTCCATGTATAGAGTGTAATTTATTGTTAGGTTTTAAAAATGTGCATCACTACTGATTACAGTGGTGCTGCTCCCGTGAGTTTTCAGCCGTCCTGTCACCATATATACATAGATGTCAGGGAGGCGAGCTATCTGATTAGCTAACCACGTTGCTTCATCAATAATTTTTCCAACTTTATAATAACCAACTGTTCATAATAGTTGGAATGTTCGTTAATTTGTTTCTATAAAAAAAGTATTGGGATGAAAATACACAATGACAATTTGTCTCAAACACTTCCCTCACACAGCAAGTATCTGCTTGCGTTACAATGTGCTTTGTGTTGAAGCGAGCTGTGCATTCAGTGTTGGTCTTAAGGTTTCTTTTGCGAGTATAATGAATTGTCCTAATTGGGTTGGGGCTGCAAAGCTAGCGATTGGCAACATGTCAAAATGCATCCTTGTGTCCCTCTCTACAAGGTAACAGGCAAGTAGAGTGGCTAGAGCGAAATGGTGCCAGAATCTATTCATTTGTGGCCGTCACTTCATGCCAGAAGATTGCTACCACAACAAAGTTTTAGCATCTCCAGTATTCTGGTAAATGCAGGCAAACTGGGGGTTTTGCTGGACAGGCTGAGGCGCAAATGTGAATAGCGTGCAGGGTGCAAATCTCAACCAGACAAATGCAGAGCTGATATAGCAGTAACCAAGTGTATTCTACTTTGGCCACTGGTGTCAATTTTCGGCAGCAGCCTAATCACGAACACATTGTCTTTTTAAATATTTAAATGTTTTACACTTGGTTACAGCATTATTAGGTCTATATCTGGCTGGTTGAGCTCTGCACCACCAGGTGGCTACACCATGTTAGCCTCTCATGTTTACACCTCCACCCATCCGTCAAAGTCCCAAGCTCACCTGCGTTTACCAGAATACCAAACACACTTGCAACGCATGCTGCTTGAATAGCTCTCACTGAAAATCGGTGGCCAGGTGGTTAGTTGAGAGGTTCGAGAGGCTTTAGACATGGCATCATGATGCAGAACCAGTGAAGGCTGAGCTTAGCCCCAATTGCTCGGCAAACAAGTTGAGGAAAAGCGTGGCTATGGAGGAGGGTAACCTGTAATACTTCATGGTTCTTAATATGAGATGCTTCATTTAGATTGTGGCATGAATGTTTTACTGCAGCTGTACCCTATGTGTACCCTATGTACAGTCGCGGTCAAAAATACGCGGCCCACGGCTCCAGTCGGCGGAGCGGCCGCGAGCCGCACCGCGGCGCTCGCGTCGGCGCTGCGAGAGTTTGCGCTCTGACGACAGGTATCTCCCTACGTATCGTCCGTATCCGTTACGTATCCGCCCGTTACGTATCGTCCGTTACGTATCCGCCCGAGAGCGAGGGAGATACCTGTCGTCAGAGCGCAAACTCTCGCAGCGCCGACGCGAGCGCCGCGGTGCGGCTCGCGGCCGCTCCGCCGACTGGAGCCGTGGGCCGCGTATTTTTGACCGCGACTGTACCCTATTTGTCCAAACAATTTTTGGGACCGTTTAAGCCAGGTCTAGATTCAAGGCTGCGAATGGGCCCATCGAACACAGGTGTGCATATAATTGCATCCTACTGCCTTTCATCATCATTACTTCTCAGTCCCCTATTTATCTCCTCTTCCCTTCCACCTGAGCAGAGCTGCAGGCTGGAGGACCTCTCTGCATTTTCCCTATATAGTATCCCCTCTCTCTCCCTCAATAAATCTTTGCTTCACCTGTATATGATCTTCATAGTTCTTTTGAAAACTATGTGCGGCCTGAACAAACAACACACATAAACTTTCAGGACAGCTTAACAGCAGTGTCAAATTATATTACAAAATAAATTTATGCTGTTTTTCTGTAACTATTCCTTGGTTATGCAAATGAACTTGAACCCATCAAGCCGGCTTAAATCATTATTTTTCCTCTCCAGAGTTTAGCCGGAACAGACCTGTTTTTGGTAAACCAAAACGGAAACTGGAATTAAAGAAGTTATGGTTAGACACTCAGGATGAAACGCTGTCGATGTCCATGTCACGAGGGGCTTACGTGCATGCTTGACATAAAAATTGTTACAGCGCAATCACATGCAACCACAAGTAAGAAGGACGGGACACAAGCGCTGTGCTTCTTACTTGTGGTTGCATGTGATTGCGATGTAACAATTTTTATGTCAAGTATGCACCAACTCGCCCAGAAAGAAGTTTTAATGAATTGCGTGCATGCACTGTATATCTGGGCCAAGGTAGCATTGTGAGACCATTGCATGCTGGTTCTTTTTTCTATCTCCTCAGTAATGTGCAAATGAATGTATGGAATACTCAGACTCAGCTGTTTGTATGATCTTTGAAACCAAGTCAAAATGTGGTCAATGTGCATGTGAAGTAAATAATGAGTGTGTTCTGATCCTGGCCAGCATTGGAGACAGCCTATGTTCCCAGCTAAGAAAGTTATTGGGACCATAGCATTTAGGAGACGTGAACAGAACGGCTGTCCTTGTTCTTCTTCCTTGTCTGCATCACCTAAGTGCTAGCGTCTCAATAACTATCAAACCAACTAGCCCAAGAGGGTGTAAGAAAGCTTTGAACCTAAGTAATGGAACAGATGAGGAATTGCATGGAAGATGTCTTTACTACACGATGCCACCTCGCGTCGACGTGAAAAAAACAAAGAAAAGCACGTCACTTTATTTTATGCTTCACATGCGAGCTTATGAAAAACGCAAGGTAGCTTATATTAAGTGCATTAGCAAAGCGAGACTACATTTTGGTGTGAGTGGACATCCTACTCGTCAAGCTTGCAAGCCTTCTGCTCAGCTGCCATGTTGTTTGGACAGAGAAAAATAGCCTGCGTCTTTTAACTTCGGCACTGTCTTCGTGAAGCTGTCACTTTTGCTGGCTTAGAATTGGAACAAGATTGCTGCTGTTCACATAGCTGTCTATTTAGTGATTTGCGGAACACAGCCAATGTGATGAGAAGCAAACAAAGTGCAGCAACATTTTATCCTGAATGACTCCATTTTCCTCATGCAGGTGCGTCGTTTTGGTGAAGAGACGGGCTCGTCTCTGTGCCGTTATGATGTGGCAGCCAACAACCACTCTGCATTGTCCAATGCAACAGTGCTGGACCTCTTCGACAAGGAGCAGCAGAACACAGGGCTTGGCCCCTGCCCGCAACTTCCGGTGCCACCAAGCAAGCCTGTGCGTAATCACTGTGTTCCGTTCGGTGCCAGTTCAGATGTCTTCCACAATATCTACGGATATCTAAACAGTGCTGACAGCCTTCAGCAGGTTGTCAGCAATTTATTTGCTGCGTGGCGCGAGGTATGCTCTATGCTGGCCTTTGCCTGCATCCTGTCTTTTGCAGTCGTCTTTCTACTTCAGAGATTTGCAGAATTGGCAGCGAAGGTCATCCTTATTTTGTCTGTGCTATCTGTGATGGCCACAGCAGCTGTGCTCTGGTGGACTTATGTTGACATCAAGTTCCATCTGGACCTGATACCATTTGAACGCCTTCTCGAAGAAGCTGCTAAAAACGAGCACGCATTCCTTATTTTTGCCATTGGAGTGACACTGTTGGCCATAATTTTGCTGGTTGTTGCAGTAGCAATGCACAAGCATGCTAGGCTGGCAGGAGCTTTGTTCCACGAAGCTGGACTTTGTATTCGCCGCATGCCCTTTCTTTTAGTGCAGCCTGTGTGGACATTGTCTGCTTTGGTGGCTCTGTTTACAACATGGACTGTTGTCTTCCTCCACCTGGCCACTGCCGACTTTGCGAGCCGTGAAACTCGCCCTATTGCAGCTTTTGCTGGTGGCCCCATTGATGCAACGAATCTGACACCTGTTGCCGAGGTGCGACACTTCACTCTGGTTGCTTATGACCAGCCTTCTTGGGTTCGCTTTGCCTGGTGGTTCCAGCTGTTGTTCCTTCTCTGGGCGGCCGAGTTTATGCTCGCCTGTCAGCAGGCTGTCATTGCTGGGGCTGTTGCATCGTGGTACTTCTGCAAGGACCGCACAGCACTAGTGTGGCCCCTGGGGCGTTCTACGGCTCGCCTGGTTCTCTACCACCTTGGATCCATTGCCCTAGGTTCAATCCTTATACCGGTGTGCAGGATTCCGAGACTTGCACTTCTGGCCTTCCAGCACCGGATTTTCGAACGACGAGGGACTGAGCTGCAGTGCTTCAACCATGTCATCCACAATGCGTACACTGTGGTTGCCATTCGTGGAACATCTTTCTGCACAGCTGGTCACACAGCCTACTCTGTGCTTTCAGAGAGCTCTCTCAGTCCCTTGGTTATCTCGGGCGATTTCTTGCTGTTCCTGGCCAAGTGTCTAATAACGTCTGTGGTTGGGCTGCTGGCTGTGGTGCTTCTTCGTGATAACCCTGAACTCCAGCTGTGTGCTGTGCCTGTGCTAGCCGTGGCAGTGTTCTCGTGTGTTGTGGCCCACTGTGTACTGTCCCTCTACGGAATGATCGCGGACACACTTTTGCTCTGCTTCTGTGAGGATGTGCTCTCCTGGGAACCCGATCATCGAGATTTGTATGCTCCCGAGAGTCTTCACAGGCTGCTGCTGGGCGACACTGCATTGCTGCGTCCTCTCCCTGCACAAGTGCCGTGTTAGATGATCATTCTAGCTTAATGCAGAGAAGGGATTTGCAGTGGTCTGAAGCTGATGGCATTCTTCCTTTTCACTTACTAGGAATGAACAGGGTTACACGTGCTCATCTCATAGCTATATTTGCACCTGCGTACAGTTGAACCTGGTTATAATGAATAAGTTCACACTCAAAACAGTGTGATATATGAGGCAATTTAATGTATCTAAACTTGCCTATAATGAACATCAACAAACCTTTGCGATGTATTCTTTATATACTTGACCGATTTTTCGGACATGCCCGGTAATTTGGAAGCCTCACAGCACCCTCACGTACCCCAAGAGCTAATATATTAAAATATGACATTTTGGATGGCGCAACCCCTAGCCGTCGATTTCTCTGACTTTTTGCTGTGACCGCAGTTCCAAAACAGCAATAATAGAAGCCACAACTGCAGCCATTTTGATTTTTTCGCAGTATCGAACCAGCTCTCTCACATGCCACTAACAGCCCTAGCCACCGCAGCAACTCTAAGGCTGGCTTCTTTGACGTTCACTATTAAGCCTCCTGTTCAGTGCTGTGCTCCTAATTGAAAGAATTTGCCACTGTCAGCAATGGCACCAGCTCCGCCTCTGTCATCCTCGCTGGTGGCTTTCTTCGTGCACAGAGTACAGCAAGGGCTTTGCATAATGCTGGCTCCAAAAAGTCGGCTTCGCCGCAATACAATGATGTTTGAGGTCAAGCATATTCTATATATATATTGCGGCTCCTAAGAGCTCAAAGGGGCCACTGTCACGGCACAGAATGTGTATATTCTTTAATACACGCATGCACCCGCCGTTGCCTGTCACAATGCAAGCACCCATGCATCTAATAAGTGTCTGGCAGGCCTTCAGAGCTCTTTGGGTCGTGCCTTGGGTGATTTGAGCCCTTGGGGGTAGTAAAACACATGCATTCATTTTTTTCGTACTGCCTGATTTTTCAGACATTTCTGCGGCCGCTATGGAGGGACATTGCATTGACTGTATAAAGATTTGTTATCTCCTGTGGAGAAAGCAAGTGAAGGAGTCATTTTGTTGAGAACAACTACACTAAGTAGGCATTTATTTTTGTCCGTGCCTCCAACTGTTTCTCATGTCCACTTAGAATTACATTCTCAGTGCGCAAGATAGTGTGGACCTGCTCAAGTCCAATTCCTTCAGTGTCAGCACAATAACGTAATTCAAAAAGTGCGGTGTAAAATTATGTACTCCCTTGAACATGTCATATTTTCCAATGCCGTCTCATTTCTGCAATCCCACTCTTCAATTCAGCATGGGTTTCGCAAGAGCTATTGCAAAATGCAAATAATATTGTTTATACACAACATTTCTTCCTCTTTAGACAAAGGCCACGTCATTACCTGTATTTTTCTATATTTTGCAGAAGTGTTTGGCAAGGTGTCTCATGACTTGTGTTTCATCGCTTAATGTTTCATAGTGAAATATTTATCGCACACAATCGACAAGGACACAGTGAAGGGGGACAAACGAGCACTGCGTCCTTGTCGATTGTGCGCGCTAAATATTTCACTATGAATTTGTACCAACTCGCCCAACTATAAGTTCTGCTGCACTTACTGCTTCTTAAGCTTAGTACATTTAACATTGACCCTAATAGTCTGAAATGAGAATGTTTCCTAACCAACCGTACCGAGTTTGTAACAGCTAATCATAATGCATCCTTGTACTGTGCCATAAAGTCAGATGTTCCTTTAAAGCTCTGTCTTGGGCCCGTTACTATTCCATATTTGTATTGTTACGGGGATGTTGCGAGTATATAAAAACTATTTTACAATATATATACAGGAGGAGTCAGAACAGCTAACATGGCTGACCACCAACAACACGTAGCAGCCAGCGTCCCCGATCTTCTTTCTCACTCTTCTCTCATCCTTCCATAACAGGACCCCTGGGTGGTGAAGCGCCATCTCGGCGCATGGCAGGCGAAGAATTGCGAGCGAAGTATGGCTTCAGCTGCGAAACGTGCACGACGTCGACAGGCGTCTGACTTGAGGATGCATCAAAGTGTAGTGGCGAAATCTCATAATTGACGTCGTTAATTTGGCCTAGGACTTCATAAGGCCCTGTGTAGCAAGAGAGAAGCTTCTGGGAGAGGCCAACCAGACAATAAGGTGACCAGAGGAGCACCCAAGCACCTGACGCGAACTTAACATCGCGATGGCAGCTGTCATAACACTCTTTCTGTATATGCTGTGAGCCGAATAAACAAGATTGGGCGATTTGACGTGCCGTGCAAGCGCAATTGATGGCTTCACGAGCGTACTCGGTTGCAACACGTGGCACAGAAGGGAGGATGGTGTCAAACGGCAGTGTGAGGTCGCGACCATACAAGAGATAAAAGGGCGAATATCCTGCAGTGTCATGTCGGGACAAGTTATACGCGAATGTCACGTAAGCCAGCGGGGCGTCCCAGTCGCGGTGATCGTTGGAGACGTACATCGACAGCATCTCTGTGATTGTTCGGTTGAGACATTCCATAAGAACGTTTGTTTGTGGGTGGTAGGCGGCGGACAGCTTGTGCTCAGTGGCACAAGAGCGGACGAGGACGTCGACAACTAGAGACAAGAATGAGCAGTCGTCTGCGAATAACCTAATATTTGCGTTAATGTTGACTGCCAGGTCATTTATAAACAACAAAAATAATATCGGTGCCAAGACAGATCCCTGGAGCACACCGGACGTGACATTTAATGTGTCAGAAACGTGCTCATTGCATTGCACAAATTGTTGACGGCCGGACAAATAGCTTGATATCCATCGAGTCATTGGCCCATCCCCAAGTTTGCAGACCAGCTGGATAACCAGCTTTTCATGGGAAACCCGATCAAACGCCTTTGAGAAGTCCATAAAAATTATGTCAATTTGGGAGTGTTTGTTAATGCCTTGGGCCAAATCGTGCATTATCTCGACGAGTTGAGTTACGGTCGATAGGCCTCTCCGAAATCCGTGCTGGTTGGGGTGTAGCAGGTCATTGTCTTCGACAAACTTTGTTATGAATTTGAGGACAATATGCTCGAGTATTTTACAGCTGGTACACGTCAAGGAAATGGGCCTGTAGTTTGATGGGATCGTCTTGTCGCCGGATTTATGCACTGGGATTATTTTTTAGACTTTCCATTTAGAAGGAATCTGTGAAACCTGGATAGATTTTGTGAATATTAAGCGTAGATACTTACTAACTGGTTCTGCATACGGTTTGAGAAAAGCGTTCGGTATCCCGTCTGGGCCACAGCTCTTTTTGTCATCAAGGTTTAATAGCAGACTTAGTATACCACTGTCGCTTATTTCTGGGATTTCTAGTAATTTATTTCTGGTAGATGGGATAGTCTGGGAATGTTGCACTAGTCCATTATCGATTGTAAAAATCGACTGGAAGTAGCGATTGAATTGATCCGCCTTATCTTTTGTTTCTATTGAAGGAGAAGCCTTTCTATCGTTATGTTTACCATTTACGTAATGCGAAAATTTTGCTGGCGACGTTTTCATAAACTTGGATAGAGTGGTACCATAGTAGTGCATTTTGAAAACGCGTGTCTTGCTTTTCAATTTTTTAGATAACGCGGAAATCTGAGCGGTGATATTAGCGGCTAAACCAGACCTCCTAGCTTTCCTCAGCCTATAATTTTACATTTAATGTGAATTATTTCGCGGGTGATCTATGGATTATACTTTCTTGTAAGTTTGCGATCTAGTGGGACAAAATTTTCAATACAATGCATGATGTGTGCTTTGAATTGCAACCATATATGATCTATCGACAAGTTTTTATCCGAGCAAAGATCTGAAAAGTCGAGAAATTCGTGAGTGAGATAGTGATTATTGCATCGTTGTCTGCTCTGTTGAATGCAAGAACGTGTTTTACAGGGCCGTGGTGTCGTACAAGACCAGGTAGAGGTAATGTGCATAGGACTAACTTATGATCGGATATGCCGTCTAAGATTTCGGTGCATGTCTGGTCATTCAGGAAAGGGTCACTAATGTACCAGCAATGGAAAGGCCACGTATCTTCAATGTTTGTGGATGAACAAAGCGGTTGTCACTGCATAGCATAAAAGAGGCGATTACTCCAGCCCCATGTTTCAGCTGCCTGGACTGTTTTGCAGTGAATGATGGTGAACCGAAGCTGCTGTCTTTTATAGCTCGAGGACCATGACGTCCATTCTGGGTGCAATCGTTACACGGGAAAGAAAAAAAATCTAATTTTGACTACAAAATTCAGGGGTACAATCATTCTGCAAGTAAATACGCTAATCAGAATGGCAACTTCATTCTTCAGTCAGATTTAGATAACATCTGTAGGTGGTACTCACATCGGCTGTTTTCAAATCCCAATAAATGTAAAATTATGTCTGTCTCACATAGCTCACGCTCACCTACTCCTTTCAGTTTATTGTCAATGGAACCAACCTTAAGCACCTGACTTCCTATAAATAGGTATATCTTGGAATACAGTAAACAATAACTTTTTGTGGTATGGCCGCATTCAACACATCTCTAACAATGCAAACAGATCTGCTCAACAAAATACTAATTAGACCCAAACTAGAATATGTGTCATCTTTTTGGGATCCTGGTGAATAAACATAAGCAGATACCATTGAGTCGGTTCAGAACAGGTCAGCAGGTTTCATCCTTTGAAATTATTCCCACACATCTAGCATTTCTTTAATATAATCAGACCTTGGACCTATTAATTTGCAGCTTTGAAAAAATATTGCTCATCTGTGCCTTTTCAAAAAATCCTTTACCCAAAGAACTCACTTAAACAAGAATTTATTTGAGAACCTTCATGCATACTGTCATGTCTTGATAATCGAATTTGATTTTTTAATTTTGAAAGTTTTCATTCCATTCTGTCACACAAATGTTTTCTCAGGTTCTTTTCTGCCAAAGACCAGTACCGAGTGGAACCACCTCCCCAACCCCCTCCATTGTAGAGGATGCAATAATTGATTATATTTTGGGTTTATCACTCTAAATACTACTAATTTTTAATGTGTTGTATATTCATTGTTTATTGTAATAAACAATAATTGTAATTGTAATACCCTCGTAATGAGGGTCTTTGGGGGTATTTTGAATAAATAAATAAATTGTGCCCACCCTTCTCTAATGCCCTTCTGGGCCCCGAGTTAATGTAAATAAATAAATAAATCTCTAGGCCTGCAGCAGTCTCGAATTGATGTACTTGCATGTCAATAACGCAACCTTTAATATACCATAACATGAAGGGGAACTTGCGGTCTTTCAGAAAGGGAGTGAAATGTACATATTACAATATAGTGTAAAGTGACATGGCAAGGAAACAAACTGCATAAGCGCTGCTGCCCGTATGCTTTTATTCATTCTTACTGCTATCTTGCATTGCAAAATAAAGTGAAAGGATGAGTGCCAATGTGTTTGCCCCTGTCAGCAAGAATGGCATCATCCTCTGTGACACCCGTCAAGGTTATTGGAGAAACAGTGCTTCAAAAATGCCTGTGACACAGTTGAACACAGCTAAACCTTTTACAAATTATGTGGTGATGTACCGCACAACTTGAAAGACTGCTCACTTCACACACCTGCACAAGAGTGCCAGTCGTCTAGCTCAAGGTTGTGATAAATACGTTGTAACCGTATTGTTGTTGCTCAAACAATGTGCTAAATTGGGAGAAAGAAGATGGCACAATATTCACAGTGGCAGAGATTGGAGAGATTATGTCTCCTCGCCTGACACCTTCCTCGATGGCCATTTTTCTGCTTGCGGGGAATTAGAGCAGCTGTGAACTCTTTGCAGATATTTGCAAAGATATTCGTGTATGCTTCCTGTACACATCTTCATGACTGCTGGTATCTACTGAATCAAGTGTCTTTTCATAACCTACGAAGGCCATGTACAGAATTTGGTTGTACTCTGCAGTTTTCTCAATTAAGTGATTGATGGCATGGACGACATATTGTACATATATTATGGGATCTAACTTGGGTTTTTGTAATGGCTACTTCATACATACCTGCTAATGTAGCCAAATTATTCATGAAGTTTATGAATAAGTTTAGTTTTGCAACTTTAGAATTCTGCGTCAAGTCCTCCGAAAAATAAATTCTTTTCACACGAAAGATTTGCTCATTGGTCTTGGAACTTTTGGTTGGATATTTTTTTACAGTGAAGGATTGCCAGAGAGCACTAGCTTCGAGCAAGTCCCCGAAGCAGACGAATTTGGCAACATTAAGTTTGCTGGTAAGGTCACTGAGATCTAAAACCAATGTGTTGTCTGTCAGCCTCTGATGTTCGGTAAGTTAGCGGCTGCTTGTGTGCCGCGTCCAGAGTTGACGAAGCATGTCTCTTAAGAGGAAGCTTTAGCTCGGGCCCAACTCCGAAGCGGCCTATTCAAATACATGTAAAAACGCAAAAACGTTTTTCTGAGATAACCCCTGGACCGATTTTAATGAAATTTGTTGCATTTGAGAGGGAAAGTGAAATTCTAGTGACTGTTGGTCGCGGAATTTCTATTTAGGTCCTGAATTTCGTTAAAAAGATTTTCAAAAATTCGAAAGTTTGAAAAAAATAGAAGCATGAAGTTTACAAATCCATAACTCTGCATCAAGAGCAGATATCGCGGTTCTGTAAACGGCATCTATTCGACCATTGAAAGCGGACAAATTTCATATGTAATTTTATATCTTACGTGAATTTGTTACGTTGTTTACAAAGGTTCTGCAAAAGCTGTATTTCCATATTAATTTTTTTTAGATTCATGTATAGCATATCAATTTTGTCCGCTTTAGATGTACTATTAGATGCAATTCAAAGAATTGTATTATCGTTTTTCGTTTTAGAGTTACAGAGTTGTAAACTTCATAGTTTCTTTTTTTGAAAATTTGCGATATTTGTCAAATTTTAATAAAAAATGAAGGACCTAAATCAAAAATTCGAAACCAACAGTCACTAGATTTTAAGTTTTTCTTTTAAAACCAACAAACCTCGTCAAATTTGGTGCAGTGGTTGCCGAGAAAAACGAATTCTCATTTTACATGTATTACATAGGAGCACCCGAGCTAAAGCTTCCTCTTAAGAGAGACACACTTCAGTGCTCAAAGGAAGCATGAAGAAAGAAGACTCGGCACAACTACTCGTCCTCTGCCCTTTCCTTCCTCCTCCAGAGACATTTCAACAGGCAGACAGGCATCACCCGCATGCTAGTACAGCTACAGTGTGCACCTGCTTTGTGTGTCGTTTGAATGACTTGGAAGCTGGAATAAATTATCAGGCACCTGGGCCAGCCTCTTGTAAAGATTCATTTGCCATTCTCTCCGCACTTTGTCATGGGAGCATGCCATGCCAGCATTGTTCATCTCCAGGTTCGGCTCACTGCTGCAATTAATAATAAGAAATGAATGGAAAATGAAATTGGTAATTTCTAACCTATAGCCCCCTGGCAATGGTGAAACATGAGAATAGGAAACTGCCAGCTTGAAGAGAAACATTCGAAACTAAAGCTGCAAAACAAATTTTTTGCCTTGAAGCTAGATGAGAACTCCCAATATTTAGTGCTTTCTGGTCCATGTAGGAAGCATAATGACTTATGAAGAATATTTAAAAAAGAAAGGCATAACTATGCTGAGGAATCCAGTGCCAGTTATACAAATTGCGCAGTTTATGTGAATAGTGTTTGTTCTCTCTGAAATGTAGAATACGCCCACTCATCATATCCTGAGATTAGGTACTTCAGTAAAACTTCATTTGGGCCTAGTTGGTACATAATTCTGAAAATAACGTTACAGCGCAAACACCTAAGACGAACCACAAAAAGAAAGACAGCGCCAGTGTGTGTCGTGTCTTTTTTTTTTTTTTTTGTGGTTCGTCTTAGGTGTTTGCGCTGTAACGTTAAGCTGAGATTAGGTGTCCGAGCTGCATCTTAAGGCGGTCCTCGAAAACAACATTTCTTAAATATTTGTACTAGAGATGAAAATCCACCCACCTATAAATCATAGAAGCAGACTTCAAATATGTCATTAATTTCTGTGTAGCCGCTATAGTTCATGAGTTAAGTCCTACACGATATGGCAAAATGGAATGATCTTGTGGGCACTTTATTGCATAGTGAATTTTCGAGAGCTTTGTGCTGTAGCTTATTCAGCGCTTTGTAGACTGCTGGCTCCGGACAGGCGTCTATTGGAATATGAACCTGGCAACGTTTAACATTAGAACGTTATCTAGTGAGGCGAGTTTAGCAGTGATATTGGAGGAATTAGAGGGCAGTAAATGGGACATAGTAGGGCTCAGTGAAGTTAGGACGAAAGAAGCATATGCAGTGCTGAAAAGCGGGCACGTCCTGCGCTACCGGGGCTTAGCGGAGAGACAACTAGCAGTGGGATTCCTGATTAATAAGGATATAACTGGTAACATACAGGAATACTATAGCATTAACGAGAGGGTGGCAGGTCGCGTTCCGAAACTTAATAAGAGGTACAAAATGAAGGTTGTACAGGTATACGCCCCTACATCCAGTCATGATGACCAGGAAGTCGAAACCTTCTGTGAAGACATGGAATCGGCGATGGGTAAAGTCAAAACAAAATACACTATACTGATGGGCGACTTCAATGCCAGAGTAGGCAAGAAGCAGGCTGGAGACAAGTCAGTGGGGGAATATTGCATAGGCTCTAGGAATAGCAGGGGAGAGTTATTAGTAGAGTTTGCAGACCAGAATAATATGTGGATAATGAATACCTTCTTCCGCAAGCGGGATAGACGAAAGTGGTCATGGAGGAGCCCGAATGGCGAGACTAGAAATGAAATAGACTTTATACTCTGCGCTAACCCTGGCATCATACAAGATGTGGACGTGCTCGGCAAGGTGCTCTGCAGTGACCATAGGATGGTAAGATCTCGAATTAGCCTAGACCTGAGGAGGGAGCGGAGCAAACTGGTACATAAGAAGCCGATAAATTAGTTAACGATAAGAGGGAAAATAGAGGAATTCCGGATCAAGCTACAGAACAAGTATTCGGCCTTAACTCAGGAAGAGGACCTTAGTGTTGAAGATATGAACGATAATCTTATGGGCATCATTAAGGAATGTGCAATAGAAGTCGGTGGTAACTCTATTAGACAGGACGCCAGTAAGCTATCGCAGGAGACGAAAGATCCGATCAAGAAACGCCAATGTATGAAAGCCTCTAACCCTACAGCTAGAATAGAGCTGGCAGAACTTTCAAAGTTAATCAACAAGCGTAAGACAGCTGACATAAGGAACTATAATAAGGACAGAATTGAACATGCTCTCGGGAACGGAGGAAGCCTAAAAGCAGTGATGAGGAAACTAGGAACAGGCAAGAATCAGATGTATGCGTTTAGAGACAAAGCCGGCAATATCATTACTAATATGGATGAGATTGTTCAACTGGCTGAGGAGTTCTATAGAGATTTATACAGTACCAGTGGCACCCACGAGAATAATGGAAGAGAGAATAGTCTAGAGGAATTTGAAATCCCACAAGTAACGCCGGAAGAAGTAAAGAAAGCCTTGGGAGCTATGCAAAGGGGGAAGGCAGCTGGGGAGGATCAGGTAACAGCAGATTTGTTGAAGGATGGTGGGCAGATTGTTCTAGAAAAACTGGCCACCCTGTACGCGCAATGCCTCGTGAATTTGAGCGTACCACAATCTTGGAAGAATGCTAACATAATCCTAATCCATAAGAAAGGGGACGACGCCAAAGACTTGAAAAATTATAGACCTATCAGCTTTGTCCGTTGTCTACAAAGTATTTACTAAGGTAATTGCAAGTAGAATCAGGAACACCTTAGACTTCTGTTAAGCAAAGGACCAGGCAGGACTCCGTAAAGGCTACTCAACAACAGACCATATTCACACTATCAAACAGGTGATAGAGAAATTTGCGGAATATAACCAACCCTTATATATAGCTTTCATTCATTGATTACGAGAAAGCGTTTGATTCAGTCGAAACCTCAGCAGTCGTGGTGGCATTAAGGAATCAGGGTGTAGAAGAGCCGTATGTAAAAATACTGAAAGATATCTATAGCGGCTCCACAGCCACCGTAGTCCTCCATAAAGAAAGCAACAAGATCCCAATAAAAAAAGGCGTCAGGCAGGGACATACAATCTCTCCAATGCTATTCACAGCGTGTTTACAGGAGGTATTCAGAGAGCTGGATTGGGAGGAATTGGGGATAGGAGTTTATGGAGAATACCTTAATAACTTGCGATTCGCTGATGATATTGCTTTGCTTAGTAACTCAGGGGACCAATTGCAATGCATGCTCACTGACCTGGAGAGGCAAAGCATAAGGGTGGGTCTAAAAATTAATCTGCAGAAAACTAAAGTAATGTTTAACAGTCTCGGAAGAGAACAGCAGTTTACGATAGGTAGCGAGACACTGGAAGTGTTAAGGGAATACATCTACTTAGGGCAGGTAGTGACTGCAGATCCGGATCATGAGACTGAAATAATCAGAAGAATAAGAATGGACTGGGGTGCGTTTGGCAGGCATTCTCAGATCACGAACAGCAGGTTGCCACTGTCCCTCAAGAGAAAAGCGTATAACAGCTGTGTCTTACCAGTACTCACGTACGGGGCAGAAACCTGGAGGCTTACGAAAAGGGTTCTACTTAAGTTGAGGACGATGCAACGAGCTATGGAAAGAAGAATGATAGGTGTAACGTTAAGGGATAAGAAAAGATCAGATCGGGTGAGGGAACAAACTCGAGTTAATGACATCTTAGTTGAAATCAAGAAAAAGAAATGGGCATGACATGTAATGAGGGGGGAAGATAACCGATGGTCATTAAGGGTTACGGACTGTATTCCAAGGGAAGGGAAGCGTAGCAGGGGGCGGCAGAAAGTTAGGTGGGCGGATGAGATTAAGAAGTTTGCAGGGACAACGTGGCCACAATTAGTACATGACCGGGGTAGTTGGAGAAGTATGGGAGAGGCCTTTGCCCTGCAGTGGGCGTAACCAGGCTGATGATGATGATGAGACTGCTAAGTGCCGATATCTATTGAAAGAACATCTAAAATTACTGCAGCTATGAAGAAATAATTAGGACACTTCAGATATTTTTTTCCACAATTACTTGAAAATAACCTTGTACATTTCATCACCATCATCAGCCTGGTTACGCCCACTGCAGGGCAATGGAATCTCCCATACTTCTCCAACTACCCCGGTCACGTGCTAACTGTGGCCACGTTGTCCCTGCAAACTTCTTAATCTCATCCGCCCACCTAACTTTCTGTCGCACCCTCCTACGTTTCCCTTCCCTTGGAATCCAGTCCGTTACCCTTAATGACCTTCGGTTATCTTCCCTCCTCATTACATGTCCTGCCCATGCCCATTTCTTTTTTTTTTGATTTCAACTAAGATGTGATTAACTGGCATTTGTTCCCTCACCCAATCTGCTCTTATCCCTTAACGTTGCACCCATCATTCTTCTTTCCACAGCTCGTTGCGTCGTCCTCAATTTAAGTAGAACCCTTTTCGTAAGCCTGCAGGTTTCTACCTCATACATGAGTACTGGTAAGACACAGCTGTTTTACACTTTTCTCTGGAGGGATAATGGAAGCCTGCTGTTCATGATCTGAGAATGCCTGCCAAAGGCACCCCAGCCCATTCTTATTGTTCTGGTTATTTCAGTCTCATGATCCGGATCCGCAGTCACTACTTACCCTAAGTAGACGTATTCCCTTACCACTTCCAGTGCTTTTTTAGAAGAACTTGTTGTTGGGCGAGTTGGTAGATACTATTAGCGAACATTGTTTAACTGCGCGAACAAACGAACCACAAGGACAGCATGAGACATGGACGGGCGCAGTGCCTTCCAGTACTTTCAGTGCCTCGCTACCTATCGTAATTTGCTGTTCTCTTCCGCGACTGTTAAACATTACTATGTACATTAAATTAAACAATTAATATGTACAAATAAGTAAATTTATAATTCCCTTATACTAACGAAATTTGTCATACGTACTCTTGACGATATGTACAGTGGTGATGTCTACTTAAAATTGCAGTATCTCCAAGCAATAGTTGCAAAAGTACAAGGTTATGTTTCAGGGAATGTAGAAAAAAAAAATTCGTTGAAATGCTCTAATCCTTTTGCATAGCTTCAGTAATTGTACGCGCCGTTTGGATATATATTGGCACTTTGTGATCTACAAAGAGCTGAACAAGCTACGGCACGATGCCTCTTGTGAAAATTTAGTACATAAAAATGTGCCCAGAAAGAAAGACGACTATATTTTGCCGTTGTGCATCACATTACCCCAAAAGGTAGTGGCTACAGTGACGGGGCCCAGTACTTTAGCATCTGGACTGCAGTGACGGGGCCCGGCTGCTTTGAAGCTTCGTTCTGCTATGCTCCATTTGGCGATACAGACAGCGGGCATTAAGAACCATGACGCACTTGAGAACCGATACACCCAGCAGGCCGCCGTTCAGTCAACTAAACATATTGCGATTTGATCTTATGCGTGAGCATAACACAGCTAGCTACGTAAACAGTATTGTGAAACTTAATCATTCTTTCCCTGTGTACATATTTTTTTCATCATCACGTGCTACCAGAAGTACTGTCGCTGGAAATTTCAACCTGCCTTCTGTACATAATGTATATGGCAAAAGACTACTTGAATTTGTTGGAGTTAAGACATAGAACAACATACCCTCCAAAATAAGAAACACAAAATTTCTGCAAAGCACTATTTATTAACTATAAACCACTGATTTTGTGCCTGCATTCTTGCCTGGCGTTTTGTTTGCGCTTTCATAATTTATATAACTGGTGATCATACTAGGAGAATGCCAGCAAACTTGATAGTAGAAAAAAATCAGGAGGCAGACATAGACAGAGACAGGAAGGTGGCTGGACTAACAACTGAACTTAATAAAAACGACGTCCCCCAAGTCCGTAGTGAACATGCGCAGGCACAACAAAACAAAACCCGGTCAACACCTTATCTACACACGTCTACAGTTATCAAGAAATAAAAGCTCTTTCTTGGTTAGGAACACAGATGGCGCGCTTACACACTTCTCGGGGCCAAGCTTATAAATTCGATAGGCTTCAATCAGCTCTCTTTCCTGCTGAGTCTTAGCCTTCGTCAAGATTGAAACGTCACTGAAGATAGGGTTACATCCGCACTCCTTACAATGCAGCGGAAGCTTACCTCCTGTGCCTGTGGGTATTAGATTTGTATGCTCACGCATGCGATCATTCACACAGCGACCGGTTTGTCCTATGTAATCTCTACCACATTTCAAAGGAATGCTGTGCACTACACATGTGTCGCACGTGCGGTGCTTCACGACATGCTTGGTATTGCGCGTACTCTTTCGCGAACTGTGCTGCGAGACCCTCATGCAAAGTTTTGCAAGCTTACACGGCGCAGGACAAACCAAACTGACGTCGTTTTTCGCCGCAACCTTTTTCAATCTATATGAAATGCCATGTACATACGGCATAACCACCAAGTTCTTTTTTATTTTGTTTCGCACTTCACGATCCCCCCTGTTTTTCATTTTTACACGCTTGTACACAGATTCAGCCACTGCAGTGATCAAAGTCTTTGGATAGCCTGCCGCTAACAGTCTCCTTTCTTGCATTAGATGCGTACAACTCTTTTCCACCGCATTCGACAAGCACAAAGAGGCTATTCCACGCTTGACCAGTTTCGAGTGAGCGGATTGATACGGTAGCAACGTCTCTTTACTTCTTGGACTATAAGCCCAGCAAATGTGAGCTTGAGTGTGAAAGGTAGAGTCAAATCTAAAAACCTGATGAAATTTTCTTGTGGTGCCCACGAGGCACCACAAGGCCAAGCCCTGTAACCCCGGCGACTTGAACTGGACTTGAACGGACGAACGACTAGAATAAGAACTGCTCATTCGTTGCCCAAACACGGCTGACTGCCAACGAAATAAAGCTTACGACAAAAAAAAAAAAAAAAAAAAAAAAAAAAAAAACCAGCCGGAACCGGAAAAAAACTGATGGTGATGGCAATGGGTCTGCTAAGAAGTTTCATTTTCGGTTCCGTTTACACGGTGGTGCGGAAATTTTAGTTCCGATTACCGACAGCTTTTTTACGTTATATGAATACAAAACCAACCAAACTACAGGCGTCTGTTCCGTTTAAGCGGCAATTCCATTTAAGCGATTTCCGTTTATCGAGATTCTACTGTATTCCTTAATTATACACGTATGCACCCGCCATCTCCTGTCACAGCACGAGCACCGATATGACTAATTATTGTACTGGCAGGCCTTCAGAGCTTTTTCGGGCATGCTTGTGGCGATTTGAGCCCTTCAGGGCTGTAAAAGACATACACTCATTTTTTTCGGGCGCTTTCGCGGCCCCTAGGGAGTCCGAAAAATCGGATGCTGACTGTACAACTGTCCAAGAGGATGCTTCAAATAGTCTGTGTGGCCAACGCGCAGCAGAAGGAGAACAAGAAGACAAAAGACCTACGCATTGAGAAATGAACGAGAAAGCAAGCATGCCGCCGCTTTTTTTAAGGATCTTGCACTCTAAAAGCAAATCTTGGCTGATGCCGAGATGCAGCTGTGCCTCATCCCAGCAAAAAAAAAAAAAAAAAGAACTCTTTGAAACAGTGAAACGCAGCACTGAGGCGTTGTGCGAGGGCTGAGAGTATGTCAGGACAGCTGAGGTTGACTTACCACCTGTTGCGAGAGAATCTCACTTGTAATAAAGTTCGGGCCTCATACCAATTAGCTTGCTATCAGTTGATAGAAATAGCTCATATTCGAAAACATTTTGCATGTATCTCTTTTTTATTCATATTAGAGAATGTTCGACTCGATTTGCAATGGGTTTTACTATTTCTTTCGAAGATACTTCATTCGCTGTGCATTTTACAAACCCCTCCCTTCTGTTTTCTTTTCGAATAAAATAAACATTACCCCCTACTATTCAAACTGTATTAAGTTGTTTTTGTATTTTTTAACATGCTTACTAGAGAGTGATCGTTGGGCGGCATGATGTAGGGAGCCCATCCTGATATAGAACAAAGTTCTGTGTCACTCAAGGAATTGTGTAAAAAAGCGCAGAAAAGAGCCGTAAGGGCAGTTTGTAATCTACCTGTTCTTGCACATACTAAACCGTTTTTTGATAAGCTTGGCATACTCCATATAGACCACCTGTTTTTGCATAAACTATCGCTGAGGCGTTCCGTCTCCGTCAAGCTGATCACATACAGTTTAATAAGACCTTCGCCACCAAAGAAACTCCGTATAATCTCAGACATGACCCAATCTCTATACCGCTTACTCGCACGAACTATGGGAAACAGGCATTAGATTTTCAAATGTTGACGCTACTAAACAATAATCCCACAATCCTGGAACAATGGCAAACCTCTAAATCAAGCTTGAGGTTCAAGAAATCTGTTAAAACGTATTTTCTTCGCTGCTTTATTGTATAACTTCCTTATGTACCTCAATGTTATTGTTTTGTTTTCATTTTTAACATGTTCTGATTAAGATTCGGATCTTTTATTGTTTTGATATGTTATCATATTTTGAAAACTGTAACACTTGTTGCGCTGTTGTTTGCGGCAGAGTGTCAACATGCTTTGGGTGCTGCAGCCTTTGTCAGGCAAGAATACTGCCTTTTGCTGCAGCACCGGAGACAGCTGTATGTCTCAACAACAAATATATGAAAAATGAAATGAATATTGCAAAGGCACTCAGGGAAAACCTGGAAAGCTCAAGGAATTTGGAAATGTCAACTTGGTAGACACCCTGTAATTAAGCAATGTGTCCATAATTTCTTTCAACACAGAAATACAGATTTCAAAATGAATATATTTAATACAAGTACGTAAATGTGAAAAAAATGACTAATTAACTTTTTTAACCAAAAGGTAAAATTAGACCATTGATCCTTCTGCAAGACTTGAAGCCCGTCATCTGAGGAGGCTGTGACCAGTTCCAGGCATGCAAGATGCATCATCCTATTCATCATCAGCCTATCTTAAGTCCACTGCAGGTCGAAGGGTCTCCCTCCGATCTCCAATTACCCCTGTGCTGCACCAACCGATTCCAACTTGCGCCTGCAACTTTCGTAATGTCATCACCCCACCTAGTCTCTCGCCGTCCTCGACTGCACTTCCCTTCTCTTGGCACCCATTATGTAACCCTAATGGTCCACTGGTTACTTAACCTACAGATTACATGACCTGCCCAGTTCCTTTTTTTTCTCTTAATGTCAATTAGAATATCGGTATCCCCGTTTGCTCTCGGATCCACACCGCTGTCTTAATGTTACGCCTGTACTGAAGAAGAACGAGCAGTAGGCACTGCTTAGAGAAAGACGACGACAACGAGTGGTTGGAAGCCTTGTGCCTGTGTTGCCGAAGCTCTGTGTCCTCTCGCTGCGGTGCTCTGCTATCTGAGCGTTTTAGCAATCGAACTATAACGCCTCTTGACATTTGGTGGACGCGCTGGGCCCTTCCCAAACCTGGAACTCCGCAGCCGGACGCTCCCTACCGTTTCTGCCATGCCTCAGGACGCCGCGCAGCCCGATCCTCCCCTGGCATCGCCTGTCGTCTGCTCCGGTGCTCTTCGCCAATGAGATCCTCCGGTCTTCAGCGGCAACGACGACCATGACGTGGAGGATTGGCTCTCGTCATACGATCGCGTGAGTGCGCATAACAAATGGGATGACAAGGCTAAACTGAAGTCGCTAATCTCTGGTTCCGGAATCACGAATCCAACGTTTCCACCTGGACAGCATTTACCCATTCTCTCAAAGAAGTCTTCGGTCGCCCTGCTGTGCGCAAGCTTCGCGCAGAACAACGCTTGCGTAGTCGCGCTCAGCAAAAGGGTGAAAACTTCACAAGCTACAATGAGGACGTAGTTGACCTTTGCCGGCGCATTAACCCCGCCATGCCTGACTCTGAAAAGATCAAGAATGTCATGAAGGGCATAGAGGATGACGCCTTCCAAATACTCTTGGCAAAAAATCCTCAAACATTCTTTGTTCCATCGCTCTTTGCACAGTTTTTAACTTGTTTTTGAACTTCTTTGTCAGTCTCCAAGTTTGTGTCCCATATATTAGAACCGGTAAAATGCACAATAATAATGGTAAGCTTCCAGTCAAGATTTGAAAATGTCTGCCGTAGGCGCTCCAACCGATTTTTTATTCTTCTGTAAATTTCCTTCTCATGATCAGGGTTCCTTCTGAATAATTGACCTAGGTGAACGAACTCCTTCACAGACTAGAGGGTTATTGGCGATCCTGAGCACTTTTTCCCTTGCGCGGCTATTCATGATTATCTTTGTCTTCTGCATATTAATCTTCAACCCAATTCCAATCAGTGATGGTCCTTGGAAAAAAGGAATATTTAAAACAATTAATTCGCGGATTTAATGATGTTATAGAAAGAGAATGGTGATTTCTAGTTTGGTACCCCGGGGAATAGGTAAGGATATTGGAGGCGTCAACTTTGAAATTATTATTAATTAATTGACAGAAAACTTTGAGCGACATATGCGATTTCTGTTAGGAATAGAGGGTGAACCGCTTTTTTTGAGGAGGTCACTGACTGATGCTCGCCCGTAAGTGTTATATATAAACCTTACTGCTTTCTTTTGGATTCTTTCAAGCTTATTTATGTTTACCTTTGTAAAAGCGTCCCAGGTAATTACTACATATTCTAAGATTGGTCTAATAATAGTGTTGTAGGCAAGGAGGCTTGTACCAAGGGTTGCTAACTTAAGCGAGTGTCGTAAAAAAAAAAAAAAAGCTTTCGGAGAGCGTTTGCTGAAACATAGTCGACATGCCTGGTCCAAGAAAGGTTATCAGAGATCCATAGATCTAGATACTTATATTCTGTGACTTCATGAAAAAAATTATTATTAGCAGTGTAGTAATATAGAAGAGGGATCTTTTTAAGTGTTATTCTCATAAATACGGTTTTTTCGAAGTTAATTGACATTTGCCACTTCTCACACCAAGAAACTATTTTTGCAAAATCATTATTCAGCCTAATTTGATCATCAGTCGAACTTATTTTCTCATACAGCACGCAGTCGTCCGCATATAACTTAACACGTACTGACAGGTTTTTAACAATATCATTAATAAACATTAAAAACAGTAGGGGGCCGAGGACGGATCCCTGGGGAACACCAGAATCGACAGGAACGTAATTGGAGCAAGTTTTATGCAGTTCGACAAACTCGCGGCGATCAGATAGGTACGATTTTATCCATGTTAATATCTGTCTATTATTTATAATAAAACTGAGTTTATGAAGTAGTCTCTTGTGCGAAACGTTATCGAAAGCTTTTCGAAAGTCCATAAAGATAACATCAGTTTGTGTTCCTTCGTTGATTGCTGTCGCAAAATCATGGATTGTTTCGACCAGCTGAGTGCATGTGGAATACCCTCGTCTGAACCCGTGTTGAACAGCTGCCAGTACATTATGCTCGTCGAGGAAATTAGTTAGATGCTTATGAATGATGTGTTCCAATAATTTGCACGTTGTCGAAGTTAACGAAATAGGGCGATAATTTTCAAGACACGTCTTGTCTCCACTTTTATACAAAGGCTTAATTCTAGCAGTTTTCCAATCACAAGGTAGAACACCTTCTTTCAATGATCGAGTGAATAGGACGCACAAATACTTTGAACACCACTCTGCATACTGTTTAAGGAAGGCATTCGGAATATCATCTGGTCCAGGTGATTTCTTAATATCCAGTTTTAACAATAGATTAAAAACACCCTCTTCAGAAATTATAACATCAGGCATGGAAGGAAGGGACATGCTAAAAGGTGGGAGACGCCCGTCATCTTTCGTGAAAACTTTCTTAAAGGTGTTATTAAATGCTGCTGAAACCTGGACATTGTCACTTACATGTTGTCCATTTATAATAAATGCATCGGTAGAACGAGAAACTGGTGCAATTGACCGCCAAAACTTTTCAGGTCCAGTTTTTATAAAAGCCGGAAGTTGCTTATTGTAGTATTTTTCTTTATCGTTCAGAATGCACTGTTTTAATTTCTCTGAAACTTCATGAATTTTTGCCTCTAAAAAGGCTGAGCTTGATTTTTTTATTCTTTTCTTTAATCGCTTTAGCTTGCGCTGCAATTGCAAAGTTTCTCGCGTAATCCAGGGATTGCCATTGTCTCACTTCTTGCATATCACTGATACAAAACGCCGAATGCAGTCACGAACAATGTTTTTGAAAACAAGCCACAGGTCATCCACGCTACAAGTGCTGTGCAGAAAACTATACTAATGAAGATCTAAAATATCAATAATCGATTCATTGTCAGCACGGGCAAAATTGGGAAAGTGTCGTGTATCACCCTTTCGGTCGAATAATGTGTCTTCTATTACCAAGATTACGGCTTGATGATCAGAAATACCGTCCACGGAATGAGGCGAGAATACCGTCACGGAATGAGGCGACAGAAAGCGCATTTCAATATCGGAAAAGACTTCTTATCTCAGGGCCAGTACTTCGGACACCCGAATATTCTAATGAATTCATCGTGCGATGCGACGCTAGTGAGCCAGGGTTGTGAGTCATCCTCATTAAGGTGGGCGACGACGCGGAGGAGCATCAGGTACTGTATCCTAGTGGAAAATTAACGTGCAGGTAGGAGACGTACAGCGCCTTGGAAAAAGAATGCGCCTGCGTGGTTTGGGCGGTCCAGAAATTATATTGTTTCCTGTACGAAGTAAAGTTCACTTTCGAAACGGACGCTTGCTCAGATAGCGTCTAATTCTCCAGGAATATGACTTCACCGTCCGTTAGAAAAAGGGGCAAGTTAAACGGGAACTTCGACGGTTTGAGCCGGTTGTTTCAGTAAGATTACAAAGACGGCCCCGTCTTTGTAACCAACTAGCCCACCAACACATGCTCTGTTTCAGAAAACCGACGTATTACCTTCCTTCCTTTGAATAACGAGGTATGTAGAGAACTAGAAGAAAGGGGGTTAACCGAGGAGCCCGATCTTTGTCAGCCGGTAGGAGACGTGCAGGGGATATTATAAGAATGCGAAGGATGCGTATTGCGAAGAATGCGTAATGGGAAGAATGTGTAATGCGAAGGTTGTCGGATCTCCACTTTTATCCATTTTCATTGCTATTAATTTATCGTTTCTCTATTTGATTTATTAAGCACAGGTAATTTTCCTTATGTTGTCATTGGTGCCAGTGTTTGTTGGCTTCTTATGATATTAGGTATGTAGCCCTGGAAGTCATCCTCGTAACTTCAAAACTTTGCTTGTGTATAGTTACAGCGGTTGTTTTCATTGTTTAGTTTTGCAACAATCTTTTTCCAAAGGCAATACCAGATCCTCTGTGTACAATGTAATCAGTGTACGTGTCTGGAGTGCTTGAAATATGTACTACGGCATGTACTGGTACTGTCTGCATATAATGCATGGTTCTAGAAAGCTTGCAGCTGAGCATCTTCCACCAAACTGAAGGAACTCTCCTAATTTATTTTGTTATTGTGGTGGAAGCTAAGGAGCTGCAATGAACAGTTGTGACTATGGCACTGCTGGCGAACTAAAACACAAGTTACACACCTTGACTCACACAGTGCACTCCGAATGTGTTGCTACGTGGTTTGTGTGTTTGCTACCTAACGTTATGGCACCTTTAAGAGCAGTCGCAGGTGACTGCAGCTGCTGAAGCTTTGGGAACTGGCAAGGTGAAATAAGAATGCTGTGCCATCAGCGTGGCTGCACACTCCGAGATGCTAGCTATATTGAACCAGGTTTCGGTAAACGGTACCTGTGCAGCCAAAATATGGTGTTTGAGCCCTATAGACAACTGTGTTCACAACTGCACACAAGTATGCTTCAGAACAGAAAGTTGAGAACAAGCAGCATTTTTACCGTCGTTTCTTCAAAACATTGGTGCAAGTCCTTCTTTCGCCAAGGTTGCATAGGTATTTGCATAGGTATTGGGAACAGGGAATTTGTAACACACAAGGAGTCATGTGTCTAATGTTTAATTAGACCCAGTAATCTATGAGATGGGTTGATAAAAGGTATACTTTTTGTTTCTCAGTGGTCTCTTGCAGAGACATGACAAAATTTACGGCAGTTTAGTTTTGACTTCTTATGTCTAGATTTGGTGCATATATTGCAACTATAACTAACTGTCAGTTCTGTCCTGCCCAGTTCTTGTGCTGCTTTTGTGATCTTTGCAATATTTCGCAATTACTTTAGCTGATCCAGGTATATACTTGGATCAGCTGTAGTAAATACTATTTCTTTACTAAAAGTCTTTACTATTTCTAGTTTTCATGTTCAACTTTTGTGCAGTGCTCACTAGTTATTACTAGTCATGTTTTGTTCACATAGACACACTCAGACTTGTTCTTTCTTATATGCTACTGAAGTACTAAAGCGCCAAACAGACGACACAAGAAGAGACACGGACGAGCGCTCGTCCTTGTCTCTTCTTGTGTCGTCTGTTTGGCGCTTTAGTACTTCAGTAACATGCACCAACTAGCCCAACAAAAAGTTCTGCTGGAATATCTTTCTTATATGGTAGGTTATTTTCGAACTTTACGATAAGATGCAGTGCTTTTCCAATGAAAACATGTGATAGCTTGTGGTGAGGTTATTTAAACAGAAACTGTTTTCTCCTTAAAATTTTATTGATCAAGCCTGTGCCATTGTTCGGTGCTTATGTCTTTGTATTGTTATGGTTTCACTCCTTATCTTACCTTTTACTTTTAAAATGTGCAAAGTTTAATATGTATCCATTTCTCTTTAATGAAATAATAAATATTTTTCTTCCGAAATATTGTCGCAAATTTTACAATGATTCTGTTCAGCGCTGAGAGGTTAACCACTTTGCTGTAAAACTGCACCGCACCCTACAATAATTTGCTGCGACTACCAACCTGAAAATAGGCATAGATGTAACCGCTACCTCAAAGAGAAGCGGCATGTCATATTTATGAGAGAAACGGTTGATTACTTGAGCAGGATTAGTATATTTTTCAGTGTGTTTTAAAGCCCAGCATTGACATAAATTCCGTAAGTATAATAATTACAAAGGTAGTCATATTTCGGTAAAAGCTATGAAGAACATAAAAATACTCCCTACATCCTTACGTTACTAGTAACAAACATTTGGTTTCGCCCGCACATAAGCATTATCTTTGTTTTTAGTGCAATAGTAAGTATATGGACGCTCCAGGCAAAAACCTTCCGTCGTCGTAGGCGTTGGCGTCACCGCGGGGTTGCCCTGCGCTACAGCGCAGGGCAACCGTGTTCGTGTGCGATGTTTTCTTCACAGAAAAAGAAGCGGCACCTGCAGTGATGCTTTGTGTTTTACAGTAAAACACGTTGTGGGCCTAGTTGGTGCATAGTTTTCGAAAGATGAAGCGCCAACAGTGACAGCACACTAAGAGGGAACAAAGACAGGACAAGGTGCTTGCTGCAAATGCGAGTGCAAGCATGCGAGGGTTAGCCGATAAGAATGGTGGCTTGATGCCATCTCAAGAAAAAGTTATGGGGTTTTACGTGCCAAAACCACTTCCTGATTATGAGGCACGCCGTAGTGGAGGACTGCAGAAATTTCGACCACCTGGGGTTCTTTAACGAGCACCTAAATCTAAGTACAAGGGTGTTTTCGCATTTAACCTCCACCGAAATGCGGCCGAAATGAGTGCGCAATAGAAGTCGGTGGTAACGCCGTTAGACAGGAAACCAGTAAGCTATCGCAGGAGACGAAAGATCTGATCAAGAAACGCCAATGTATGAAAGCCTCTAATCCTACAACTAGAATAGAACTGGCAGAACTTTCTAAGTTAATCAACAAGCGTAAGACAGCGGACATCAGGAACTATAATATGGATAGAATTGAACAGGCTCTCAGGAACGGAGGAAGCCTAAAAACAGTGAAGAAGAAACTAGGAATAGGCAAGAATCAGATGTGTGCGTTAAGAGACAAAGCCGGCAATATCGTTACTGATATGGACGAGATAGTTCAAGTGGCTGAGGAGTTCTATAGAGATTTATACAGTACCAGTGGCACCCACGACGATAGTGGAAGAGAGAATAGCCTAGAGGAATTCGAAATCCCACAGGTAACGCCAGAAGAAGTAAAGAAAGCCTTAGGAGCTATGCAAAGGGGGAAGGCAGCTGGGGAGGATAAGGTAACAGCAGATTTGTTGAAGGATGGTGGTCAGATTGTTCTAGAGAAACTGGCCACCCTGTATACGCAATGCCTCATAACCTCGAGCGTACCGGAAACTTGGAAGAACGCTAACATAATCCTAATCCATAAGAAAGGGGACGCCAAAGACTTGAAAAATTATAGACCGATCAGCTTACTGTCCGTTGCCTACAAAGTATTTACTAAGGTAATCGCAAATAGAATCAGGAACACCTTAGACTTCTGTCAACCAAAGGACCAGGCAGGATTCCGTAAAGGCTACTCAACAATAGACCATATTCACACTATCAATCAAGTGATAGAGAAATGTGCAGAATATAACCAACCCTTATATGTGGCTTTCATTGATTACGAGAAAGCGTTTGATTCAGTCGAAACCTCAGCAGTCATGGAGGCATTACGGAATCAGGGTGTAGATGAGCCATATGTAAAAATACTGCAAGATATCTATAGCGGCTCCACAGCCACCGTAGTCCTCCACAAAGAAAGCAACAAAATCCCTATAAAGAAAGGCGTCAGACAGGGAGATACGATATCTCCAATGCTATTCACAGCATGTTTACAGGAGGTATTCAGAGGCCTGGAGTGGGAAGAATTGGGGATAAAAGTTGATGGAGAATACCTTAGCAACTTGCGATTCGCTGATGATATTGCCTTGCTTAGTAACTCAGGAGACCAATTGCAATGCATGCTCACTGACCTGGAGAGGCAAAGCAGAAGGGTGGGTCTGAAAATTAATCTGCAGAAAACTAAAGTACTGTTTAACAGTCTCGGAAGAGAACAGCAGTTTACGATAGGTAGCGAAACACTGGAAGTGGTAAGGGAATACATCTACTTAGGGCAGGTAGTGACCACGGATCCGGATCATGAGACTGAAATAACCAGAAGAATAAGAATGGGTTGGGGTGCGTTTGGCAGGCATTCTCAAATCATGAACAGTAGGTTGCCACTATCCCTCAAAAGGAAAGTGTACAACAGCTGTGTGTTACCAGTACTCACATATGGGGCAGAAACCTGGAGGCTTACGAAAAGGGTTCTGCTGAAATTGAGAACGACGCAACGAGCTATGGAAAGAAGAATGATGGGTGTAACGTTAAGGGATAAGAAAAGGGCAGATTGGGTGAGGCAACAAACGCGGGTAAACGACATCTTAGTTGAAATCAAGAAAAAGAAATGGGCATGGGCCGGCCATGTAATGAGGAGGGAAGATAACCGATGGTCACTAAGAGCTACGGACTGGATTCCAAGAGAAGGGAAGCGTAGCAGGGGGCGGCAGAAAGTTAGGTGGGCAGATGACATTAAGACGTTTGCAGGGACAACATGGCCACAATTAGTACATGACCGGGGTAGTTGGAGAAGTATGGGAGAGGCCTTTGCCCTGCAGTGGGCGTAACTAGGCTGATGATGATGATGATGATGATGAAATGCGGCCGCCGTGTCAGGGATTTGATTGCGTGACCTCGTGCTCAGCAGCCCAACACCATAGTCACTGAGCAACTACCGCGGGTGCCGGCCGTTTTCCAGTGCGCCCAAAGTTGGAGGGGTGCTAGGGGTGGGGGGTAAATATTTGTAAATATTTGTAAATATACGTTCTTTTCTGCAACATTCCTGGTGGATGTGCGGGGTACGCTGCCGTTTCATTACCACAACCCAAGCACGGAACTCCAATGCGGTCACCGCGTTGTTCCCTGGACAACGGCCACTGAAGGACACACCCCGCCGGAACCTACTGTGCAGGAGCCTTCCCCGGCATCCGTCATCTTATCGCTTCCAAAAGATCCAGGCACCTTGTGTGGCGCAGTTGACATGGACGTCGATTATTGTAACTCCTGGTATGAGCGTGCCAGTAAAGAGTATTTTATCTTGAAGGTATTTTATCTTAAAAGAACCGCGACCGTCTGGTAGGAGACGCCTGAGCACGATCTGATCAGCTGGGAATCAAAAGCAAAAATGAATGACTTGTTCGGCGAGCACTCAGGTCATTAACTAGTTGCTAAAAAGAACTTGGCTCTCGTGTGTAGTCATCTACTGAATGATACTTTTCGTATGCAAGGATATTCTAGCGTTCTGCCCTAACGCTGACCGTAACATGTCCGAAGCGAACAAAATCGGGCACGTACTCAAAGGTATCGCCGATGACGCATTCAGCCTCTTGGTATTCAGGAACTGTGCTACCGTGTATGTCATTGTGAAAGACTGGCGGAGATCCGTACAAGCAAAATTCAGCTGTGTCGCCCAGCAATTCACCAGGCTACGCAATACTGCCGCATCTTCATCATGTGAAGGACCACCACCGAGTTTACAATCGTCTGCTTCGGAGACTTTGACGACACGTATCGTTCGTCGTGAAAGAGAATGAATGTCAGCAGCACCTCTTGCGCCCAATGTCTCTACTACCAAGCAGCCTATGGTTTCTTTGATTCAAGCCGTGTTCGACAGGAGGTCGCTAATTTGGGACTCTCCTCTGTCTGCAGCACCGGTTCCACCAGTCACACCGAGGAACCAGCCCTTTTACCCGAGATACCGCAGTCCCGCTCAACTGAGGACGCTGGATTATCAGCGAATATGTTTCGCGTGCTCTTGAGTTGGACATATTTCATGGCACTGCTGGAGCCGCCGGTAGTCGCCCACTGGCTGAAGTACCCACCATGAACCGCAGCTCATCCGAGAAATAACTGAAGCGCAGATTATTGCAAAATTGGGTGATAAGTGTGTTAGTGTCCCTTCACTGGCTCTCACAGAAAAATAACTGTCTCTTGGAGGCGGCATCACACGACTCGTTACTATGTTGCACGAATGCGCAGTTCATTTTCATGTAAGCGCACACGCAATCTACGCTGCTTCACTTGTGTAAAATCGGTTGAGTGGTACAATAGACTCAGTTGAAAGATTGCGCTTGGTGTGTCCTCTTCTCTTACGTCCGCGTCCTTTTTTTTGTTGCGCAATCTTACTTCAATAATGGATTACCAACTTGCCTGGAATGCTGCTCTCATTGGTGTCCTTCAACTTGGACTCCCTTCTGTCCCCGAGAACCTTGCTGCCAGGCCTACGCAACTATGTATTCTAGAGTTCGTGGGATTGCCGCCACAATCCGCTACTTATGTTCTTTTGACACCCTGTCCTTCTGTCGCTGACGGGGATGACGTTGCGTCCCCTATTTTTGGCATTGTCTTAGCACAGAATGGGACCGTACATGGTTCTCAAAATAAAGGTTCTCTTCACTCAGTGAAACCAGTAGGTAGTGTACATATTGCAGAAGCGCTTGGATTTAAAGGGAACGGAAACATAAACTTGTCAGTAGGTGAGATAAGGAAGAGACGTTTAGAGTATTGGTGCAAAAGGAGCAGGGAAGAGATTGACAAGACGGGATCCGTTACAGGCATATGTACAGTACAAGGTAGATATAGTAGTTTTGTGGAAGAAAAAAATTGGGATGTATACAAGAATGCCAGAACGAAAAGGATGTATTGCGTAATTCATTAAATCAAGACCATGAGCAAAACGGGAACAAGGGAAAAGCGGCAGTGATCGTTTCGACATGTGGACTTGTCTCTTCCAAGGCGACATATGCTTTCCTCGGCACAGTATATTTAGGTCTAGGGTTCTTCTAAAGTGTAGAACGGGGGTAAGGCGGGTGGGCGAGGCATCTACCGAGGTTGTGTTAGTGGCGAGGGCATATAATTGAAAAGAAAGGTGTGCTATTCAACGTCGGTGGAGGAATGTGAGGTAGCGCTTTGTATCAGACAGCCGTGTGTTATTTCGTGGAAGGGGCCCTTACCGACGCTTTACCAGAAGCCTACTGATAGCCAGCAATATTTAGACTACAACAGTACAACAACCAAATACGTCATAACACAGGTGAACTTAAACTCTACAACCTGCAGTCAAATTTCTCTTCTGCGCCAGACAGAAAATACAGAGAATCATACCTTATCCTTAAAGTTCAAGACATCACAAGCAATAGACATAAACGTTTCAAAGGGAGCTTTAAAATCTATTCGCTATGCTAAATTTGAAGCTATAGTAAACAGCACTTAGTTATTTTTCCAAGGGTTGCTTATGTTATTTACCCCCCTTCCTTTCTCTTTTTTTATATTTATATATTTATTTTATTTTAGTTTTTTTCCCACGAGCACCATTTTCTGCCGCTCCTTTTATTCTCTCTTTCAGAGACAGGATGGCTCATTGACCTCCAGTGGAGCAGATAATCCCCTTCCTCCAGGCCCAATCCGCGAAAGAACTCACGGCCGGTTGACGCACGGCGTTACCTCACATTCCTCCAACGACATTGAATAGAACGCCTTTCATTTCAATTCTACACCCTCGCCGCTAACGCAACCTCGGTCGTCGCCTCGCCCAACCCCCTTACCCCCGTCTCCCCTTTAGAAAAATCCAACCTACATACACTGTGCCGAGGAAAGCATATGTCGCCTTGAATAAGAGAAGCCCACTTGTCGAAACGTTGGCTCCCGTTTTCACTCTGTTCTCGTTTTGCTCTTTGCCTTGAATTTTCATTTCCCGCTTTTCCCGTGTTTTCCGCGTTTAAATCAAGTAGGGTAGGTGACAATTTCTTACTACCCCGTTTCAAAGGGGATGCCAATAAATCGTCATCATCGAGTGTATCCATTAAAGTTTTGCATCCATCCATCCATCCATCGAGTGTATCGGGTCTACGGCGACGCACCAGCAGCAGGCGGCAACCACTCTCCAGGATGGTTCGCAAAGAGAGCGTTGATTTAAGAACGATGCCCTTGCGCAGAATTAAACTGCTGTGCTCTTGAATGACCACGTTAACGTTAGTGCGACTACTATATGAAGGCCGCTCTAACATGAGTGAAAGTTCGTCTGAGCGAAGCAAAGTGAGAGAATAGCAGTGCATTTCGTTTCAACTATCTCGTACACTTTTGCCAAGGAAAACATTCCGTCTTATTATGGCCATAAAGCTTTCTTCGCGAATTCTCGTGAGCCATTTATTTATTTATTTATTTATTTATTTATTTATTCAGTTACCTCACAGGCTCCCGAAGGAGTATTGCGTGAGGGGAGGAAACAGGGAATTAGCAAAAAGAAACGAGTACTAAGACATTGTACATTGTTAGCGAGTAAACATGAAAGAACAAATATCTAATAATATAAATAACGCGATAAATGAAACAAAACAACTGTGTGAAGTAGCAAAAAGAAGGAGGACCAAGAAATTACACAAATGGTAGCTGGTAAAGATGAAAGAATAAGTCTGTAGCAAGGTTAACGCAATACAAAACAAACATTCAAACAAAACAAAAATCGATACAACTTCGCTAAAAGTATTGACTTAGGTGCGCAGTATGGTTTAGTTGTGACGAATTACGGAAATAATATGCGTAAGCGTGCTTTGAAGGATACTGGGTCAAGAATGTCAACTATGTCGTTTGGTAGGCTATTCCAATGCTGAATGGCACGTGGTTACGCGGAAGAATTGAAAGCATTAGTTCGGCCAAAGATACGCCGGAAACTCGGATCATTACGCAGACGCCGAGATGTACGAGATGGACAAGTGCATGAGCGGCAGGTTGGACAGGCGCGTGTTATGGACTATTTTGTGAAGCAGAGAAAGCAATGCTATGGTTCTTCGTGATTCAAAAGGCTAGAGGGATAAAGATGACTTAATGCTAATCACGCTAGAGTCGCGGTGATGATCTGTGACAATGAAGCGGGCAGCACGATTTTGGACGGACTCGAGAGTCGCGATTATGGAAGCTTCATGAGGTGACCAGATAGGGACTGCGAATTCCAGTTGTGGCCTTACGAATGTCTGATAGGCGATTTGTCTGGTGAGGGCAGGAGCATCGCGCAGGTTACGTTTGAGATAACCGAGCGTACGTGAGGCTTTAGCAGTTATTAGACAGTTTTAGTTACACGTACGTAGAGGCTTTGCGTACGTAGAGCTTCTACGTGTGAGCAGTGCGCATGCGTAAAGCGTAGCGGGCGCGCGCGCGTCTCACGGAGAGATTCAATTCTTTGCGTGCGTTTCTTGCGCACGTAGACAGCTTCACGCGAGAGTTCCGCAAGATCACGAACAAGCGATAGCGGGACTCGCGCGCGCAGACGGTACAGACGGCTCGCATCGAAACACGGCGACATGATTGAACTGGCTATCGCCGTGTTCACATTTCTCGATAGATGGAGCTACGGGGTCCGTCTTGGCGTGCGTCGCGTACGTATAGCTAAAAGGGTTTTAGATGGCGTGCACGTAAGGTACGTAGGCTTTTCACTTTTGCGTACGTGAAGCCTCTACGTACGTGTAACTAAAACTGTCTATTTTTTCGATGTGCTCAGACCATGACAGGTTAGGCGTAAGAAGAATGCCGAGATACTTGTATGAGTTGTGCGTGTGACGGGGTTCTTATCCAGTGAGTAATCGAAAGCAGAAAACGTCTTTTGCGGATGAATGTTATTAGTTTGCATTTGTCAGTGTATAGGGTCATTTGCCATGAAAAGCACCAGTTAGTAATACGGTCAAGATCTCGTTGGAGAGCGACGTGATCGGAAGGTGAGCAAATTTGACGATAGATCACACAATCGTCTGCGAACAAGGGAATGGATGACGTTCTTTCGGATGGCAGGTCGTTATTATAGATAAGAAAAAGTAATTGTCCGAGTACAGTTCCTTGTGGTACACCAGGTGTGACATCGCTGATGCTGGAAATAAAGTTATCGACGACGGTGAATTGCTTACGGAATGACAAGAAATTTTTTATCCAAGATACTGTTAGCGAATCGATGTTTAAGCATGAAAGTTTAGCTATGAGGCGGCAATGGGCAACGCGATCGAAAGCCTTAGTGAAGTCTATGAAAATGTAATCTGTCTGTGGGCCCGTATCCATGTTTAGGAAAATATCTGTAGTCAATTCGAATAGTTGCGTTTCACAGGATAGTCCTTTTATAAAACCATGCTGATGTTTAAAGAATAACTTGTTAGTTTCCAAGTGATTCGCTACGTTTGGAAAGATTATGTGTTCTAGTAACTTACCGGGAACACTTGTTATTGATATAGAGCGGTAATTGTTAGTAGCGCTTTTATCGCCAGTAAAGAAAGGATGACCTTCCAGTCATGCGGATAGGGACTGTTGAAACAAGCAAGAAAGGACTGTGCTAGAAGGTACTACTGTATATTTTAAGATTTTGAGTTTATACCGTCCATGCCGGAAGAAGTTGAAATCTTGAGGTTGTTGATCAGCTCAGCAACGCCAGTGGTTGTTATATTGATGGGGGCCATGTATGGATAATCGAGTTCGATGGGTGTTGGTATTTTTGAATGGTCTTCCTTTGTAAATACGGCCGTCAAGTAATTGCTCAATATAGACGCTGAAATCTCTCGTGCAATCGGCAAGCCACAACTATCAAGTAGTTGTGAAATGTCGGAGTCTTTAACGGGACAGATCGTTTTCCACGATTTTTTGGGTTGTTTCGAAGCAGTGATTGCATATCACAAGAGAAATACTTTTGCTTGGCTTGACACAGGGCGTTGCAGTAGGCTACATCACAAGACTTACGTTTGCTCCAAGATACAGGTGTGTCCACACGTTTGGCAGTACTGTAAGGACGCTTCTTTTTATTTTTTAGAGTACGAAGAGCTTTACTGAACCATGGTTTCGATGAGTTAACGCGAAATAAAGCCTTTAGTATATGCGCACGTGCTAATTAGATTAACTTTTCTTTGTACAGGCACCAATTCTCTTTCACTTTCCGCTCAGAAAAAGTTGCTAAGAATGACGAAGTGAACTTTTCGAAACCATTGTTAATAGCTCTGATGTTTGCTTATTTGTAATAAAATATTTGTTTAGTGTTCAGGTCACGTGAGCATGAAGGTGTATGAACTGTGAATTTTAATAACCGGTGGTCACTGAACTCATCCGCAAACTGATAGAGTTAACCCTCTCGGGCGCGGACGATAGAACAAGATCCAAGATGTTATTCATACGAGTTGGCTGGTCTGTTAACTTCACAAGTGAAAAATCAAGTGTTAATTGAACAAACTCACAAGATGCACGTGATTGGACTTGCAAGTTTTGCCAGTCAATGTCTGGAAAGTTGAAGTCACCAAGAAGAAAAATGTTAGCTTTGTTATTTTTGGATCGAATAGAGGTAATGTTATCGTGTAATTCGGAAATGGAATTGTAGGAGCTATCAGGTGGTCTGTAGCATATACCATGAATTGTATTCAATTGGGGAAATTACACGCAGGCCCACAGAATTTCGAGACTCGAAGAAATCGGCACAAGAAATGACGTAATATGCTTTTTTTTTTTATGGCGAGCAATACCCCACCACCTCTTCTGCCGTCCCCATCTCTGCGATAGATAATGTAAACATTAGAATCGGGTAGAACTTCGCCATCCGTAATTTCAGAGCTGAGCCAAGTTTCCGTAAGTGTCAAGACGTCGCATTCACCGTCATCTAAGTATGACGAAATTTCATTGCGTTTAGGAAGAATGCTACGAATGTTAGTCAATGATATGGATAGGTGCGAGGACACCATAGGCTCTTGTGGTGAATTGGGTTTTTCCTTAAGTGCACGTGTTCGTATTCAAGGTCTTTGCTATCGGGGTAGGGGAACCACAGCACCGGACGCTGCATCGTATGTGTACAAATTATGAATTCTTAGCTTAGGTGGGTTAGCTTAAATTGCGAATTTTTGGTTTTTGCGAAGTCAGCCAGTTTGCGCCGAGGGATACGGGTCTGCATAGAAAAATCTTCACGAACAGCAATATTAGTATTCTTGAACTTGTAGCGTTTTTCTATTACGCGCTGCTTATCCTTAAAAAAATGCGAACTTGACAATGACCGGTCTATTCTTCTCACCGTTGTATTGGCCGAGGCTATGCTCACGCTCTATCTGCGCTGGATAAATAGTGATACGAAGGTGTTGGTTACATATGTCAATGATTTTTCCCGTGTTTACCATTCAAACAGCTAATGAGCCATGAGAATATTCAAATTATAATACTTCACCATTGCAGCATTGCTTGCCACTTCCTATTTATCTCTGTAACGACACAGATATAATTAACTGCGACAATAACACTCGCAACCGGAAGACTGCAGGTTTCATGCAAAATGCAATTTCAACTGAAATAAGTTTCAATCGCATGCCTGTGATACATTTCTGACGTTCTCCTTTGTGTCATAGTCTGTTGGCTTCATGTGGCTGTGGCTTACGAAAACTAGACCCATCGGTTCCGCTTCTCGTCCTTTGGCACAGTGAGTGTTTTATCTCCGGCAGCTTTGATCCCTTCAGGTAGCGTATAAACGGCGAATAAACTGACGAGTTTACTCGCCAGTTTCTTTCTCCCAAGTTTACGTATCACGTGGACGCCTTGTGGCTGAAAAAATTTCAATTATTTTCACCTTTATGACCCGGAGGCATTGCATAAGGAAGGGCTTAAATCCTTACGTCAAGGTTAGAACAAATTACAGAGCAGTAAAGAAAAACAATAAAGAAAAACTAGCCAGGAACAACCAGGCCGATGTTCCACATCGGCCACCAAAGCCGTGAGTGTTGGAGCTGGCTAACAATGGCGGAGTTAACTCTGGTCGACATGCACCAATACCCAAGAAAGTGCATTGGAAAACGGCGCCGCGGTAGCTCAGTTGATAAGAGCATCGCTCGCGTAATGCAAAGACGTGGGCTCGTATCCCGCCTCCGGTCACTTTTCTTGCCACCCACTTTCATTTCCTTTATTTCATAACTTCCATCTGTTCTGTATCGGCCAGGCGGTATGATAAGATTGTACCGTGAATGACGTGTGCCTGACCGGCATGCAGCGTTATCTATAAAGGTACGCTGCTGCCTCGAATAAAGGGCTTTTTGCGTTGCTGCCACCGAAGCGTCTGTCTGCTGCTTAGAATAGAACACCATCCATTTCAGTAATTTCCACTATGCTTTTCTTGTTGGCATTGTCTTGTGCCTTTATGTGGTTGTGATTTTCGAAAACCAGGGCCTTCGGTTCCCTTTCTTCTCGTTCATATTTAATTCAAATAGCTGTGAAAATAGTTAACCACTGCTCCACACGTGAGATAATTTATTGAAAGGTATTTGAAGAAGAATGATTTTAAATGTTGTGGTTAAGCTCAAGAAAGAGAAATACACCACTTCACATAGCGTGACGGTGCACCGTAGAACTACTACGTCTTCGCCTCAGTTCCCGGGTCCGTACGGACCCTGGGCGTGAACTTCACATGCAGGCCTTGAGTGGGGCGCAATACGAGCTCGAGCGACATCTGAAGGTCTTCGTTTGGAATCTTCGACTGCACTTTAAATCGCCTCAGGATCTGAGCCAGCAGAATCTTGTCTTCTAGTTGAGCAAACTTCTGGCCTGTTGACAAACGAAAAAAAACAACAACAAGAAAATGGTTTGTACTGCTTCGTGCCCACCACTACTGTTGCGCAACTATTGAACTACAGGTCACGGATTCGTCACCAGCTGTTGCCGCCTCCACATAATCACGGCGGCAAAAGCCAAAAATAAAGCAGGTATTCCTACATTTCAGTGCTTAGTATTCATACAATGTGGATAGCTGCTTTATTCCAGAGCGCGATAATATTGAACACAACCCTCCTGTGACCGTGTGCAATGCTCATCGAATGATGTATACTCGTGCGTGACAAGCACAATATTCAGTGTGCTAGGATACAACACTGCTATTTCCAACATACCTTCTAGCGTGTCTATGTCGATTATTCTTTTTATATGCGTTCTAATGCGTGATAATGTAGCGAACAATCATGTCTGAAGTGCATTTACTCCTAGAGGGAATATGTAGCATAGTGTGGCAGTTATAGCTTCCTAGCTCACTTTCCTGGGTAAGGCTCAATACTAATCAGCACCGCGTCGTACCGAAATTTTCTGCGCGGTTTGTATGTGATATAATAATAATAATGCCTTTATTTTCCATCCCAAGGATGTAGGAGGAAGACAGAAAAAGCTAGATTTCCAGCTTGACATGCTCTCGCCTCCCTGATACAAATACATGATTTTAGGGGAGGGGGGGGGGGGGGAAGGCACACAGTACAAGCATATGAGCACAGACAAAAAGGAATATAAAAATGCCCAAACAAACCACAATTTTTACACAAATGTAAAATTCAAAAAAAAAAGACAAAGCGATGTGCATATCATGTCGCACATTTCAAACAAAAGGTCCCACCCTTTCGCGTATAACTGAAAAAAGAATGACGCAAGTCTTTTAGCTGAATGCGTCGAAGATTTAAATTGTAATTTCGGCACAGCTTTAAGAAATATGGAAGGGTGTTTCTGAGCATATGTTGTCCGTAGCCTGTTGTGAATGAATGTATGTGCCAAATATCGGTGTTTCTGGTTGCGTACGTGATATTTCTTTTCTGCAGTGATGCCAGTTGTGCAATAAACGAGACATTGTTTTTCAACTCGATAATGTATTTAGAAATTAGGCGGTATGCGTTCAGATCATGAATCGGTATTATATTGTCTTTGATAAAGAGCGGTTTCGATGAGTGGTCATATGCTACATTGTATATTATTCTGAGCATTCTTTTTTGCTGAACGAGTAGTTTTCTTAGATTGCTGAGGGATGTTTCCCCCCAGACCAAATGACAATAATTTAGATGGGAACAGAACAATAAATTGTGAAGTAGCATTTTCACTTTTATAGAAAGGAGGTGCTTATCAGTGCAAATCGATCGAATGACACGCGACACTTCAGATGATACGTAATTTGTGTGATCATCCCATGTCATTTTCTCGTTGAAAAGTACACCTAGTACTTTAAAAGAATTTACTACCTATATTTTAAAATTCTTAAGGATGATATCGTTAATATGAACATCCTAGTTTTTTGGACGGTAAATAATGGCCTTTGTTTTGGAAGTGTTAACTTTTATAACGTTATATTTTGTCCCGCTTCTAAAGCTGCCTAAGTGATCTATTTGCTTCCATGACCATGTTCGAGGCGGATGAGGCTGAAAACAATAAGCTGGTGTCATCAGCATAGATAACCATTTTTATTTCTCTGTCTATCTGTGTTATGTCGTTCACGTATATATTGAAAAGGAACGGGCACAAAATGATGCCTTCTGGCACGCCGGAAGAGAGAGCTTTAACATCGGATCGGTGAACGTTTATTTAAACGTACTGTTGTCGACTTCCGAGATAGCTGCTTAAAAATATCGATGACGTCCCTCGAAAGCCATATACTTGAAGGTTTTTTAAAAGTAACTTGTGGTTCAAGTGATCAAGAGCCTTCGAAAAATCGACATATCTTCCTAAAGCTAGACATATCTGCCTAATTCCTGTCATCAAGAGATATTAAAGTGTATTCTTTTTGTACCAATAAAGCGAGTTAGGCGCACCGGTGTTTCCGAAAACCAAATTGTGAAGGTGTCACTATATCATCCTTATTACGGAAATTATTCATCCGGGTCAAAATTACTTTCTCAAGCCCTTTTGAGAAAACAGGCAGTATTGACAAAGACCTATAGTTTACAAACTCATTCTTGTCACCTTTCTTATAAGCAACTGCTACTCTTGCCATTTACATTTGCTGTCTTAGCGTTTTCGCAGAGGACATGAACAGTTTGTCAACTTCTCCTGATATAGATCACACACCACTGGAGTAAACGAAAGTGGAAGGCAGCATAAGTTCAAATTCATCCTCTTATTCTCAAAAAGAACCCAGAGACATAAAACTAACCTTGTCGTACGCCGATGTATACCTTTCTATGACTGTGACTAACTGAACAAATGATACGACTCCAAAAGTCCCATTGAATGTGTCAGAAAATATATTTGGTGTTAATACAATTTGTGCTTCGTCGCCTTGCTGTTTTGCTGTTTAAACAATAGGAAATACAACAGATTATAAAAGACCACAGCGAACTAAAATATCCATGGTCATAAATTACCACGTACAGGTGCCGGTCATGAGACATGAGCTTCATGTCAGGGTAAGCACACATGAATTGGCTATCGACATGCTAACGACACTGTGGCAAGCAATAACGAGAAGTCAAAGCACATACTGCATGCCTAAAAATTCATGACGAATGATCACCGATGATCACCAATCACGAAAACACTTTAGCTGGAATCTCGTTCGAGGCAACTAGCCATAAAACTGAGTTATTTTCCTACAAAAAAATACAACCAATGAAAGGAAAAGTGAAGCACTGACGGTGATAGTAAATTTTAGCATCACGCATTAACTCCTCGAACTACACCCGGGTCTGACATGGCACGACTCAACACGCCAGGTGGCTGCTGCGGGGCAGAAGCAGGGCCCGGGACAGTAACACACTGGCTTGATGAGAAGCGCTGCAATGCAGGCTTTACACTTCGATAGTGTACGCGAGATAATTCCATTAGCCGGCACCGGAGTAGGTTCCTCCATTCGATTCCAACTCCCTTCCAGAGAAAGGAAACCTTTTGTAATCAGACTCCATTCAGAACGCAGCTCTATAGGTGCTCGTTCCAGCGTCGAGCGTCGGCGTTCTCCCTCGTAACCGAGTCAACGAACACAGCGAAGGACGAAAGCGAACGCGGAGCGCAGCGGGAGACGAAAGACTGCGAAGGCGAAGAGATGCCGAGGAGGAAAGTGGAGAAGGGGATGCAGCGGAACCACAAGGCGGAAAGCGGAGGGTATGGTGTGAGAACAAAAGCGTACAGCGGCGGAACACGCGCTTTCCGGCGGCGATGGCTACGCGATGGTGCCAGAGAAGCGCGCATCGTCCGTATGGAAACAAAGCCATGCATGAGCAGAGCTGCGGCGGCTGCTGTGGATCGCGCCCAAGCGTCACCCACGCGCCTCCTCTCGCGATCTGCCGATCAGCGAGGCAGTGGCGCCACACATCGCTCCGTTTGCAACGTGCCGCGCGAGCCAGATTGTCCGCGCCAGCAAATATACGACGAAATTGAAATACATATACAAATGTGCTCTAATTTTGCACTATGGAGTATCGTAATCATCGGTATGGTATTGTATGGTGAAACTTTAAAGAAGTCCTGCAGATCATGAGTCTTCACGAAGCGGGCCGCTCCCACGTGGGAACCGGAAGGCCGAGCCTTTCGGCCGCATCGTGGGCCTGCTGGACAGCCCAGAGTTGGTCAGCCAGAAGAGGGCTGCGGAGAACCGCCTCCCATCTGGCCGAGCTGTTAGCGATGATAGAGCGTGACCGGGCACACCGCCAGAGCATATGGTCTAATGTGGCTATATCTCCACAATCGTGGCAGGTAGCGTTGCTGTAAGTATTCGGATATATTTCATGTAAGAGCGACGGATTCGGATAGGTATTCGTTTGTAGTAGACGGAGCGTTAATGCTTGAGCTCTATTGAGGCGCGGATGAGGAGCAAAGTAGGCTCTACGGCTGAGATAGTAGTGTCTAGTAATCTCGTTGTAAGTGGAGGGCGTGTCCCTGTTCTCTGGGGAGTCGGCTTCCGATTGGTCGAGGCTAGCGCGGTGGGCAAGTTCACGCGCAGCCCCGTGAGCCGACTCGTTGAGGTAGGGAGGAGCACCCTTTATCTGACCCTGATGTGCCAGAAACCAATAAATGAAGTGGTGCGTGATTGCCTTGCCCCCAATAAGTCTGAGGGCCTGTTTGGAAACGGCGCCTTTTTCAAATGCTCTGACTGCAGATCTTGAATCACTATAGATGACATCCCGTGAGCTATCCAGCAGGGCTAGTGCAATAGCCATTTGTTCAGCTATTTCGGAGTCCCTCGTCCGAACCGAGGCAGCATTGGTGATTCCTTGCCGACCATCAAATCATCGGTGAATTTTTTTTATTCCCCGGAATGGTGAGAGTTCGCCCGTACTCACTCCTGGAATCACTGAGCTGGGCCATTCAGTCCTCTAAGTTCAGTAAAAGGAACGCTTCCTCGATAATCGTTTTCTACTACGGCTTGCTTGTCTCATACGAAGAAAAAATGTTTGACTTTTTCAAGGTTACAGTTAAAGTTACGTACATTGCTTTTCCACAAGAAACAACTCTTGTGGCCTCTTGTCCCTGCAGCGCGTTATTAACTGTAACCTCCATAATATATACTATTTAACTGCCATTATATCGACATTCCAGGCTCAGTTTTACCGTCGACGTCACCGTAGCCATGAGGTTCCGTATAAAGTCCCAGGGCGACAAAATCGTCGCCGCGCGCCGTATGCTGTGCGTCCGAGTGGAAGCATGCGGGGGTGAGCCGGCAATCGCGGCTCAACTTGGCGCACACAGAGCGGAGAGGAAGCACGCCGTCTTAAGTCGCGCGCATGGGCCCGGGGGGAAGGTAGGAAGCGGCGCGTTCTACTCCTTTTCAGATAGTAGACTACAGCTTGCACTTCTGATCGTTAAAGTTAGCTTCACTTTCGCAGCACACGTGTCAGGTCATTCACGACATCGATTGTTAAGGTACAAGCAAAGCTTTCCTTTTAAATGAAACCCCCATTTCTAAAATCTTTTTCACTCTCTCGAAACTACTTTTCCTCGAGCGAAGTAAAATGTAAATTATTCCTATAACGTTGTGCATGCAATGCATCCGGGTGGAGTATTCTATTTTTTTAAAATATGAGGATTTTAATGCCAGAACCACGACCTGATTATGAGGCACGGCGTAATGGGGACTCCAGACTAATTTCTACCAGCTGGGCTTCTTTAACCTGCACCCAGTGCACGATACACGGGCACTTGTGTAACGTAAGAAATTTTCCGAGTGTTCAAAATGAGAATGTTGAGAATGCGGTGCTGTTTATAATTAGCGTAGCCGATGCAATCCCCCAGAGTTAGACATTGAAATAACCCGTAGAAGATATACAATATATTGGCTAAGTCTATTTTATTCAGAATGACGAATTAACCGGTGTTGTTGCTTTTGTTTAGTCCCACCCAAAATTAACATTTAACTCTCTAGGACTATGTGGCCATTCCATTCCAACTCCATTCAGTAATCTCGGGCTTCAATTCCATACCAATTCCATACGAATTCCATATGCCCAACTGGGGCCGTTATTACATTCCGGATGTTTACATACGTGCAATGATTAGGGAATCATTCCAACTCCCGAGTAGCCACTCCGTAACTTGGCACCCAGTGAAATATAATTTACGTTAGCTTGACGGTTACTGCCTGTTCCTCTCATACACGAAGCAGTTCACCGCGAATGCTGGTACAGTATGCGTGCGCACAATGCTCATGCCAGCAACAGAAACGGTGTCCTGCCTCTACCCCCAATCCGATCGAACGGTGCGTCCACTTCGCTCAGTTGTTCTTTGCATCAAAACGCGTCTCGGGAGATACTCTAATCTTCAGCATCAGAACGGCGGATAGGCCATCGGTAACGTGGCGGCACGATAACGCCCATGGCGGGGTCAACCGCGACGCCTCGAACGTTCGTATATTAAAAAAAAATTTGGGGTTTCTACGTGGCAAAACCACTTTCTGATTATGAGGCACGCCGTAGTGGAGCACTCCGGCAATTTCGACCACCTGGGGTTCTTTAACGTGCACCTATATCTAAGTGCACGGGTGTTCTCGCATTTCGCCCCCATCGAAATGTGGCCACCGTGGCCGGGATTCGATCCTGCGACCTCCAGCTCAGCAGCCCAACACCATAGCCACTGAGCAACCACGGCGGGTTTCGTATAGTCGCTAAGGCAGTAAAATTAGAATCACAACGCTGAACGCATACCTATGCAGTTGCGAGAACCGCTGGCAAACGGGATGTACAAGAACGGGTGACGTTCCTTATCGGCCTCCAAGAACCTCTCCGGTACAAAGGCGTTTGGTTGAGGAAAGAAGCGAGGATGTCGGTGCATGAAGTAGATGAGAACGAGAGAGACGCTTCCTTTCGGAATGGTGTACTTTTCTGAAACAGAAAATGAAGCAGTATATCAGCATAATAGAAAATAACACATATCGCGTACATAAATTCCCATTCTTCATTGGTTAGTAATAACAAGGGAGCCAGAGCACTCGTCACATATGCGTCGTCGTCGTCATCATCATCATCATCATAAGACTGGTTACGCCCGCTGCAGGGCAAAGGCCTCTCCCATACTTCTCAATCTACCCCGGTCATGTACTAATTGTGGTTATGTTGTCCGTGCAAACTTCTTAATCACATCCGCCTGCCTAACTTCCTGCCGCCCCCTGCTACGCTTCCCTTCCCTTGGAATCCAGTCCGTAACTCTTAATGACCATCGGTTGTCTTCCCTCAGCTTTACATGTCCTGCCCATGCCAATTTCTTTTTCTTGATTTTAACTAAGATGCCATTAACTCGCGTTTGTTCCCTCGCCCAATCTGCTCTTTTCTTATACCTTAACGTTACACCTGTCATTCTTCTTTCCATAGCTCGCTGCGTCGTTTCCAATTTAAGTAGAACACTTTTCGGAAGCCTCGAGGTTTCTGCCCCATACGTGAGTACTGGTAAGTCACAGCTCTTGTACACTTTTCTCTTTAGGGATAATGGCAACCTACTGTGCATGACCTGAGAATGCCTGCAAAACGCACCCCAGCCCATTCTTATTCTTCCGATTACTTCAGTCTCATGATCCGGATCTGTGGTCAATACCTATCCTAAGTAGATGTATTCCTATACCACTTCCAGTGCCTCGCTACCTATCGTAAACTGCTGTTTTCTTCCGAGACTGTTAAACATTATTTTAGTTTTCTGAAGATTAATTTTTAGACCCCGCTTCCTCTTTGCCTCTCCAGGTCAGTGAGCATGCATTGCCGTCGGTACCCTGAGTTACTAAGCAAGGCAATATCATCAGCGAATCGCAAGTTACTAAAGTATTCTCCATTACCTCTTATCCCCAATTCTTCCCAATCCAGGTATCTGAATACCGCCTGTAAACACGCTGTGAATGGCATTAGACAGATCGTATCTCCCTGCCTCACGCCTTTCTTTATTGGGATTTTGTTGCTTTCTTTTTGCCGGACTACGGTGGCTGTGGAGCCGCTATAGATATCTTTCAGTATTTTTACATACGGCTTGTCTACACCTTGATTCCGTAATGCCTCCAAGACTGCTGAGGTTTCAATGAATCAAACGCTTTCTCGTAATCAATGAAAGCTATATATAACGGTCAGTTATATTCCGCACATTTCTCTATCACCTGATTGATACTGTGAATATGGTATATTGTGCAAGAGCCTTTACGGAATCCTGCCTGGTACTTTGGTTGACAGAAGTCTAAGGTGTTCCTCATTCTATTTGCGATTACCTTAGTAAATACTTCGTAGGCAACGGACAGTAACCTCATCGCTCTATAGCATTTCAAGTCTTTGGCGTCCCCTTTCTTATGGATTAGGATTATGTTAGCGTTCTTCCAAGATTCTGGCACGCTCGAAGTCAGGAGCCATGACGCATACACGGTGGCCAGTTTTTCTAGAACAATAAGCCCACCATCGTTCAACAAATCTGCGGTTACCTTATTCTTCCCAGCTGCCTGCCCACTTTGCATAGCTCCCAAGGCTTTCTTTACTTCTTCCGGCGTTACTTGTGGGAGTTGCGATTCCTCTAGACTATTCTCTCTTCCATTATCGTCGTGTGTGCCACTGGTACTGTATAAATCCCTATAGAGTTCCTCAACCACTTGAACTATCTCATCCATATTAGTAATGATATTGCCGGCTTTGTCTCATAACGCATACATCTGATTCTTGCCTATTCCTAGTTTCTTCTTCACTACTTTAAGGCTTCTTCCGTTTCTGAGAGCATGTTCAATTCTATCCATATTATACTTCCTTATGTCAGCTGTCTTACACTTGTTGATTAACTTGGAAAGTTTTGCCAGTTCTATTCTAGCTGTAGGGTTAGAGGCTTTCATACATTGGTGTTTCTTAATCAGATCTTTCGTCTCCTGCGATGGCTTACCGGCATTCTGTCTAACCGAGTTACCACCGACTTCTATTGCACACTCCTTATGATGGCCATAAGATTGTCGTTCATGTCTTCAACACTAAGGTCATCTTTCTGAGTTAAAGCCGAATACCTGTTCTGTAGCTTGATCTGGAATTCCTCTATTTTCCCTCTTACCGCTAACTCATTGATCTGCTACTTATGTACCCATTTCTGCCGTTGGCTCCTCAAGTCTAGGCTAATTCGAGTTCTTACCGTGCTATGGTCACTGTAGCGCACCTTGCCGAGCACGTCGACATATTGTATGATGCCCAGGGTTAGAGCTGATAATAAAGTCTATCTCATTTCTAGTCTCGCCATTCGGGCTTCTTCACATCCACTTTCGGCTATCCCGTTTGCGGAAGAAGGTATTCATTATCCGCATATTATTCTGTTCTGCAAACTCTACTAATAATTCTCCCCTGTTATTCCTAGAGCCTATGCCATATTCCTCCACTGACTTGTCTACAGCCTCGTTCTTGCCTACCCTGGCATTGAAGTCGCCCATCAGTATAGTGTATTTTATATGCGTATTGCCACGCCAACTCGTTTATCTTTACGGGTTAGCACTTTTAACGTGTAAGAAATGGTATCGGTCAGCGCAGGACACGTCTACATGTATCGGAAGTTTCTAGAATGTCATCGATGCTTCTATCCGCTGTCTGTTGTCGCGGAACCTTGCGTAATCTAATTGCGTGCATGCGCGACGCGAATGGCGTAGAACTTTGTGGAAGGCACGCGGGTCCCAGCGGTTACTGTGTAACATTCGACGACTGATCTATAAAAGCCGACGCGCTTGACTCGCCGATCAGATTTTCGACGATTGACGACGTCGAGCATTGAGTATAGCCTGTTTTTCTGGGCACAGGTTCGCCCAATAAATTTAGTTTTTCCATTCACAGTTTTCTTGCTGTGTCCTCAACCGTCACTACTACGTTACAATATATATATATATATATATATTGTTACGTCCGATCTTAGTTGAAATCAAGAAAAAGAAATGGGCATGGGCAGGACATGTAATGAGGAGGGAAGATAACCGATGGTCATTAAGGGTTACGGACTGGATTCCGAGGGAAGGGAAGCGTAGCAGGGGGCGACAGAAAGTTAGGTGGGCAGATGAGATAAGGAAGTTTGGAGGGTCAACATGGCCACAATTAGTACATGACCGGGGTAGTTGGAGAAGTATGGGAGAGGCCTTTGCCCTGCAGTGGGCGTAATCAGGCTGATGATGATGATGATGATGATGACAAGAGTCCTCGAGTTCTTGGGCAGCTCCGGTCATACTCGTCAAAAAGAAAGACGGTAACTGGAGATTTTGCGTCGATTATCGAAGATTAAACGCCGTGACTAAGAAGGATGTCTACCCGCTGCCCCGGATTGATGATGCAATTGATTGCCTTCATGCGGCCTCTTATTTTTCTTCAGTGGACCTGCCCTCAGGATATTGGCAAATCCCGGTACACCCGGCAGACAAGGAGAAAACAGCCTTCATAACCCCGGATGGATTATTCGAATTCAATGTGACGCCATTTGGTTTGTGCAACGCTCCAGCAACCTTTGAAAGGTTCATGGACACTATTCTGCGTGGGTTAAAATAGAACATCTGTATGTGCTATCTTGACGACGTTGTTAAATTCGGGCGCACATTCAATGAGCACAATACGCGCCTGAATATTGTCCTCGACTACATCAAAAACGCCGGCCTGGTTCTGAACTCCAAGAAATGTAACTTTGGTGACCGTCAAACCCTTGTGCTATGTCATCTTGTTGACAAAGACGGTATCCGGCCTGATCCCCTCAAGACGGCAACTGTTGAGGCATTCAGTGCACCGCAGTCCGTGAAGCAACTACGTAGTTTTCTGGGTCCTTGCTCTTACTTTCGCCGATTTATTCCTGGTTTTGCTGACGTCGCTTACTCTCTGACAAATCCGCTACATAAAGACGCACGGTTTGAGTGGACACCCGAGTGCGAGTCTGCATTTCGTCAGCTGAAGTTCCTGCTGACCTCCCGACCTATCCTTCGCCACTTCAATCCTACTGCGCCGACAGAAATCCACACAGATGCTAGTGGCGTCGGTCTGGATGCCGTCTTAGTCCAACGTTATGACGACCGTCAGCACGTGATTGCTTATGCAAGCCGCTCATTAAGCAAACCTGAACGAAATTACACGGTGACAGAGCAAGAATGCCTCGCTGTTCTCTATGCAGTTCAGCGATTTCACTCGTACTTGTACGGACGCCCATTCCTAGTCGTCATAGACCACCATTCCCTGTGCTGGCTCGTGAACCTTCGGGACCCGTGTGGTCGCCTTGCGCGCTGGGCTTTGAGGTTGCAGGAATATAACTTCACTGTTGCCTACAAGAGTGGCCGAAAACACGCTGCCGCAGACTGCCTTTCCCGTATGCCGCTTACCACGACGGATTGCGACGCAGACGATTTTGATCATCTCGTCGCTTCTGTGACATCCGCTTTTCCAGATATCGATGCGTTCAAAGCAGAACAACGGACAGACACCAAATTGGAGCCACCCTTCACTTCTGCCCATTCAAGTGCAACAAGCAGCTACTGTCTACGTGACGGGCTCCTGCACAAAAGGAACTACTCGAGCACGGGTGCACGCTTCCTTCTAGTGGTGCCGGAGCGTCTCCGGCCAGCAATCCTTCAGGCTATGCACGATCGCCTTACCTCCGGTCACTTAGGCACTGTGCGCACCCTTTATCGCATTCAAGAACGCTTTTACTGGCCCCGGATGCGACATTCGGTTGATTTGCATGTCGCCAGCCGCATACAGTGCCAACGTCGGAAACGCCCAACCACTGCCCCATCTGGTCTCCTTCAACCTGTGCCGCCACCCAGCTCACCCTTTCGGCAAGTTGGAATTGATCTGTTAGGCCCTTTTCCAAAGTCACCTAAGGGGAACCGCTGGACAATTGTCTGCGCCGACTATTTCACGCGCTATTGCGAGACGGTGGCTATACCATCAGCCACCGCCACCGAAGTATCGCTCTTCTTACTTCACGCTATTATTCTGCGACATCGACCGCCTGGCGCTATCATAAGCGACTGGGGACGTCAATTCACGACGGATATCGTGGAAGAGCTTGTGCGTTTATGTAACTCGCACCTCAGGCACTCGATGCCGTATCATCCGCAAACGAACGGCCTCACTGAGCGCACTAATCGAACAATCACAAATATGTTTTCCATGTATGTTGCGTCCGATCACAAGAATTGGGATGAAGTTCTACCGTTTATTACTTACGCCTACAAGACCGCCAAGGACGAGACAACCGGCTACAGCCCCTTCTTCCTTCTATATGCCCGGCCGCCCCGGTATACGCTCGACACTGTCCTCCCTTTTTACCACCACGACAATCCTACGGTCGCCGATACGCTATGCCTCGCTGAAGAGGCTCGGAGGCTTGCGCGACTGCGGACTTTGGCATCACAAGAAAACTCCAAAGCCCGCTACGACGCACGACATCGGCCTGTTACATATCACCCTGGTGATCTCGTTTGGCTTTGGACTCCTACAAGGAAGCGCGGTTTGTGCCAAAAGCTGCTGGCAAACTACAATGGACCGTATATTGTCATCGACAAAGTCAGCGCAGTTAACTATACTCTCGCGCGCCTCACGAACACTGGTAGACGTTCTGCTAGGACACAAGTCGCGCATGTCGCACGGCTGAAATCATGCACACCACGACAAGCTAGCTGACTCGCCCAGTGGGCTTTGTGTGCTAGGAGAGGTATATGTTACGTCCAAGCGCGTAAAAGGGACGCGGGGATCAAAAAGAGAAGAGGAGAACGAAGACTGTGCAGTGGCCATTCCTGTTGTTCGTAGCCTGCCGTTCCTGCTCTCGCACGCCTAAATAAACCCCTTTTCCCCGTGCTTGTAACAATATGTTCATATTGTTACGTAGGAAGACGCAGACGAAAATCCATATGCAAGTATATTTACAAAGAAATAAGCCGCACTTGGCCAAGAGGCAACAGCCTGCGCTAGCCTCTAATTGTCGTCGTCGTCTTCACACTGCTCGCCTCTTGTCATCGCAAGTACTGTTCCGTAGCACTACCCCCGGCGGCAAAAGCGCACTCCCGGAGCGACTAAAAGCCGGACTCGGAAGCAGTGCAGTAGGCCATGAGCCTGCTGACGACATCACTAGATGCCAGAGTAGACGACGAGGTTGAACTGACAGGAGCAATTTCGTACGTCATAGGCATCACCTGGCGCAGCACGCGGTAGGGCCCTGTGTATCGCGAAAGGAGCTTCTCTGAAAGTCCGACGTAACGAGAAGGCAACCACAGGAGCGCGAGCGCACCAGGCGAAAACTGTACGTCACAGTGGCGGGCGTTGCACTGACGTTGTACTGCCCGTTGTACTGAATAATACAACAAATGACTGTGAACAATACATTTCTTCTTCCTGCGCGCAATCTATTTTCTTGACTCCATGTAGTGAATTAAAAACAGTTACATACCTGAAATCGTTAAATAAAAATACTGCCGCTGGATATGATTACATTAGGGCTGACCCAATTAAACATGTTGCTGAATTACTATGTGGCCCACTTCAGCACATCTGCAATCAAGCTTTCACCACGGGTACTTTTCCTGAAGGCATGAAGATAGCCAGAGTAGTAGTCATTCACAAAGGTGGGTCTCATAATGACTTTAACTACCGGCCTATATCTGTGCTACCTTTATTTTCCAAAGTGTTAGAATATACACTAAAATCACGATTAATGAAGTTTGTTGGCGACTACCAAATGCTTTCCGAGCAGCAATTTGGCTTCCATGAAAAGAAATCAACCGAAATGGCGCTCTTAGATATTAAAGAAAAATTAGTTAATAATATTGATAATAAGCAATACATTCTTGGTTTATTCCTAAACTTTAAAAAGGCGTTCGAGCATCCCATTTTGTTTCGCAACCTCCCACACTACGGTGTTAGAGCTTTGGTATTAAATCTGATACGCATTTATCTATCCAACAGGGTGCAATTTACTAGCCTAAATGGTTACCGTTCCCCATTACAGCCGATAAAATATGGCGTACCGCAAGGCTCTATCCTTGGACCATTATTCTTTATTCTTTATATAAATGATCTTGTGAACATACCGCGAACTCTTGACATAGTTCTCTATGCAGACGACACAAGTATTTTTTTTTACAGGTAAACACTTATATGAACTTGAAAAGGCAGCTAATACATGGTTAACTAATCTATCAAACTGGTTGCATTGTAATCAACTTGAACTAAATGTACAAAAAACTAAGTATATCATTTTCAAAAGCCGTAATAAGCCTGATGACTATAGTACCTGTATTAGATTTAAAAATTGTGCTATCGAACGGGTTTCTACTTATAAGTTTCTAGGTGTCGTCTTTGAAGAAAACTTAAGCTGGACACCACATGTAAACAAGAGACATGCAAATACGTGCAGGTCAATTTCTATATTGTATAATACCAGAACCTTGGTGCCAAAATGGTTAAAACTACAGCTATACTATGCCCTTGTTCATTCACATATACACTATTGTCTGGGGTACAACTACTAAGACAAATTTAGATAGGTTAATAATCCTACAAAAAAAGAGCAGTGCGTTGCATAGAAAACCTTCAACGTGGTGACCACACTGCACCATACTTTTCCAAGCTAAACATACTCACAATAGATCATCTATTTCAACTAAGGCTTGCTATGTATACACAGGGAAATTCTGCATGACCCAAATACCCTGTCCACACTTTTGACATCCGACAACTCACAATATCACATTAGGTATAAGAGACTTAGAAGACCTATGTTTAGAACCAAATATGTTACTCAGACACTCGCCTACTCAATAATAACCCAGAAATCGCTAGTATGATTCAGGAATGCAGATCTGCTTATAGTCTAAAGAAAAAAGGTTAGGAATTATCTTATGCTAAGTTCCTAAGTCGTTTTTTCGCTTACATTTTTTCTCCTATTTGCTATATAATGTTTTGTAACACACATACTTATTATTTGCTTGTTTAAATATTTGTATGTTCTGGCGCATTACTGATGATATATTATGTGTAAAGTGTAACAATCTTACTTCTTTGTATACTTGATTGCGTGCCGCATACATTTTGTTTTTTCTTGTTTCTACATTGTTCCACTATATTTTCATGATGTTCCACTCCCTGAGCAACGTACGGGTAGGGGGGCCTTGGTCAGGCAGTTGCATCTGCCTTTAGCCCCTACGTCCCAGACAATGTGTTGTCTAAATAAAGCATTCATTCATTCATTAATGGCAATTAGAATATCGGCTATCCCTGTTTGTTCTCTGATCCGCGCTGCTCTCTTCGTGTTTCTTAACGTTACACCTAACATTCTTCGTTCCATCGCGCTTCTTGCGGTCCTTAAGGGCACATTCACACCGGCGACTTGAGGAGGTCGCGCGACCATTTGCGACTCGCGATCAAAAAGCGACCGAAGGCGACTGATGCTCACACCGGCAAGCCCGGCTGAGCGCGACCCGCAAGTCGCAATCCCGGAGATTATCGTTCTCAGCGAGAACTCTCGGAATCTACGCGGAATTTGAACGCGACGCCGGAGGAGGCCGGATGTAGACACACGAAAGATCACTTCCGGTGCGCCGCTGATTGGTTTATCAGTTTTGCGACCACGGTCGCGCGACTGAAAAATCGCGCAGAGAGCGACTGGCCCAAAATGGTCGCTTTTCAAGAAAGGCGACCGTTTGCGACCATTTGCGACTGGTCGCTTTGCGACCAACTTGGTCGCGCGACCACTGTCAGTCGCCGGTGTGAATGTGCCCTAACTTGTTCTCGAGCTTCTTTTCACTCTCCAATTTTATGCCCGATATGCGAGCACCGGTAGAAGGCACTGATTGTACATCTTTTTTTTATTATGATAATGGTAAGCTTCTAGTCAGGACCTTACAATTTATGCCGAATGCGCTCCAACCCATTTTTATTCTTGTCTAAATTTCCTTCACAAGGTCAGCGTCCCCTGTGAGTAATTGACCTCGGTAAACGTACTCCTTCACAGACTCTAGAGGCTGACTGGTGATCCTTAACTTTTGTTCTCTTGCCCGATTATTGATAATTATCTTTGTCTTCTGCATATTAACATTCAAACCTACTCTTCCATTCTCTCTGTTAAGGTCCCCACCCAAGTGTTATAACTCGTCTCCAGTGTTGCTGAACAGAACAATGTCATCTGCAAATCAAAGGTTGCTGAGATACTGGCCGTTGATCCTTCTAAGCCTTCCCAGTTTAATAGCTTGAATACTTCTTCCAAGCACGCAGTGAATGCCACTGGAGAGTTTGTATCTCCTTGTCTGACCCTTTTCTCTGTAGGTGTCTTCCTACTTTTCTAGTGGAGAATTAAGGTAGCTATGGAATCTCTGTAGGTACTTACCAATATATTTACGTAAGCGTTCTGTAACTCTTGATAACGTAATGCCTCTATGATTGCTAGTATCTCCACTGACTCAAATGCTTTTTCGTAATCATTGAAAGCCATGAATAAAGCCTGATTGTACTCTGTGAATATCACGATAATCTCGTCGCCCTGGAAATTGTTTTCACGGCGTTACTGTAATGAAATCTTTTTTTTTACACAAATCAATGTAAAACCTATGATGTACCTCCTTTGCCGCCGATAGAGGTCGTCGAGTGAAGTGTAAAGCAAGTAAAATGCAATCCTGTGCACGGCATCTGCAAATGCATAAATAATCTCCCTCTTTGTGTCCCTGTCCGTTTTTCCTTACTCGGTTACAGAGACGCAAAGCCCACTTTACGCGTGGTCGAGGGGTAGTTTTCCTCAACGTGTCATGCTAAAGTTTCGAGAATGACTGCAGAAGCGCTACTCATGCAACCTTTTTATCCTGTGACGTATTTGCGATTTAAGCCGATGCGATTTAAACCTGGAGCGTCTACAACAAGAACTGTCAACGTATATATGGTTTTTTTTGTGTGGAATAGTATTATTGGTTAATATTATTTCAAAAAGCTATCATTGCTTAATAATGTAGGTTGAACAATTTAATCACCATACCGATGGAGATGTCTTCTCCCAGCTCTCTCGCAATGAGTGGAATAGGAGGATAAAGTCGAAGGGCCTCCTGCAAGAGAAAATTGCATCAATGTTATGAGTATCCACAATTATAGCGTTTAATCACAGCTCCATTAAAGAAAAGAGAAGCTCGTGTAAATCCAACACACATTTCGTAATCTACGTGAAGCGCAGCTTTCGTGGCTTCAAATGAAATGCTTTAAATGTTCCCCACTTCGTCCCCGCCTTTTTTGGCGTAAAGCGAATTGGCGCATGTGCTCTCGCACAGCGCATGCCCCAACTCTGTGCGAGTTATACTGCCTCGTATATTTTTATTTATTTGTATTTCTTTTGAGTGCACCACCCAATTCAATGCCAGTTCCCTTTTGTTGGTATGCGTCATAGCATGGAAATCACCGTCTTCATCAAAAAGCGTCGATCATCTCAAACAGGTAGTTGTCGTTGGCAAGTATACGCTCCATCGTGGCTTAATGGAAGAAAGACGAAGCAGATGCACCGAACGGTCATGCTTTTGGATGCTTTCCGCAGTAATCGAGTTACCAGTTCTTAGCCGAGGTAATCCTCATTCCAGTAATGCTTATCGCGGCGTACTTCCGCGTCTTCATACTGATAAACTGTTCACAGACTCGACATTTGTCGTCATGCCTTCTACGCCGACCCAGTGTTCAAGCTGTCTAATAGCTTAGGCCACTGGGCATGTGCTTGCAATCGTGCTACCTTCGTGGTTGTTGAACCGCTGCCATTCAGACTTTGTCACCACACTTTTGTCACGCCGTCGTTCCATTGTCGTCACCACTCTAGCTTCGGGCTCTCTTCATACCGTCGACATGACAGCATACCGGCGTCATGACAGGTTTCGTGTCGGATAATCATCCTACTGCCATCGCTGTACACTCGTCATATTCGCATTGTCTTCGCCTTTGTACCGCCTTTGTCGTTGCATCGGCGTCTTTCCTCGTTTGTGATTGCATTCTCGTCATTGCGTCGGCTCCATACAGTCACCGACATGCCGCCAACCTCAGGGTCGACCAGGAAAAGCGAGAGTCAAAGCAAAGTGGAATGATACCGGGGTATGTCGCATGTAGCAGAAGGAACACAAGTCTCAGAATGATTTGCAGAAGGGTTGAAATCCGGGCTAGTTGGTGCATGGTTGAACGAAAAAAAAAACAGTAAAAAAACACAAAGGACAAGAGGAGAGGTTCACTCAGAATGACCACTACAGATGGCAAATAAACGCCAATTCAGGAATACGGCGTATCGCTGCACTGCTCGAATGCTGATCGCATTACAGTCTTCGTGAGATGAGCTCCACAGGAAATTTTATTAATTATGTTCTGTATTACCACTACTGTAATGGCCATTTCGGGGGCCAACAGTGTCATTAAATAGACAGAATGTAGCAATAAAAATGAATGCGAACCTACGAAATGGTTAACTTATTATTGCCCACTGCAGCTACCTCAAATCTATCATTTGCCATTTAAATCACCCTTCGAAAGATTCCTTTTGTAACAGTATTCACTAGTACTAGTTTGTACTATACATTTCTCTTTTTCTGCATTGATTGATTTCTATATTCTCCTAATTATTTGAATATGTGATTTTGTTTTCGTGTTGCTTAGGCTCCTCACGCTTATTCTGAAAATAAATTTTTAGGCTGCTTGTTCAACTTTTCTCGCAATTGGTTTTCAAGGTCAGTGCGTAATCTCCAATTTTCGAGCCCCTTTTCTGCATACTTCCCTGCGTATTTCGCTTCTGTATGCTCATACTACAAATAAATATTCAGTTGTAATATTTGTGTCGTGCGCCTGTATTGCAAAACTTTAGATAGATAGATAGATAGATAGATAGATAGATAGATAGATAGATAGATAGATAGATAGACAGACAGACAGACAGACAGACAGACAGACACAGACAGACAGACAGACAGACAGACAGATAGATAGATAGATAGATAGATAGATAGATAGATAGATAGATAGATAGATAGATAGATAGATAGATAGATAGATCTCTCTTGTCTGCCTTGCGGTTTTCTGATAGAATGAACCACTGGGTATGCGCTCGTCGTCTTGGTCGTTGCAGCGTCGTCATTCAAGCTTCGTCATCCGTCTGTCGTCATGCCGTCGTCTTCACTCCATTGTCCTCAGGCAGTGGTCATGCATTCACTGTCATACGGTCGACGTGATGGCATCGTGGTCGTTCGATTGTCATTCCTCTACCGTTACCATTCGATTTTCGTCATGCCGCCTTCGTCACAGCGCCCTCGTCACGTTATCGTCACCATACATGCAGTGTCCTTATACAGTCGTCATCCCGTTATTGTCGTCATACGTTCGCCGTCATCCCATTATCCATCATTGTCGTTGCGTCGCCGTCATTCCTTCTTGGCATTTGCATCATCTTCAAACAGTTGTCTTCATGTCCATGTTCATGACCGACCTTGGTAAGCGAGTGTCATAACAAAGTGCGCCGATACCGCAGGCAGTACATGTCGCATGTAGCCGAAGCAACTGAAATCACGAGATGATCACTACAGATTCTAAATAAATGCGTTTCCAGCCACACGGATTGTCGCTGGATTACTTGAAGGCTAATCGCACTACCGCTGAAAGTCATCGTTATATTGGTTATGAAGGAATGTTTTCGCTTTTAATGTGTCACACATTTCCTCCCCATTTGCACATGTCTTACCCTTTACCTCAGTATCTCTTATCAGGCCAGACGGATGCTTTTCCGGCTGACTTCTCCTTTATTTTCATTAAAAGCTCTCTCTCACACAAACGAGCAACCTGAAAACCACTTTGCATAAAGACGGGCTCTACACGAACGAAGCCGACCAAGTGTTGCAAAGACTCGTTTATGCACGTTGTCGTTAGTTTTGTAGACTTATAATAATTTTCTGCTAAACGAGGGAGACAAGCTGGTTTTAATGAAAAGCTGGAAATATTTGCATGACTGACTGCGTAGCATGATACGCCAGGTGTTCAGTGAGAAATATTATATAAGCAAGTACCACGAACCCACAAACGGCCTACACCTAGTAGGACATCCACATGTACACTAAAACCATTCACAATGTTTTATTAAGACATGCAGCTTTCAAGAATACTGGAAAAACTATTGCGCTCAAAGCCCATGCTGTGCATTTCCATGGGTCGAGTATGTTCCGAAATGAGGTTTTTTAGCGCACGAAAAGGGCAAGACAGAGGCAGGACGCGGACACAGCGCTAAGTCAGCGCTATATCCGCGTCTTGCCTCTGTCTCTCGTCCCTTTTCGTGCGCTAAAAAACCTCAGTTATGGAATACCAACACGCCCACGCTCTTTCAAGTTATATTCCGAAACTCGAGCCGTGCTGCAACTGCTGCGCGGTCTTGAGAGACTTCTCGTCTTCCGGGTAATGACTGCAGCCACATAAAACGTATTCCCTGTTCTTGGAAACATTGTACACGCAGCAAGTCGGCAAGAACAATAATTTGCTTTTGAAGGGTGCACGTAGGCTACACTGAGCCGGATAAGGTGAAGGCATGCTTGTCCTTGCTTACTAACGTGTCCCTGCAAGTGAAAGTCACCCTAAGAATCAATTTCATAACGTAAGCTTACGTTGCATGGTACAGATCACCGTGAGCGCCACGTGACTGCAGACTCACTGTAAACTTGCCGCGCCTTTCTTCAAAAGCGATGTGTGCATCGACGCTGTCAAACTTTGTTGCGCAGCCCCACGGCAACACTGGCAGCAAGAATGTTGCCAGTCACAGCAGGTAGGCAACTACATCAGCGCTGCACTGCACGTGATGCAATTCTCAAACTTTTGTACCAAGGTGGCCGATGTACAAGTTGTTGCCACAATATGAGCAAGCTTAGCTCTGTTTTTAGCTTTGCTTTCTGTATTGAAATTCGCAAAAGAACTTAACTCTTATAGGTGAACTTGGGGGTATGAGATACATATCAAGATATGTCTAATGCGAAGAACACAGGTTTGTTTATTTGATCTTTATCTTTAGGGTCTCAAATACCTAAAAAAGACAACCAGAGCTAGCTAATCGAAAATAAATGAAAGTTCTAGATATTTTATTAGCTATAATGCCTAAATTCAGTTAAACGCCTACATTTTTATTATTCTGCATTTAAATTAGGATGGTACTTCACTACGCTTCTTCATACGTTTTGTTTATTTGCATCCGGTCTCTGAAAGGCCACCATCAAGTCGAAACGCTCAATATTCCAACCATTACTACGGGAAAACATACAAGGCTGTCTTGGTCAAGATAGCAGGAGATTTGCATATACACTTGCGAAAGTCAAAGAACGGATATTAGTCAGGCCTGAACACCGCTACTAATTACTAAATATCGTGAGCGTCTCTGGAAAAAGATCGCAGAGACACTTAAGAGTGCTTACGTGTGGGAATGCGATAGCATTCTAGTCTCTTTGGTGAAATGTATTTGCGCATTCCAGCTCTCGCCTGCCTTCAAAGTGCGCCTCGGTAAGGCCAAGTCAAAACACGCAAAGCGTCTCAACACAGCATTTTCCTTGTGTGCGCGTCCTTTGTGTTTCGCTAGTGCCCCTTTTCGCGCTTCTATCTTTTTCGCCCTTTCGAATCTCTAAAATTCTTCGAACAACATTCAGGCCTAAATGGAAAGTCCGCCTCCGAACGTCACTAGAATTTACCTTTCTCTCTAGAATCCAGCAAATTTCAGTAAAATCGCTCCAGGAGTTATCTGAAAAAAGCGTTTCGGCGTTTTGCATCTATTTGAATAGGCCGCGCCGGAGTTGGGACCGAGTTAGAACTTCCTCTGAACGGCTTCGCTATATATATATATATATAAAGAAATAAAGAAAATAAATGCCTCAGCCGTCAATACCAACCCCTCAGATTTCGTCACGATGGCAGCGTCACCATCGGCACGGCTCCGTGAGCAGCTACCAAGCTGTTCACTTTTGTTATCTTCCTTTCCTCGGCGGCAGCGCATTGTCTTTACGCCAGCGACGCGCTATATCTGCACGATCATTGTGTCGTGCATCGCTTCTGCGACCAAGCAAGCATTCGGCGGCTCACAATTTATTTGTCTATGGGCACACGTTCGCTGCTATATTGAAAATAAGAACTTAAACTGCTTGCCTTCGAAACTGCATGAATAAACATCGAAAGCGGGATGGCCACAAGGAGCATGCTCACGGGGCCATAGTATTGATGACAGCATCACAAAAGGCTAGGTACAGTCAGGTTGACTTTACAGGTTTGCAAGGGGTGACTGACGGGCTAGTTGTTTCATTATCACAGAAAGAACAGTGCTTCAAGTTGGGAGCGCACTTTGTGTGTGGATCCTCCTGCGCGTCCCGTGTTGAAGTGCTGTTCTTTCTGTGACTTATGTTCTTTTTCTGCGTCAGATACGCCTTCTAAGAGCGTTTACTTAGGAAATTTGGTTCGCATGGCTCTTACAGAAGCATGTTCAATCAAAATTTTTTCACTCGGCTGCATAATCTCGAGGACGGGCTCCAAACTGCTCATTTTCTTTAGTGACGTAAGATCAGTTACTGCAAATTTAATTAACGTAGCATTGTTACTTATCCACACAACTTCTCAGCTTACTCCGCATCCAGAGGTTACCAATCTGAACACTCGAATGATAAAATGATGTCACCAATGCTTGTATTGGTTTAATAGTTTTCTTTGGCGCAGTTAAAAGCAGCCGGCACATTGGTGGTGCTGTAGGCTTCTTATAAAGTAAGTGTGAAAGCCTGGACGGGATTTCTTGGCACAAATCAACTTCATGACCTTAAGCGCATGTGCACTTCTGCCTTTACAACCGATTCTCCTACATTATACAAGGAACACCTCAGCGCTACGGTACATCACACAAGGTGTGCGAAAACATTGTGCGCGCTCCCGATTAGATTTCTGAACGTTGGTGGCATCAGGCTAGGTTTCCTGGCTTCATAATGCTTTCCCCCAGCTGCCTGGTGGAAAGCATTGTGTACATTTTCAGTACTTTGTAACATATGGATCAGCGTGGACATGTACGTTAGAACGAAAAGTACTGACGTATTAGGATGAGAGTATCGCTGTATGTATTTTGGCTGTCTAGTGTTACGATTTAAGGAGAAAATACCGTGTTTATGTGACAATAAAGGCTGACATGAAATATGAGCTCCGACACAGTACCCGTGGTGGAACTGGCCCCTGGACTACAGGGCTACATTGAACCACGAAATCCTGGTTTCATAAATACCACTAATTGGAAAGTGTTTAGCTCTTGAGTTTTCTGTATGTCGGCGTCGCTGTGCAGTCTTGGGACCCTTTTTACCACGAGCACTATGTTTCAGCTAATATTGAAAGGAACTGTATTCTTTCTTTTTCGGGGGAGGTGGGGGGGGGGGGGGGGGGGCTGTCTTTAGCGTCTAACCACTGTTCCAAAGTTATCGGTTAGCTCAAGATGCAGCTGCATGTTTTTCTAATATTCAGTATGTTATCACGGATTCAATAGCGGAAGAGCGTCATATTATCAGATTGCGCGCGTGAAGCGAATACTGGCGTACATTCTCCATCTCATTTGAGGACCCGAGATTGCGCTGCAATGTACGGGCATTCCAATCTGATGAACCGATGCCTTGATCCGTATACGTCAGATTTAGAGGACGCACTACTAAGCGAGCAGCCATCGTTGTGCTTTGAGTGTTTTCCAGCGCAAGTTCACCTTATAGTTACATTCGTGACTCACTCTTTTCGAAGTGTTCTGTTCTTCACATCACTACAACGTGAGAGTATAGACGTGCTCCATCTTCATTGAGTGAATGCTGGGAAACGGACTAGGACTCTTGCGTAGGCGTTTACACATTTACCGCAACAATTTATTTTTCATAACTTACTTTTTTAATTTAGGAGGCTGTAAAAGACAGCAACCTTATATTAACATGAGGCCTTAATAACACAGAAAACTTAAATGATTATTCGTCGGCTTTCACCTCATGGTAAGGAATTTCAATAAAGATATCCTTATGATAATTCAAAGCCTATCCGCTTGACAACTTTCATCTGAGTTCCCCTTTGCAAGCAGATGCCGACTTGCGGGTGGTTCGGATCGGGGGCCCTTGACATATGTACAACCGTCAAAGAAATAGTTATTCGGAATGTTTCAGTTCAGGAAGGCGCGTTACCCTCCTGTCTTTCATTCCCGTTCGCAAACACGCACAAGACGAAAGTGCTGCGTGAAGAGCGTTGTTAGCCCAAACGAACGAGCTACCGTAACTCATCTCGCCTATATCGCTGTCATTTAGGTTTACATAAGAAATATATATTTTAAATCGACGCCTCACGAGTCCGAAAAGAGCTGCCCGCGACCAGCACCAGCTAGGTTTCTTTCATTTTGTACTTTGTTCCAGCGGCTAATAGTAGCTCACGAAGCAGAGCGCTAAGTGTGGAAGTGGCAGAGAAGGCGTTCTATACTGTCTCGTCGCCCACTGAAAATTGCACGCCGCGCTGCTGGACATTCCTAGAAAATTGTATATGTGACGCCCAGCCATTTGCAACACAGCAACATTGTTTTGCGATGGGAGAGTCCAGGTGAGAAAGAGGGTTGTTATGATGAAGACGTGCTATTTTCTACAGCAACTTAAGAATGAATGAATGAATGAATGAATGCCTTCATTTATTGAGAAAAAGGAGGAGCAAGCATCAATTGAAGCACGTCTCAGCACATAGGACAAGAAGCGGGGGACAAAGAGAGGAAAAGCAGGAGTCCGGGTGACAGGTGAAGCCGCAGTTTAGGGTCGAGAGAATATAAGCGAGAGTTGGTGAAACCGCATGAAGTCCAATGTATATGTGTGATGTGGCGGGTAATTGATTCGAGTCACCGCCCAGCAACCTTCCTCTACGGTAGTATAAGCACCCGCCGTTCTTGGTAATAAACGTTTACTGAAAACCAATGCTGGCAGTTACTTATTCATCAGCCATACCTCGCCGCGTATTCCTTAGTTGCAGGTTCTGTGGATTACGACTGCGCTGTCGCGACAAGTTACGACCATACGGTGACGCTTGTGGTTGCGGTTGCCATACTCGTGACTCTTATCATTGCGGGAACGCTATAAACATGGGTTTCAAATAAAGACGGGGACAGAGGGAGAGAACACAAGAACAGCACGGGCGGTAACTTTCAGCTGTTTTATTCACAGCAGCCCGTGGGCATATATAGGCAAATAGAACATGCGCAGATCGCAGCAAACAAGAATACACATCAGCTTAGCGTGGCAACCAATTATCAAAAAAATCTATTTCCGATTGAAACAACCTAATGGAAGTATCGCTAACACAGTCTTGGCCTTTCTTTTTTATGTGATAAGCCTCCATCAGTTCAGGAGCAGTCTGGTCATGGCTTCTCCCCAGAATCTTTATCTCCTCAAAAAGAGGTGCACAGCGACAGGCATTGCACTGCGCAGGCAAGTGCGCCAATTCATCTTTCGTTAACTTTTGTTCGTGTTCCCTGGCTCGATCATTCAGGCACCGTCCAGTCTGCCCTATGTAGGACTTGCCACACGCCAGGGGGATTTCGTACACAACTCCTACATTGCATTTTGCATACGGCTTGGTGTGGTTCTTGCCACAAACTTGCCTTCCTTTAGTATCACGGGAGGTGCGGGGGCAGAGCCGCGCCAGCTTAAAAGGGGCTGAAAAGACAAGGGGGACTCCAAACCTGCCTGCCACCTTCCTTAGGTTGTGAGCGACCCTGTGAATATACGGCACCACTTCAGGTCTTACGGCCATAGTAGTCGTCCTCACCCTTGCTTTGCCCCTAGATCCTTTACCTTCTGCAGGAGGGTTTCCACCACTGGCGTTACCATCGAGTCAGGGAACCCTGCCGTCTTAAGACGGGAGATCTGATTGTCAAAGGCAAGCTGCATCTTGTGCAGACACGATTTGCGGAGAGCCGATTCTAAGCAGAGCATCGCTACTCCTCGTTTAACAATCTTTGACTGGGAGGAATCATATGGCACCAAGCCCTTTTGTGCCCGAGGGAAGTACTGCCAGCACTCGTGGCTATTAGCAAAGCAAATGCGTAGGTCTAAAAAACGCAGGGAATTGTCGAGTGGAAGTTCGTGAGTAAAAGAAAGCCCTTTACCAAGTTGTTTAAAAACGGCTAAAATGCTGTCACAAGAAGTTAAACTGCCTTGCCCGTTAAAAACAATTAAAAAGTCATCCATATACCTAAAAACTTTAAAATGTTTAAAAACGCCCCCCCCCCCCCCCCCAAACGCCTGATCAAGCGCTTTGTCAATGGTAGCTAACAAAATTTTACACGAAAGGGCGCAATGCACGAGCCGATGCAGATTCCATGTTTCTGCAGATAGAAGTGTTCGTCATAACTGATAAAAGTGTTATTAAGATAGGTTTCTAAAAGAGGTAAAAAATCTTCCACCGAAATACCAACTGCGTTCTGGAAGGGAATGGTGCCGTTTTCTTCAATACACATCCTCACAGCAACAAACAAATCTTTATGAGGAACGGAGTAGAAAATATCTACATTAACCGAAAAAGCCGGACCTACGTCCTGGTTAGCCCTTAGAAATTCAACAACCTCGTCATAGCTTTTTGCAACAAGGGGGTCAGATATGACAAGCGTCTTTAAAGGCCTTAAAATGAAGCGGCTAACTTGAACCTGCCACGTTCCACGCTCGCTAACTATCGTCCTGAATGGGATGCCGGGTTTATGCGTCTTCGCAGTGAAGAAAACACTTAGCGCGGCAACTGAAGCGCTACTGACGTCCCTAGCTAGTTTATCGAGATTAAGAGACTTGCACATTCTTATAACCCTGCTTTTTACCCTGGTTTCAGAGTTGACCCGCCGTGGTTGCTGAGTGGCTATGGTGTTGGGCTGCTGAGCACGAGGTCGCGGGATCGAATCCCGGCCACGGCGGCCGCATTTCGATGGAGGCGAAATGCGAAAACACCTGTGTACTTAGATTTAGGTGCACGTTAAAGAACCCCAGGTGGTCGAAATTTCCGGAGTCCTCCACTACGGCGTGCCTCATAATCAGAAAGTGGTTTTGGCACGTTAAACCCCATAATTTAATTTTTTTTTTAGTTTCAGAGTTCCTAATAGGTTTAAAATTCTTCTTCAGTGTCTCAGAGGCTTTAGCACCAAACATGCCCTTCGGGAGCACAACAAATCCCCCTTCTTTGTTTTGTGTGATAGTTGGTTGCCACGCTAAGCTGATGTGTATACTTGTTTATGTGTATTCTGCGCATGTTCTATTTGCCTGTATATGCCCACGGGCTGCTGTGAATAAAACAGTTGAAAGTTACCGCGCGTGCTGTTTATGTGTTCTCTCCCTCTGTCCCCGTCTTTATTTGCGGTCAATATGATAGGCAGTAAATACCAACTAGGCCAAAGTGAAGTTCTTATGAAACATGGGTTTACTGCAGAAGATAGAGAAGGGAAATTTTAAAACAGCGTTTCACGCCTTACAAACGCTCAACGCAAGCACCCTTGCAACATGTTACGGTGCGCGTCTCTTCAAGACAGAGACGAAAACGTAAACACAAGAACGTGTTAGAAGACAGGGTGCCGTCTTGGGCCTCGTGCCAAACATATCCAAGCCAACAATATGTTAACAATCATGCTGTTTTTTCTATGCAAAGAGGTTATATATGTAAACTTCTGGAATGACAGTCCAATCGGCCACCTACGGGAGCGCGTGAAGCCGCCGGCGGCCATATTGTTAGAGGAAAATGAGCGCGGCTACCCTACGTGGCCGCGGTATACGCGTGGCGCTCCCTGTGCTTGCGGTTCTGCGTGGAAAAATAAAATTAAACCCCTTTAAGAAGTATATCAGTCCCCCGTTGGGTGTCGCTTGACGTTGTGTGTCGTTGACATGCTGTCGTAGATCGACAGCATGTCAACTAGCGTGTAAATGATACTTCATTAAGGTCGGTGCGTGTTTGTGTTGTGTCTAGCAAGAGCGAGTAGTGTAAGAGATGACACTGGAGCGAATTCCGCGAAACGTACTTGAGTAATAGCATACGGCTGGGCGTATTTGGTAACCACAGCAATAGACACACACTTTGCGGATGTAAACAGGAAAGGAACCTAGTGAATTGGCCGGCCTTTTCGAGCTCTGGCATAGTTTGCAAAATGAATGCGGCGAAGTATGACGCACAATATGCCAATTTAAATGAATCAGCGTGGTCACACTTGCGCGACACGCCCTGGTGGCCTGCCACCAGGACATCATGAAATAGCAGCGATGACAGTTTTCATTGGGTGCTTGAGAATAAAAACGAGCACATTAGAGACCTCCGAGGGACGTTTCTACGGTACAACAGCACATCGCCGCCCCCCCCCCCCCCCCCCAAGAAAAACAAACAAACACGAAAATAAGCTTGCGAATAGGGGCATCATAAGATCGAGCACTACGGCGCTTGTTGATCTTGTTCAGGATGACGTCAGCGTTTCATTCAGCGTCTATTTCTGAGAAAAAAAGTTTTTAAGGCACGTCTATTTTTATCACAATGGCGTGCATAATCGGGCAAACATTGGCAGCATTTCAGACCGAGACTACGTACAACAATGACAACAAACAACACAGAAAGCTTCACTTACATTGATTCGCATATACATGGGATCCTCATAATTTTTTAGACTATCAATTTATATGTTTAAGAATGGCGCTCATTAATGCAATATTTGCATTCACAGCGAGCAAAAGCGGCTGTCGTGTCCACGGTAGAATTTATTAAACGGCTTTAATCCCATGTACATTATATCGTTGCGAACTTACGTGGCATTGTAGTCGTCAAAATGGCGTACAAGTGACAGGAAAATCACGAGGTTGATGAACGGCAAGAAGGCGGAAGCTTTCGCAAGACCTCAGGGAAATAAAATGACTTTTTGAGCAGCGTGGTCAGGGGGTCATGCAATGGTTTCAACGTCTATTTAAAAATCCTCCAATATATGAACAGAAGCCGCCAAAAACGAGGGCACTTTGGGAAACGCGAAACCACTGGAAATCTTAGGAAAGCATTAGCCCAAATATAAAATATAGCCTAAATATAACAAACCATGCATAACGTTGACAGCGTGGCGAAATTTTGGCACAAATAAATTGGCTGTTGAAGCAGTTCAGCTGAAACGCGATGGTGTGAAATAAGGCGAGAATGTCGGCAAGTGTTGAAGGCAGGTCAACTACGGAGACCCTGTGGCCAACGCCAGCGCCCGGCAGCTCTCAGGCGACTGCACGTTTAAGCGAGATGCCTGGTCATCAGTCGTTACAGTGTGATTCGTGTCTGAAATATTGGACGCGGACTCCATCACATTAAATACAGTGCATTCTACCGTGTCATTCTTCGACGGCTGGTACCGATTCTCGCGCAATGAGGATAGGAACGAATTGTCTCACGTGGCCCCTGGCTGTCATCTTCCTCAAACTGCCAACAATCCTTCCCCTCCAAGGTTGCTTAGTTTTTATTGGGTTGGGCTGCTAATCACGAGGTATCGGGATTGAATCCCAGCCACAGCAGCCGTATTTCGATGGGTGTGAAATGCGAAAACACCGGTGTACTTAGGGTTAGGCGCACGTTAAGGAACGTCAAGTGGTCTAACTGATTCCCGAATCCCCCACTATACGGGCGTGCCTCATAATGAGATCGTGGTTTTGGCACGTAAAACCTCATTATGTGTTATGTATCATACGTTAAGGATGTCCTTGGCAGTCGTACAACTCTTGAATACAAGTGTCGTCAGGAGTTGTGCGCGAGGTGTCTGAGTATGTGGGTAGCCTTTATGGTGTCCGATACCTGATAGTTTACATTGCGGCTATATTATAAAGGCGGAAGGGCAACATCGTAGATAAGATGGAGAATATACAATCCCTCATATATTAGTGCACAATAATTTTAAATAGTGGTCTTCCTCCACGCACGTGGATGACCGTCATAAGAGATTACTTTAGAAACTAACTACAAGAACTGTATATGTCATATCCAAGGGTGTACTTGACCTGGTGACCAGTAAATGTGACGTAATATTGCGAGCAGCTTCGGCCATAGCATGCTAACAAACGACTACACAGACTGAAGTGACTAGCGCAAGAATGGACACAGGACACTAAATAGGCGACAAGGACAAGCGCAAACTTCTAACTGGAAGTTGGAAGCTTGCGCTTCTCCTTGTCGCCTTTTTAGCGTCTCGTGTCCACTCTTGCGCAAGTCACTTCAGCACGGAATATCAACTTGCCCGGTCTCACACCCTGCGATGACACAGAGACAGTTTGCTCAATTCTGGTGTCGTGACTTTTGCGTGAAGGTGCAAAACCAACATATCCATGTATATGTCTTAATACTTAAGCACATCTCGATTTGTAGCTGCGGCGGTAGCCCATGAGTGGGGATAGAAAAGTCGCTAGCGAAATAATTGGGGGCACCTTATTGAAAGCGATAGGTCAAAATCAAAAGCCGTCCAAGAAAGCGTCTCTCGTAGACGCTGTGCGATGTTCGGATGTTAACAATGTGGGCCGACTGAAGAAAGGCTGCCTCGGAGTGCTTCTGACGGTTAGCCTAGCTTGTTTACTCCGTAGCATCAAAAAGAAAAAAAAGGAAAAGAAAGGAAAAGAAAAAAAAAGAACCATATCGAAAGCCCAGAATCAATCATCGCTCGTGGCGACTAAACGCTCTTAGGATGATAAGTCATTTCCAGGCGACGAGCGGCTACGCTTTATCAAGAACACTGATAACGCCGGCGGGACAACCATTGTGGCGAATTTCAATGCGCAGGGATAGCTTTTGGTTATTTTCTTTTTGTTGTTGTTGACGTCATCACGCGTCACCGCTGGAAGTTTGAAAAGTTTAAGGTTAGTACGCCACGTGGTGGCACTCACGTGAACTAAACCCCCGTGTCCGGAAAAGGTGTGGCGTGTCGTCAGGTGTACGCCAGTCCGATGGATTGCTGGTAGTGTAGGGGAGGTACGGGGATCGATACCCCGCACCTCCACCGAAATGTCACGGGCACAAAACTATTAACAAGATGTATTTACACGTATATAAACAGCAGCCGAGAATCCCGAGAGGCTGTTGCCACTTCCTCGTCTTCACCATCGACGACCTTGTCCTCTTTTCCCACCCTAACAATATGTTACCGTACCAACTCGCCGAATAATGTATAAAGTAATAGTGAGATGGGCCGCTAAGACGACTTTATCATTGCGCCGAGTGTCATTTACTTGTCATTATTAGTCGGTTCACAGTGAAATTGTAAATGTTATAGAATTCCCGTCCGCTGTCAATACATGGTCGTGTACGGAAGAAGTATGGTTACTGAGAACGGCTGCAGCTCTGTTTTATCGAAAGTGTCCAGAAACAAATTACACTGAGACTGGCCGCTAAGGCGACGCTATCATTACGCCGACTTTTATCTACTGTTCCTACTAACGTAGTTCACAGTGGTGTTCTAAATGTTGTGGGATTCCGGTCTGTCATGCGGCGGTACTTGCCCACGTCACTACTTAATAAAAGAATAAGAATAAATCACTCCACACTCAAAAGATGTATTCGTTGTCTGTGTCCTTCAACAACAACATCAATAATAATAATAATAATAATAATAATAATAATAATAATAATAATAATAATAATAATAATAATAATAATGTTTATTGCCACAATATATACAAAACAACACAAGCAGGCCGGTCTATGCCTCAGTTGGCTTGTAGGACCGTGCCAATGAATATGATAGACAAGGCAAAAAAATATACATAAATTGATGAGACATGGAGAAAAAAATAAAACGAATGGCAAGAAATTGAAAAGAACAAGATAACATTTGGTTATCTACATATAGCAAAAGTTGAAGAGGTAAACATTGCGGTGCAAAAAAATATTCAAGAGGTTAATTTTACTGTAGCTGCTTTAAGAAGTGTTTGAGCGTGCTTTTTGATGTCGCGTTAAAAATTTCTTCTGGTAATTTGTTAAATATGTCAGGCACATAAGCACAGCGTCTGGCCGCGCCATACCTTGTGGCTGAACGAGGAACTATATAACGGACATGTTTTCTAAACTCTCTTGAGGCGCCACTTTCTTGTTTGAAAGCGGAATTCCAGAAATGTTTAACGACAACTGTTTCTATAGGTAATGAATGGAAGTTCGGTAGACCAAGTTCACGGAAGATACTTGCAGATGTTACTATTGCGAAATTGTATGCAACATTTTTCAGAATGTTTTTTTTATAATCCGGTCTACCCTGCATCTCCAACGATCCGAACAAAAGCCAAAGACTGTAATGCCGTACCTCAACACACTTTAACCTAGTGCATGTGCTATAATAGTTTTTACAGATAAGGGTGCAATACTTTTGATATTGAACAACAGCCAAGCTACTGACCTCAGTTTAGAACAATTAAGTGATAAGTGGTGTTCCCGCGATAAATTACTATCGAAATAGATTCCGAGATATTTCACACAATCCACGTATCGAACAGGCGCACATTTACAATGAACACAGTCCGACTCATGCAAGTAGAGAGGCATGCTAATAACAGTAGTCTTAAATGGGGAGAGAAAACAATCAAGTTGTGTTTTTTGGCCATTTACAACAATTCCATTATTAGAGAACCAAACCATTGCCTTGTACACGTCATTTTGCAACATTTCAGTGGACGTTTCTGTAAGATAGGTGTTTCGCCAATAATACAGTGTCGTCAGCATATTGGAATACTGAACATTTCGAAATTGCCAAAGGGAAGTCGTTAACGAAGATATTAAACAACAATGACGACAAAATGGACCCCTGAGGAACTCCAGCTTTTACCGACAGCTTAGAACTAAAAACGTCCTTATCATCAATAGAGACCACCTGAAATCTGTTGCTCAAGTAATTTTAGAGAACTTTGTAAAAAGGCCCACGAAATCCCCAAAAATGCAGTTTGCTTAACAAGATTTGATGATTCAGGGTGTCAAACGCTTTCGCTACATCTGAAAATAGGGCACATGTGAAAAGATTCTGATCGAATGCCGAGAACAGTTCATCTGAAAATTCCTCATGCAGTGCCACAGTACCACACTCTGTAACAAAGCCAAACTGTCGATTGGTCAGGATAGAAAATTTGTTAAGAAGACATAGTGTGGAAAAGAAATTTTTCTAAGACCTGAGCAATAATCGGCAATATAGAAATTGGCCGATAGTTTTCAATACTATCTTTCTTCCCTGACTTCTGACTTCCATAGTGGTACAACAACTGCAGTTTTCAAGCATTCTGGAATTTCGTCGCCTTTCAAAAACCATTCAGTATATGCAGGATAATGTCTGACAGCGCATTGAAATTCCTTCTGATGGTGTGTAAAGAAATTCCATCATATCCAGTGGGCTTGTTTGGACGGAAACTGAAAATAATTTCTTCCAGATCCCCACCCCTTAAAATTCTCGGAAGAAAAGCCGAAGCAGATACGGAATGCCCTATCGAGAGACGACCCTTTGAGACGCTTTAACAAAGGGCCTGTTGAAAGCATCAGCCACTTCTGTGGGAGGTTGCTGAAAAGTACCGAAAATAGACCGGTTATTGGAACTCACTCCTCCGAGATAATTTACCAAAGACCAAGTTTTGCTTACATTATTTGAAGATTGTTGGAATTTATAAAAAAAGTAATGGCGTTTGGCGCCACGCAGAAGAGCAACAACTCTATTTCTTGCCGACTTGTATTCTAATCGCAGTCTTTGGTTTCTGGGATTTCTTTTGCAGCGTTTCCACAAGTTGTCTCGATACGAAATGGAAGCGAGAATTTCCGTGTTCATCCAGCAGTGACCCTTTCTTATCGGCTTAGCTATCAGCCGTGTGCAATGCAATTCAAATTTTTTCATTTGCATACAGAACCTTTCATATACTTTGCCCGAAGGATCTTCTTTGGTTAAGGATGCCCAGTCAAACAAAACGATAAGGTTATCAAGCTTGGATTGATTAACAGTAGGGACAAGACATTTAAGCTGCCCAGATCCAGTTTCCACCGATGACGTTCCAGACGCGTCTGGTAAAACAAGACGGCATGCTACAAAATAGTGGTCCGCCATCCGTTGTAGAATAGTACATGACCTAAACGAACAGCTGGGAGCTCTGACCGCTATGTGATCTAAACAAGATTGCACTAGGCTTTTATTAACTAATTATTAAATAATAATAATATTTATTGTTGCCATCTTACAATAATCGCACATAATAATAATAATAATAATAATAATACCTATATTGCATATATGTGTCGCCTAAGGTAAAACACTACAGCTTCGCTGCTTGTCCTTCTTCACAGAGTGGAAGGGCTGATGATTTTTTTCTTAACTCTTCCTCGTTATTTACCTACTTGACTGAATTAACTACTTGGTTGAATATGTGAAATATATACTCTGAGGAGCACCACAATATGTCATTGGTTTACCTAGCTTCAGTTTAACGACATTTCTTTTTTATCCCTGGCTCAATTTACGTGAAACACCCGATATGTTTCGTATAACCTTCCGATATTTAACACTTCTGTATTGGAGATTACTAGGTATTACACCGTACTACACACAGCCACGAATGCGAACAGCGACGGAAAACATAACACTGCAAAGGCTTAGACAATGATTCCCACAACAATGAAACACACAACATATTCCATGCTTGGAACAAGGGACTGGCTAAAGGGTACTTTACACTTACTGTACTGCATGCTAGTACCACTGGCCAGACGTAGTTACTGAGCTCTTTCTTGTTCAACGCTTCAAGCTGTCTAGCAATTCTGGATTCTGTTCGAAGCTGCCGCACCCGCGTACATTGCATGCAGTTTCTTTGACGTACTCTTATCGCAACCTTCCTCTTCTGTAGCGTGCCTCACGAGTGCAACACCGAGTGTAGTGGTCCGCCTCTGCTTTTGTAGCTGCCTTGGTAAATTTAGTTATTTCACTAAGACCTTCGAGCCCATTAAAGTACACCCGGCCAGAGATGTTTACGGACCACGGCATCTCTGAAAACCTGCAATTCTCGAGCAGCCTGTCGCAGTAGCCAGTAAAACTGTACGACAATATTGTTAGCACATTCTAGTCGAAGGCCAAGATGCAAATACCAGGCTGCGTTGTGAGGTTGTGGCGATATTCAGCTTTTTCTCAATATCTTGTGGCCGGGTGTATGTCCTGGCGTGTCGCTGACGTACCTTGATGACGCAGTCCAAGTACTTGAGTTGTTTGATATCCTCTGTGGTCACCGGCCGTTCCTCGTCAGACCCGAACACGGCGTCGAGCTCCTCGTGGACTTTCGCCTGCGCTTCCGGGTGGTTGCCCAGCAGGTGAAGCGCGAAGGACGCCGCCATGGCTGTCGTGTCGAATCCCTGCGTGGGGACACGCTTGCTCAAGCAGGGCGGCAACCGATTTGTCAAAGAGTCAGGAAAACAAATGCCGTGGAACTTGGGCCCTAAGGCGAAATTATTTGCTGATCAAACTTGTGTTTTGACACGATCGCGTTCGGGGCCCCACGTCGCGGAGACAATCATGCCGAACCATGCAAGCCGTGGCGCGGAGGCGTCACAGAAGTAATTGAATTTCCAAAAGTGAAATACGTCAGAAAATTCGTGAAGTACGACTTATGCACAACCTACGACATGATGGCATCGGATCGTAACTTGAATATACGACAAAAAATTACTTTTTACGCTGAAACACAAGCACGAACCCCTTTTTCAGCTGCCGGCTGTTTGAAGTCTCTCCTAGTAGGACGGGCGCGGCCCGCTCGATTCCTTGCAACACTATTGAAAAAAAAAGAACCAGAAGGCTCTCGTGCTCAGCGTTCGCCGCCAGGAAAACATTACAGTTGAATAAGTTGAAATTGCGGGGAAGCGCGAGAAGCAGTCAGGGATTTCTCGGCCCTATCGCGTTCCAAACTTAAAGGCGAAGATTAAGCCAAATGCTTATCCTCAGCCTGATACCGATTACATCGCACGGCGACGGGAGGCAAGTTGAACGTAAAGTGCTGCGGTAGTAAGAGCAACAATGAGTACTCTACAGGAGTACTCATTCAGTACATGAGTACTCGTGAGTACTACATGAGTACTGTTTACAGGAGGTATTCAGAGACCTGGACTGTGAAGAATTGGGAATGAGAGTTAATGGCGAATACCTTAGTAACTTGCGATTCGCTGATGATATTTCCTTACTTAGTACCTCAGGGGACCAATTGCAATGCATGCTCACTGACCTGGAGAGGCAAAGCAGAAGAGTGGGTCTAAAAATTAATCTGCAGAAAACTAAAGTAATGTTTAACAGTCTCGGAATGAACAGCAATTTACAATAGGTAGCGAGGCACTGGTAGTGGTAAGGGAATACATCTATTTAGGGCAGGTAGTGATGGCGGATCCGGATCATGAGACGGAAATAAGCAGAAGAATAAGAAAGGGCTGGGTTGCGTTTGGCAGGCATTCTCGGATCATGAACAGCAGGTTGTCATTATCCCTCAAGTGTATAACAGCTGAGTCTTACCAGTACTCACGTACGGGACAGAAACCTGGAGGCTTACGAAAAGGGTTCCACTCACATGGAGGACGACGCAACGAGCTATGGAAAGAAGAATGATGCGTGTAACGTCAAGGGATAAGAAAAGAGCAGATTGGGTGAGGGAACAAACTAGAGTTAATTAGATCTTAGTTGAAATCAAGAAAAAGAAATGGGCATGGGCAGGACATGTAATGAGGAGGGAAGATAACCGATGGTCATTAAGGGTTACGGACTGGATTCCAAGGGACGGGAAGCGTAGCAGGGGGCGGCAGAAGGTTAGGCGGGCGGATGAGATTAAGAAGTTTGCAGGCACGACATGGCCACAATTAGTACATGACCGGGGTAGTTGGAGAAGTATGGGAGAGGCCTTTGCCCTGCAGTGGGCGTAACCAGGCTGATGATGATGATGACGATCACTACTCTAGCAGTATAATACTGCGAAGCTGCTTATGGCTAGGATTCCATGCATTTTTCGTGTCTGTCAACAAATGTGTGCGAGAAAGACTGTCGTCATCGCCAATGGCTCGTGCCACTGCTCGCGTGTTCGTCGCCGTCGTTCACCACAGCTGGCGCGTCGGCGCTCATCATGCCAGCGTTCCCATACTGCCCCTCCCTCTGCGAAGGAGCTGACGGCACTGGCCGACTGTCAGTCGGCGCAGTGATTTAGGCCTCCAATTATTTGCCTCAATATATCGCTCGAGCCTTCGCCGTCGTCTTCTTCCACAGCTGACTCCGATGCGGCTCACCATGCCAGCGTTCTCATACTGCCCCTATCTCTGTGAAGGCGCTGACGGCACTGGCCTATTGCCTGTCGGTACGGTAATTTCGGCATGAGTCTTTGGCTCAATATATCGTGAAATTAAAACACGAACGTATATAACAAATGTATCAAATGGATGAACGCGGATTTAAATAAATGTGCGTGCATACCTCTCGTCACGATGACCACCAATCGAGACAATAAATGTGTTCGTACCTTTGTTGAAAATTATGTGCCACCTCTTTGTCGTGTGCTACATAGCTTCGCTGGTAACACCACGTTCACAGAGGGAAATGACTCACGATTTTATAATTAAGCCAAACAAAGTGCAGATTGTAAAAAAGCACATTGAACGAGCGCGCTTCTTGTCTGTACTCGAATGTTATCTTTTCATGATACAGACTTTAAACGAATAATGTTTACAGGAAGATGGACAGGAGACACCAAAACACCTACACAGTGCTGTGTGTGTGTCTCCTTGCATCTACTCTTTTAATCCTTTAAATCTTTTAAATCCTTCTTTTTTTACTATTGCCTGCACCCTTGATAGTGCATTATGCAGAGATTAGCTAGTATTCACAGAAGGCCCTTACGTTAGAATCACTCGTAAGAGAAAGCTTCAGTCAATGCTGATGTTGGACATCTCACTAGCTAAGGCGCATGCCAATGGCAAAGACCACATAGGAATGCGAGCCTTTGCGAATTCGGCCCTAGGTGCACAATGTTTTATATACGCCCAAGCTTATTGGGGGCAGTTAGGACTGTGGTATACGAGAAAACGGAGAACGACGTTTTAGATATATCTGTCATTTGATCTAGATATAATACCATTTGGTAACGGATTTCCTGCTTATGTTGAATTCCAATGGCAGATCCAGATCAAGTTTTTCTGCTCTGTATGAAGCAATCCTATTCCAATGGCAGAATGGGAGCGTGAGCTGTGTGTTCCAATGGCAGATTGGGACCAGCCGCTGATCCCGGATTGCTCCGTGGAGCAAAAATATTTGCACCGCCGAAATCGGCAGATTTGACCGGAAGTCCTCGTGACGTATTTCCTTCACCCGCCTCTGCTTCCTGTCACGGTCGCCTGTTTCCGGTCGCGGGCAGCTATGGACGACATGGGAAACGTGGACGCCGCTTTGCGCCGTGCGATTTTGTTCGCGCTCCTAGACAGCTCCGACTCAGACAGTACAATTTCCAAGTCGAGTGATGATTCTTCTGACACGGACCGTGAAATGGGGTGGTGGGTTGGGGCCTGCCTACCATCTGCAAACGAATGGTCTCACGGAGTGCCTGAACAAGACCCTCACCGACATGCTAGCAATGTACGTAGACGTCGAGTACAAGACGTGGGACGCGGTCCTGCCTTATGTAACCTTCGCTTACAAGCCGGCGGTGCAAGAAACAACACAGATCACGCCGTTCAAGTTGGTTTACGGCAGGAACCCGACGACGACGCTCGACGCCATGCTGCCGCACGTCACTGACGAGGAGAATCTTGACGTCACTACCTATCTTCCAGCGCGCCGAAGAAGCCCGACAGCTCGCCCGCCTACGGATCAAGAACCAGCAGCGTACTGACAGCCGACACTACAACCTCCGACGACGCCTAGTACCCAAGATGAATTGTGACCAACTCGCCCAACAAGACGTCCTTTTAAGCTTCGTCGAGTACCAGCCCCGCGACCGTGTTTGGGTGTGGACCCCGATACACCGACGAGGACTGAGTGAGAAACTAATGCGACGCTATTTCGGACCCTACAAGGTCATCCGACGTATTGGCACGCTGGACTATGAGGTCGTGCCAGACGGCATTTCGCATTCACAGCGGCGCCGCGCACGATCTGAAGTAGTCCACGTGGTGCGTCTTAAACCCTTTTACGGAGGCTGACGAACTTTCCTTATTTTGTTGCTTTCTTTGCTACGAGTGCTTCTTTATTACTTTCGTTTGTTTGCAGCATCGGGTCGATGCTTTTTAAGAGGGGGGTATTGACACGTGTACTTGTCTTTATCGGGAGGCACGTTTCACCGCATAACAAATGTTATCGTACAGCGCAGGACGCGCCTGCATGTATCGGAACTTTCTTGAATGTTATCGATGATTACATCTGCTGTCTGTGACCGAACCTTGTGTAATCTGATTGCATGTGTGCGCGACTCGAATAATGTAGAACTTTGTGGAAGGCACGCGGGTCCCAGCGATTACGTTGGAACATTCGACGACTGATGTATAAAAGCTGACGCGCTTGACCCGCTCATCAGATTTTCGACGATCGCCGACCGTATTCACCGCTATCGTTGTGCTATAAGTGTAGCCTGTTTTTGTGGACACAGGTTCGCCCAATAAAAGTTAGTTTTGTCTTTCACAGTATTGCTACTGTGTTCTTCAACGTCACCACCACGTGACAATATCGGCTCTTTTCTATAATTATTTTTATTTCTTGGTAAAAATACAGAAAATTACATGTGCGTAGTATAATGAATTCCAAGGCCGCGCCCTGGAAGCCGTTGCAGTTGGAATAATACGCGCGTGTTAACGGGTGTCACAGAGACGTCATCGGCATTTCCAAGCGAACCTTTCTTTGTGAACAGTGCGGGACATTGCTGACCATGACTGCTGCTGCTGTCTTCCCGATTAGCTCATACTAGAACTGCCTGCCTGATGGTCGGATCGAACTTTCTTTCCCCAGCACAGCAGCGCCTCACTCCAAGAAATTAGGCCACAGTCCTACGTATACTTGTGTTGTCTGAATGCCAAGTAGTTTTTAGGATGCAGCTCTCCAAAATATCTCCAATTTCTCCAAAATATCTCCAATTTCATTCCTTTTGAGTTCTTCACACGTGACGCAAGCTTATCTTGGTCATATTTTTTCAATAGCTCCACCGCTTTCTTTTTTACGTTTTCTACATTCATACCACATTTCTTAAAGCACTTGTTCACCGCTAGGAAAGCCTTTTATAAGTAACAATCGCTTGGTACAACAACCAGAAAGCCTTCCTTGTCTGCTTGAACAACACGCAGATTATTGTCAACCAAATACTTAGCAGTCCTATCAACATTGGGTCTGGATCTATCGGCCAATGCATCGGTAAGCGATTGATCCAGACACAATGTTGATAGGACTGCTAAGTATTTGGTTGAACGATTGAACGGCGTAGGTCTTATAATTGTATTTTGCATCGTGTTCTTTCCGTCTTTTTTTTGTTGTTGTTGTTGAACAGCTTAGCTATATTTAGCTGCCCTCGAAGTAAAAAAAGAATCAACAGTTGCCGTTGCACTGTTTCATTGTGCATTGTTATGGCTATCGAACAGTGCATAAGAATTGCAGTGGTGGCGTCGTATCATTCACACAGGAAAATGTCGCAATGCTAAAAGGACATGAGAACAGTGCAAGAACAAATGGCGCCGGGTGTCGGAGCCATGCAGATTCTAAGCTTAATTTCAAAGTACGACACAGAACACTTAAACAAAGCTACTCCCTTGTCCTGCACTGGCTGTGGAAGACTGCTGCTTGGCTGCGAACTATCCACGAAATCAAAGCTCGCTCGCTCACCCCGATCATGAACGTGTTGACCTCCTCCCTGATTTCTTCCTCGGTGAAGACGCCCTCTTCCATGTGCATGCGGAGCAAAATGTCCATGAAACTCTGCTGCTTCCGCTCCGCCTGCGCACCTTCGATCTTGTACGCCTTCTTGCGACTTCGGAGGATCTGGAATTAGACAGGAAGTTCAGAGACATGGCGTTGCGATTCTACACACATGATTCAAGACAAAAAAATTAAGTCATATAAATATTCTTGCGCGATCTAAATGCGAAAGCGTTATGACTTCTCTAATTACCTGGTTACATTCATGATACGTGACGTCAAACATGGTCACGTGCCCTTCGCAGGTCTATCTTAATCCACCTTGCTTAAGTTTGTACAAACAATAATTCGCCTTGACAAAGAAAGACGTACACCCACTAAGTAAAACTTGTTTGAAAGACAAGACGTTTGGGCTTCCATACGGATGCCCTGTTCACAAGTCACCCCGTTCATGAAGGTGTGAACAAGGCTTCGGTATGGAAGCCGCATGGAGACACCTTGTCTTTTAAATAATTTTACATGATCGGTGTATGTCTTTCTTTGTCATGTCTCATCCCGACCAGACGGGCTTCCGTCGCACTCTCGATTACTAAATTCACCTTGCCCTCATATCTGCCAACCTTAATCCACCTTAGTCTACCTTGCTCTTATTTGTACCAACCTAAATTCATCTTGCTCCCCTAATTTGTACCATCCTTCATCTTTCTTTATCCACCTTAATGCGCTTCAATTCCCTCTCATTCAATTCACCTGAAGTGAACTTACTTTAACTTGCTTTAACTTTAGTTCAATTCAGCTCACTCTAATTCACATTGCACGTGTCTCACATTTCGATTAACCCAAGTTGTCTGTCATCCCACTCGCACTACAGATCATTCTTCTAATATCTTGGATTTGGTGCCAACTTCACACCCTGAAAAACTTTCCCCTGTCTCTTATCTGAATTGACTCAATTATCATAAGATACTGCACGCTTATTTTTCATGCCATATATCCAATCTAACAAAAACTAAAAAAACTCACGCTTTATATCAGAGGCGATTATGACAGCATGGCCAGAGATTTGACAACCTTTTATGATACATTCACAGCTGACTTCTATCTACGTTCACTTGAGTGTAACTGGTTACTGTTTAAAATCTGAATCTGGTTAAATTTTACGTTCCTACCATAACAATTATTAAGCGGAAACAATCCCCATGTTTTAATAGCACACTAAAACGACTACACAACAAGAAAAAACGTCTCCCGTTCTGCCAACTCTTGTCAATATGAACTTAAGTGGGAGAAAAATTACCCTGCAATCAAGCAATATGGCAAGCGGCTCGCAGAGGCCAAACGTGTCTTTTTTTTTTCAACCACGTTACCCTCTATGTTGCACAATAACCGAAAACATTTCTGGCAATGTATTAATCCCCAGTGGTCCAACACTGTTTTAGAGCGCAGCTCTTTGGCGTCCGTTCCTGGGTTTCGCGTCGTCGTCGGCGTTGTCGTCGGCCTCGTAACCAGCTCCGCCCCCCTTTCATCCCCCCAGCGCTAGCAGCGACCGACTGATACCGCTGGATGCCGCTGACGCCGCTAGAGAGTCAAGATAACGTGACTGCATAGAACACCGTCGCCGCCATGCAGAAAGAGGAGGAAAGGGTCCCCCCCCCCTGTTCTTGTGTGGCGGATAGGGTGCTCTTCAGTTGCCGACGCGCCGGTTATTTCACGTAGGCCCCGGCACGTCGACGAATACGTGACCACCTTCCCACGGCTAGACCTGGTTCTTAGCGCTGCGGAAGCGAGGGTATCTTATTGTTTGTGTCGGCATCGGCGGCGTTGTCCCTGAAACCAACTCCGCAGCTGGGGTTGACTCACTATCGGCGTCAGCGGCATCAGTCAGTCGCTGCTATCTCTTCCCTCCTCCCTTTATCGTGTTGTCCGCTTGCTGCGCGCGCTTCTGCCCCCATCGTTTGCCGCTGGGTGTACACGCCGCCCCCCTCCCCCCTCTTCCTGCGAGTCTCCGGTTGTCAAAGCGCCGGCTCGAACTTAATTCCTTTCTTCGCTCCTCCTCCAATGCAACCCCTGTGCGGTGGCAATCAGAGAGCCAGATCGGTGACGGCGGATCTGTATATGTGCACCGCCCGAGCCGAAATTGCCGCTGCCGTTCGCCCTGTGCGGTGGCAATCAGAGAGCCAGATCGGTGGCGGCGGATCTGTATATGTGCACCGCCCGAGCCGAAATTGCCGCTGCCGTTCGCCACTGCGAAATTATCTGCCAGTTCTTTCTGAGCCATGAGCGAGACGACCGATGGGACTTTAATGTTGACATAAAGACAAACAGCAATTTCCTAACACTTATGCGGGAGAACATCCCGTTCCTCTCGCTCGTAACGCGTCCCACGGCTGTGACAACCTCGCGAGGCACTTGTATAGATCTCGTCTTTGAGAATCAAGCATTGGTGTACCAAGTCGAACATATATCAGTCTATTTCTCCGACCACAAAGCTTCCTTCATGACTGTCAAGAACTGTTAGTGGAGTCTTTGTTAAAGGAATACGTGTGAAAAATTAAAAAAAAATTCTGTGATAGCGCATACATGTGTTGCTCGATTTCTTTGCCTCAATCTATCGAAAAGGTGAAACAGCTTATTTGCTGCGCTCAAATTTCGCATTAGGAAGTAACGTAATCGTCGGTAATTTTTTCTACCTGATAGTTCTGGCTTCCCAGTCCTCAAAACCGAGGTTGCGGACGCTTTAAACACTGCATCCTGTTCTGCTTTTGCTAAGGACTACCCTCAAACTCTTCTCGTATTACCCACCTTCTCCTTATCCCTCTATGCAAACATTGCTTTCAATGTGAACGGAATTATTAAAATCACTGATTCCTTACAAAATTCGTCCTCGTGTGGTACCGACGGCATTAACTCCAAGGTATTAAATAGCACAAAGCATGTCAGCAGTCCTTTTATAACACTAATATTTCAACAGTCTCTCACAACTGGATCAGTTCCCACTGACTGCAAAATTGGTAAAATAACTCACATATTTTAAAAAGGCGACCGTAGAAATTCTAGCAACTACCGTCCAATTTCCATCACCAGTGTTTGCTCGAAACTGATGGCGCACGTTATACATTCCCACATTGCGACTTTCCTGTCATCTGTCAATTTCTTTCATACTAACACGGATTTCGTAAAGCCCATTCTTGCGACACTCAACTTGCTCTCTTCCTACACGACTTGCATTCTCATCTCAGTTGCAGCATCCCTACTGACGCTCTCTTTCTGGATTTCGTAAAAGCCTTCGCTAACTTGTCACGTATTCTTCTCCTACATAAACTCTCGCACCTAAACTTCAATCAGACATCTTTAATTCGATCCGTGAATTTCTAACCGATCGCCTTCAGTTTGTTTCCGCTAACTCGGTCTCCTCAGTCGTATCTTCTATACTATCTGGTGTGCCCCAAGGCTCTATCCTTGGGCCTCTCCTCTTTCTCATATATATTAATGACCTTCCACTTATCATCTAACATACACCTTTTCACGGACGATTGCGTTTTATACCGGAAAGAAGAAATGCTTTAGACTGCTACGCTCTGCAGGAAGACCTCCTCCAAATCCAGGCATGGTGCATGTCCTTCAATGTCCGTAAATGGTCTCACGTGTGCTTTCATCAACGTCGTAATTATGTAGTACTTTCCTACTCCCTTAACAACTGCACTTAACAACAATTCGTGCAACGGATTACAAGGTTATCAACGCCGTAACTTGCCTTCAGCATCTCCCTCACTCAAACTACTTTCATATAAAACCTTAATCCAAACTAAACTAGAATGTGCTTCTACTATTTATGACAACCGTCCGGTTAATATGATTAACACCATTGCATTGGTTCAGGACCGAGCTGCCATATTCATTCTTTCTTACTACTCCTATAATACAAGTGTGTCAGCCTTAAAATCCACGTTGTGTCTTCCCTCGTTCACCTCCCGCCGAAAAAGTGCTCGTGTCCTTTTATTTTTTAGGTTCTTTCATTCACAGTCCACAGGTAACCAAATCATCATTCCAGCCCATCGCTACTCCCGCCACACGCATCCTAATGCTGCGTATCTACCACGCGCCCATTCCACTACGTATCAACTTCTTTTTTTCTACACAGCTGGTGAATGGTATACCCTGCCTTCTGACATCGCCCTCATCACTGACTTTTCTCGTTTCAAAGCTGTCATCGAAGACCATACTTCAAATCAGACTGCCTAACATGACGCACCTTTTTTTTAATATGTGGCAACCCCTCGTGTAATGTCCCGTTTTGGGACCTTTGAGGTAAAATAAAAGAATTTTAACAATTGCGGAGGTGAAAATATTGAGCTACTTGCAAGAAATGTACGTCATCTCTTACTAGACTCGTGTATTTTGCAGGTGCCCATTTTCATGTGTTAAGTTGAGCAACCAGAAGTCGAAGCATTGCTTAAGCGGCGAAGGCGTAATCATACAGACTACCATGGAGTTCATCATTCTGAAAGCATACCGCGCCAGCCACAGGTTTGCTACCATATAAGAAACCCGCCGTGGTTGCTTAGTAGCTATGGTGTTGGGCTGCTGAGCACGAGGTCGCGGTATCGAATCCCGGCCACGGCGGCCGCATTTCGATGGGGGCGAAATGCGAAAGCACCCGTGTACTTAGATTTAGGTGCACGTTAAAGAGCCCCAGGTGGTCGAAATTTCCGGAGTGCTCCACTACGGTGTGCCTCATAATCAGAAAGTGGTTTTGGCACGTAAAATCTCCATAATTTAAATTACCATATAAGAAACTACATTACCTCTTTCACTAGTTTTGGTGAGGCATTTATTCGCCGTGCCGTAGTTTTGGAGACAGTAGTCAACGGTTTTTCCACGAGAAGGCCTAAAAACCTGCACGAAAGAGCTTCATCGAAGCTTTCGTTCGTTCAGACTCGCAGTCGTCTCAAGACGTTGCAGATGTTGCTGTCGCGAGGTGCATACTCGAGCTCGAGCTAAAACTCCGTGATTTTATTCGCCTTCGTCATTCTGAGTCTTCCAAAAATACATTGCAATTTCCCGCCTTGTGCAGTATTGTGCAAGAAAAAAAAATTGGCAGCGCATCCATGCTTGGGAGATGATTGGCACCGTCAATGCAATTATTATTATAACTCATGATGGATGTGTAATTGGTGATGATATTCTTCATGTTGTTCCGCAGAGAATCTATATACAAAGAATCTATTTACAAGGCAAGGCGCACAACGCTACAGGAATAGGGTTAGCGCAGACACACCAGATAGCCGCACCGTCGTCGTCTTCGTCCAAGCACCGACCACAGAATCGCCGCCTGTTACGTTACCCGCCGGCAGCTGGAGCACCGGCCCGGTGCAGTTAGGACTCGAATCGTCATTGGTAAGATTTAAGGTGCTAGACATGGACTATGTCGCTCGTGTTGCTTATGCTAACTTAAGGTTCAGTGGAGCGATCTCATGAGTGACTTTCCGCATCCGCAACTTTCCGTAAGGGCCAACATAACGCGAGACAAGTTCTTCGCAAATGCCAACGCGACTAGACGGCAACCACAGCAAGACGAGCGACCTCGGAGGGAATTTCACCTCCTGGTCTCGGCGGTCATAGAGACATTTTTGATTAACCTGTCAAACATAAAGCGCGCATGGGCAACCTAGCGGGTGATGTCAGCACGGGCAAGAGCATCATAAGCATAGGCGGTGGATGGGTCTGCGTGAGGATGGATTATGGTGTCCTTGGGAAATGGTGAGTCGTAGCCAAGTAGTAGATAAAAAGGTAAATAGCCAGTTGTGTCGCGACGGCAACCGTTGTAAGCGGAGGTCACAAAAGACAGGTTGATGTCCCAGTCTCGGTGGTCCTCAGACACGTAGTACATAACAAGCGTATCTGTGAGGGTATGGTTGAGGCGTTCAGTAAGGGCACTTGTCTGTGGGTGGTGAGCCGAGTAGGAACTAAAAGTGTCGGCGACTATTTTAAGCAGGAAGCAGCGGCCGCGATCCGTGATTGACTGACAAGGTCGCGCAGGATGACATCGGAAGGAAATAAATCGGCTACATCAGTAGCACAGCTGGTGGGAAGTCATCTCGCCGCAGAGTGGCGCGTTGCCTACTCAGTAGCGACTGCAACCCTCCTATTGCCCGTGGTTGACATGAGAAAAGGTTCTAGAAGATTGAAGCCCACCAGAGAAATGGTTCCTCAGGGATGTCAAGGGGCTGAAGGCTGTGAGCAGGCTGTAGGGTAGGAGACTTACGGCTCTGGAAGAGCTCACAAGCCGCAACGTACAGTCGCACAAAGCGGTAGAGACTAGGCAAACAGAAGCACCTACGGATTCGATTATACGTGCGCAATACGCCTAGGTGTCCGGTTGCACTTCGGCGTGAACTACGAATGTCCCGACCGCGGGCGGGTTTTATCTTGAAAGTGATCTACTTCGGGCGCAGAGGTGGGCCGACAGCTCGTAGCTTTGCGTGTGTTGTGTTCTCGCCGCTAAGTTTTCGTTGAAGCGATAGACAGCACGCAGGCCACTTCGCTCACTGAGGCTGCCACGCTCCGTCACTCCAGCGTTTTGACAGCGAGTGTCCGCCGTCACCGAGTGAGACGTGTTCATCTTTGCCTGTGCGCGCGTGACACCTTGCTTCTTTAGTAGCGAATGTTTACAAGTTTGTACGGCCTCTAAAACTAATTTTTCTTACGCCTTATAACTGTCCAATAATCCCCTATCGCAATCAATGTTGCGTCTTCTGGGCGAAACCGCTATATTTATTTATTTATTTATTTATTTATTTATTTATTTATTTATTTATTTATTTTTGCTGCTATACCTTTTTTGCCAACAATGGACCTGTCCGCGTATGGAGATTTCTCTCGCTATATGAGCCGTTCTCACGTGCTCCTTTTTTTTTTTCACTCGTAAATTGTCTTCATGTAGGCGTCTCCTGACTAGTTTGCATTTATGTGCATGCGCGCACAACACGGATCTCTCTAGGTTGGTTATGGACTTTACTCACAGCTTAACGTGCCATCGTTGCAACTTCGGCAAACCTGTTTTCCGAAACAAAGCTGTTCCTTGAGTAGCTGACTGTTCCATTACCCTAGCAGAGTGGTTTTTCTTCGTGGAATCATCGCGTATCTTTTCGAAACCTCACTTTTGATTTCAATGTATTTCAAGACAAGAACCGCCTGTCGACAAGTCTACGCAAAGACTTCTTCAAGCATACCGGATGCCGCTTCTGGATGAAAGCCGCTCGCTCAAATGGCAACACGTATTCACTTCAAAGGTGACTGAGAAGACTGGCGGAGGATATAAAGGACCGCTTCTGTATAACCGTAAGCCCCCCCCCCGAAATTAAAACGCATACGCGCGCCCCCCTCCCCGTCCACGCCACCACTTCTCACGCACATTCCTAAAGCGCCGCCAAATCAATGTTGAGACTTGACAGCTATTCAGCGGTCAAAATTTTGCTGCCTTTTTCATTCCTTTTGGATGGCTGTAGTTATCGGCGTCTCCTGGGATGTGAAGGCCAGTTTCCTCATCAATTCGGTGCCCGCGCGATTAACTCGAGATGCTTTCAGTTGTCACCATCTATTCAACAGTCACGCGCATCGTTCTTGCTTCGTTAGTTCAACCTTCTTCGTTTAGACTGATCCAGGGACCAGGGGACGGATTCACTTCGTGGTCAGCTGGCCTGTATGCACGTGGAACGAGTTGTGGTCAGAGAAAATGCTAATTGCGTTTAACTTTTCGTTTCATTATTTCCTCGAGTGACGGCTCTCCGCGACGCTGAAAGATCCTAGGAACCATATACCCATGATATGGGTTAGATAAGGTGGAAAATAAATAAATGCGAGATAGCGTCCATCATCAAACCCTGCATTAACCCTTAAACTCATGGGCAATAAGACTGTCACCTGTTAACTCGTCTGGTTTTTCCCTAATTGTACAACTCTTTTCGTGTGAAATAGCCCACTGGAAATAAGAGCCACAAGGATTTGAGAAATTAAGCGATCTACTAAAGGGGAGCCAAGGAAACAGCCAAACAGGAAGAAAAAACAAAAATTAACAAATTTAAGCATTGTTTATGGAAATATTTGTGGATCAACATCTCGTTATTTGAAGAGGAAGTAGAGAAAACGCCACACGAAGTGGAGGACAATTCCGTGTGTTCTGAATGACGCTTCCAGACTTATCATTCGAGCCGCCTAGCGTAGCCACTTCTCTGCTGTGCTTATGTGGGTGTTTTTCTAACCTTCCGAGGTGGGCGCAGTACGTGTAGAATAGCAGCTTCCTGCGCCATATGCGGCTGTACGCGACTGGCGCCTGCGCATCGTTACGTAACTTCCCAAATAACACTGCGTGTCGGTTGTGGCGCTTAACTTGTTAGAGCAGTAAACGAGGGATCAAAAAGAACTTTGATTGTTCCGCAAATATACATTTCTGTATAATTTTTCCACAGCTAATTGAAAAAACGCCACTATAGTCGGATACAACTTAAGTCTGCAATGAAGCCCCGCCCACGCCCTCATAACCGCCAGCCACTGTTCCTCCGCGAGGCTGCAAAAAATTCGTACTCCGAACTTTTTCTGTTACCCAAATAAGGCAGTAACTCCAAAAATAAAATGATTAGCACGTAATTTTATACCTTTTCCCTCGCCCATTATAGTGGAATCACGAATGCCTAATTCTTCATTGAAGTAAAATAACATGCTTCCTTCGCTACAACTATTTGTTGTGAAGTTTAACTTCAGTTAGCAGTGAAGTTTCATGAATAAAACAGGTTCAGCAGTGAAATGAACTTCACCACAGACTTTTGAGGAGTGGAATGCTCAGACTCCATACATTTCGTCCACGTCTGTTGCACACCTCAATGCTTCCGCCGATGAAAATACTCTTCAAGAACGGCAAACGCTCCGGAGGTATCAATTATGACGTCATTTTGAAAAGGCTGCATGGCGACGATCTTGTTTGCTTCTGTGAATGGCTGGTGGTGTAACACAACTCCGAGCGGTCCCTGTGCCTTTGTTGCCAAATGGTGTTTTCTTAAGTTCTATTCTACTAATCTTTATTTTACATTTTCGCTTCATTACTTGTTCTTGGCAGTGTTCTTCCTGTGCGAGTCCATTTGACGTGGTTCTTTGTTTTCCAATTAAAGGAGAGGTGTATCGTACAGGCGCACCTGTAAAATACAGCTAATTTCAACTCTCTTTTGTTGTTTTACGCGTTTTTATGGCGAATGATGTGCGTTATTCACATTTGTACTAGTAAAGGTACCCTCCCTCCCACCCTATTGCATAGAAAAGTTACCTTGGGTTGCCCCCCCCCCCGAAAAAAAAAATCCTGCGTACGTGCCTGCTGCAAGCATACCGGATGCCGCTTCTGGATGAAGGCCGCTGGCTCAACTGGCAACACGGATTCACTTCAAAGGTGACTGACGAGACTGGCCGAGGATATAAAGGGCCGCTTCCCGCCTTTCAGTTTGGGCATGACATCACACCGAGGATGATTTACTCACGCTTGTTGCTCTTGCAGACCACTATCGCCGAGGCGGTCTTTGGCGCCTTTCTCGAGTGGAGACAAGAACCGCCTGTCGACAAGTTCACGCAAATAACTATTCAAGCATACCGGATCCTCTTCTAGATGAAAGCCGCTGGCTCATCTGCCAACATGGATTCACTTCCAAAGCCACTGAGGAGACTGGCAGTGGATATAAAGAGCCGCTCTCCTACTTTCACTTTGGGCGCGACATCGCACCGAGGATGGCTTACTGACGCTTGTTGCTCTTGCAGACCACTATCGCCGAGACGGTCTTTGGCGCCTTTGTCGAGCGGAGACAAGAACTTCCTGTCGACAAATTTACGAAAAGAATTTTTTGAGCATACCGGATGCCGCTTCTGGACGAAAGCCGCTGGCTCAACTGGCAACACGGATTCACTTCAAAGGTGACTGAGGAGACTGGCGGAGGATACAAAGGGCCGCTTCCCGCCTTTCAGTTTGGGCGCGACATCGCACCGGGGATGGCTTACTGACGCTTGTTGCTCTTGCAGACCGCTATCGCTAGTGCGGTCTTTGCTGCCTTTGTCGAGTGGAGACAAGAACCGCCTGCCGACAAGTTTACGAAAAGAATTCTTCAAGCATACTGGATGCCGCTTTTGAATGAAAGCCGCTGCCTCATAATGGCAACACGGATGCACTTCAAAAGCGACTGAGGAGAATGGTAGAGGATATAAAGGGCCGCTTCTCGCCTTTCAGTTTGGGCATGGCATCACACCGAGTGTGGCTTACTCACGCTTGTAGCTTTTGCAGGTCAGTTATTAGAACCGTGAAACTTGTCGTAAGGAAGGAAGGAAGGAAGGAAGGAAGGAAAAAGTGGAGAAGGAAAGGCAGGGAGGTTAACCAGTTTAGCGTAACCGGCTTGCTACCCTACACATGGGAGAAGGATGGGGGCGATGAAAGATGGGGAAGGGGGAGAGAGAGAGAGCACATAGCACAGCACACAAACATCGTCCGGTAGAGTCCATCAATCTGGCATGGTACGTGATAACACTGTCAGAGCCGCTTGTCCAATCCCGTCTCTTTCAAAAACTGAAGTAGTAAGAGGAGTGATTGCTGTTTGCTAGTGGTGTCGTGCCCAGCATAGCTGACTGATTTGCTGTACAGACGAAAAACGTTTCGTCTGGCATGTGTTGCCTTTTATTTTGATCGTTTACTTTGGTTTCTGGTCACCTGGAATCCAATCCAGATTCCATAAACAATGTCGAAGCCGATGTGGTTGCCCAGGCCCTGAGCACCAAACACAAGCTTGAAACTGACCTTGCTGCTCTTTTTGCAAAGTTAAAAAGCAGTGCTGAAAAGCAGGCTGCTGCATATAATAAAATTAAGCAACTAAACGCTGGAGTGGTGACATTAGCAAGTCGTACAGCATCACCGGTCAGTGTGAAAACCAGGACTGATGCTTACAGCGTCGTGTCGAAACAAATTACGAATGTTACGTGCAAATGTAACGACACGGAAAGCAGATTGCGGCGTTCGAATCTCATTTTTCTCGGCCTAGACGATGATCGCAAAAGGCATTGGGCGTCGACCGAGTAGTTTAGCTTAGCGACGGCGCCCTCGCACAGTGATGAGTTTATTTCGCGCGCTTGGATTATTCGCCTCTTTACTTGGTTAGTGACCGCGATCTGCTAGAAGTGTTAGATAGTGCTGATTTATGTGTCTAGTTTATCTTTCCTTCCCAGTCGTCTAACGCGCTGCATCGTGAAATCATGAAATACAAAGCCAACTAAATTACACGCTATCAGCAATACCTCGGTTTTGCCGAGGCAGTTAATCTAGACAGTCTTCATAAAACAGCGCTCAGAAGGAAGACGAAAATGACACATACGACAGGACGACCGCTCGCTCTTCGTCTCTCAGTGCACTATAGATGATGAAGCAACGCTCTTTTTTGTGAACTCGGTGTTAAAACGCTCATTAGGCAGAAAATAACGAAAGGAAGATAACAGAGCCGGGTTCATATGACACGTGCATTCATCTATAGATCCGCGGGACCAGGAAATAGCATTGCTTAGACCAGGAAGGAGCAGTTATTGTGAAGCAGCATGCGTGTATCACTTTTTCCACTTCTTGTATGTTTTTTGTTTATTACCTACTTTTCGTGTACATTCACTATATATTGTCTGAATGTGCATAAAACAGTCGTTGGTTTGCCCACCGTGATGTGTGTACGATCGTGTTTTTTCGTTTGTGCCTTGTCAAATCAATGGGCCTCAACTACCCATTGACGATTAAGGGCCAGGTAGCTTCAGGCAATATTTCACTCGATCTGTTCCTGCCAGACAGCATTTTATTTCTAGAGTAGCGGCGCGACTATCTCCTGCTTTGATGACGACACCATCTGCACACTTTACCTGGACTTTAGGCTTTATTTCAATCGCTCTTCGCACCAGGAAGGGGGGGGGGGGGGGGCTGTAGAGGCGCGACTATCGCCTCCAAAGCAGGCAAAGAAGATGGGGTCGCGTGTTGGGAGCGCGTTAGAATAGAAGAGGCTAGTGCGCTCGAGCCGAGCGACCGCGGTGTCAGCCGAGATGAAATTGGTGACCGGGTCGACCGAACCCAGCCTCGCCACACTGGCGTTTCCTATGATTATGGCACACATAATACATAACTTGCTATTTGATTCCAAGCGACGATCTTTGCATACCGAGGAGCATACTGCTAGCTTCTAAACGACCTTCGCTCAATACCTAACCGTAAGCCACTCACAATGTAACAAGGAATATAGGTGGGCGACTTTGTTAGGATCCATCGTACGTTTTCTAACAACGCCAAATGCTGTACGGACAAAAGGAAGAAAAACAAGACAACACGGCGCTGACATACAACTGATGTTTGCATGATGCATGTCTCTAGCTAAATAAATGTACGATACTTAGGTCGTAACAAATTGCCCATGTTAAAAGAACTAAATACTACGGCTCACACTTTACCCAAGCAGGTTCCTTTCTGCTCCTGGCTTAAATTAGTGCACATAACTCATTAATTTTATGGTAGAGAGAAAAAAAAAACAATATTTTGACTTCTAATATGTTTTGCTTGCGTTCGCAGACGTAACCCCGACTCGGCAGTTTTCGGCAAGTGAAAATAAAGGCAGCCATTTTGAAGCGCTTATTAGAAGCGATTGAATCGTTGAAGTCGTCATGTCGAACTAATTGTGTAAATGGAACTGGCGCGGTAATGTAACTTCGTACTTTCTCGAATCCTATCAAAACTACCATACCTGCAAATCGGCAGCTCAGGTGCAACTCATTACTTACGTCTTGCGTGTACTTCTTTACGAGTTCCACTTTTTCGTAAAACTTCCGGCCTTCCTTCGTTCGCTTGTAGATAAAATCGGGCCAGTGGTGTGCCGTGATCAGTCTCGTCATGATTGCGGCAGCCATTCTGGAAATACCGTGCACGTGTACATCAGGTAATGCCGTTTCAAAGCGCTTTAAATGGGAAAACGTTGGTAGGGCTGGCAATTTGCTGGACCCCTACTTACTCATTCAGGGCAAGAGAGAGAGAGAGAGAGAAAACAAGGGTAGGAAAGGCAGGGAGGTCAACCAGAACAGCATCCGGTTTGCTACCCTACACTGGGGGTGGGGGAAAGGGGAATAGAAAGAGGAAGAAAGGGAGAGAGGAAGCACTGAGTACGTGTGGGAGCGACACCATACACAAGGACACTATAAACGGTCTGTTAAGCCCGTGCACTTCAAGTACCGCACTAGTGCACGAATCGCTTTTCGAGCTAGTGACGGGTGTGACCACGGTCCGAGTATCTTTGACTCGGTGAAACATCTCGAGTCCAGTCTGCGTAAAGTTGCCCGCAGAGAGAGGCGTTGGACATCGTAGCGAGGGCAGGTACACAATAGGTGCTCGATGGTCTCCTCGCACCCACAGGAGTCGCACATCGGGCTCTCGGCCATTCCCATACGGTAGGAGTATGCGTTCGTGAACGCCACTCCCAGCCACAAGCGACACAACAAGGTTGCTTCACCGCGGGGAAGGCTAGATGGCAGTTGTAGCCGTAGCGTGGGGTCCAGTTTACGTAATCTGCAATTTAGGCCACTTGAAATCCAGAGATCTTGGGACTTCTTACGCGCAAGTTGGCGAAGTTCTCTGGCAGCGTCCGACCTCGCCAAAGGTGTTGGACGCGTCTTGGTATCTTCGTGGGCACACCGGGCAGCCTTGTCAGCTAGGTTGTTGCCGACGATGCCACAGTGAGCAGGAATCCACTGAAATATAATGTGGTGTCCACTTTCCAGAGCATGGTGGTGCAGTTCCCTGATTTCAGATGTCATTTGCTCGTAAGTTCTGGGACGTAATGCGGACTTGATGCTGTGAAGGGCTGCCTTTGAGTCACAAAATACGACCCATTTCTCTGTAGGCTCTTCGGTGATGTACATCATAGCGGCATGGAGAGCTGCAAGTTCTGCCGATGTAGATGTAGTCGTGTGCGACAATTTGAATTTAACTGTAACGTTCTTGGCTGGAACAACGAATGCGGCAGTTGAGCTGGTAGGTGAGGTGGAACCATCGGTATATATATGTATGCGGTCATGATACGTCTGGTGCAGTAATATGAGTGTAAGTTGCTTCAGAGCCGGCGATGGATGATTGGACTTTTTTGTAATTCCAGGAATAGCAAAATTCACTTGAGGCTGTCGCAGGCACCACAGGGGAGAGGAAGGCTTCGCCGCCGGTGTAAATGATGCCGGTATGTACTCCTGATGAGCGCTAATAACTCGTGAAAAGGTCGCTTGAGGTCTCTCGGCTGGTAGGGAGGCCAAATGATGGTCGGGGATCCTTGACAGATGGCGAATGTGCGCTCTGAGAGAGTCGACAGCTACATGTGTCTGGATTGTATGGTCTCCTGCGATGGCGATTGTCGCTGCTGTTGAGGTGCACCTAGGCAGCCCTAAACACGTGCGTAGGGCTTGACCTTGTATGCTCTCCAAGGCGCGAAAGTTCGTCTTGCATGCATTTGACAATACTGGTAGGCTGTAACGAAGGAGTCCGAGAAACAAAACCCTGTACAGCTGCAACATAGAATGGACTGGTGTACCCCAGTTTTTCCCGCATAGAAATCGGAAGACCTGAGCAATGGCGACTAGCTTCTTCTTCAGATAGACGCAGTGAGGGCTCCATGAGAGGTTGCGGTCAATGATGACGCCCAGAAAGCGATGCGTCTTAACATAGAGTACAGCTTGACCATTGATCGTAACAGGATACGATGACATTTGTTTCCGCGTAAAACCAAGTAATGCGCACTTTTCAGTAGATACACTGAGGCCTTGCTCTCGGAGATAAGAAGCCGTCATGGTTGCCGCCCGCTGAAGCCTGGCTCTTATCTGAGGGCGAGTCACCGCAGAGGCCCAGATGCAAATGTCGTCGGCGTATATTGAGACATGTACTGTCTGCGGTAGGTAATCCGCTAGTCCTACCAGGACGAGGTTGAACAAAATAGGGCTCAACACTCCACCCTGCGGCACACCACGGCAGATGGAATGGTCTGAAGTTGGGCCGTCTTCGGTCTGTAAGAAAAAACGCCTCTCAGTCAAATAGTCCCGAATCCATTGATACATCCGGCCACCAACTCCAACAGCCTCAAGTGAGTTTAGTATGGCCTCGTGGGCGACGTTGTCGTATGCTCCTTTTATATCCAGAAAAAGTGCCGCAGATAGGCGCTTGAGGCTTTTTTGATTTTGGACCCATGTTACGATGTCTATGACGTTGTCGATGGACGTGCGACCTCGACGAAAACCTGTCATGGCGTCCGGATAGATGTTGAATCGTTCCAGGTACCATTCCAATCGAGCAAGAATCATTCTTTCCATCACTTTGCCGACGCAGCTCGAAAGCGCAATCGGACGATATGATGAGATCTCAAGCGGAGACTTTCCAGGTTTCAGAATGGGGATCAAGCGGCTCAATTTCCATTGTTTAGGAACGGCGCCGTTCTGCCAAGATTCATTGTAGTAGTTGAGCAGCTCATCACGTGCGTCATGTCCAAGGTGGCATAGGGCAGCATACGTGATGCCATCAGGTCCTGGTGACGAAGAACGCCGGCAGGTCGCCAACGCAGCATCGAGTTCTTCGAGTGAAAATAGCACGTTCATTTCTGGTACACGTGCCTCGGGGATGTCATTCAATGCTACGTCAGTAATGATGGCCACGGACCCAGCAACCCGTGCACAGAACTCTTCAGCCACTTGAAGTTCCGAGCGGAGTTGGTAGAGGGCCAGAGCAGCGAAGGGCTTCCTTTGATGCGGAGATGAGCGAAGACCCCTAACCGTTCTCCATATGTGCGAGAGCGACTTGCGGGGATCAAGCGACTGACAGAATGCTTTCCATCTCTTATCTTCCAATTTATCCATGCGACGCTGGACTTTCTTTTGTATGCGTCGTGAAGCCCTCAGATCCAAGACGGACTTCGTGCGCCGATACCTCCTCTCCGCTTGTCGGCGTGCTGCACGCAGCCTCTCCAGTTCCATGTCCAAGTCTGTTCGCCTTGTTGACCTTGGAAGCGAGCAGATGGATGTTTTCAATGCTTCTGCGATTGCTTCTTCGATAGTGTGTGAGAGGCCTTCCTGACATGTGTCATCCATATCCTTCTGAAATTTTGACCAATCAACTGTACGCAAGGCAGTAGAGGAGCGTTGCTCAACTCCTCTAATCTTTATGTATGTTGGAATATGGTCGCTTCCATGTGTTTCTATGTCTGTAAACCATTGGACGCTCGAGGCAAAGCGCCTTGACACCAAAGTTAAATCCAAGCAGCTACTGTAGGTCGTGCCTCGCAGAAATGTAGGGCTGCCGTCATTCACGCAGCACAAATCATGGTCGGCAGCAAAGGAGGCAAGGCTCCTGCCTTTGGAGTCAATTTTAGTGCTTCCCCATAGCTGGTGATGCGCGTTGAAATCACCTGTGATAACCCAGGGGCCATTGTTCATTTGTAATATTTTCTTTAGTCGTTCACCGTCAAAGTGACCCGCTGGGGATATGTAGGCTCCAATTAGTGTAAATGACACATTCTTCTTTTGGACATTTACGCAGACATATTGGTTGTCGTCATGAGGCTCTATCGCATTAGCGACATATGTTAAGTCCGTGCGGATGTAGATTATCACTTTCGTGCTCGCGCCGCATGTGGACGAGACGAAAGATTCATAACCGGACAGTCTGAGTGGAGTTGATGTATTTGGTTCGCAAATGACCAGTATGGGGAAGCGATGTGTGAAAATGAATTGGCGAAAGTCTGATATACGGGTCCTTAGACCCCTGGCATTCCATTGAAAGATCGACGCACTTTTAAGTTCAGTGCGGAAGGGGACTATTGATCGAGCCATGATGCTTAAACGATGCTAGCAAGCACTGGATTTAGTGCATCCAGTATTTGCAGAGCGCTTCGAGCTGCTGGTGTTTGCAGCTTGTTCAGTATAATGCGCATTGTATTAATTAGCGATTGCAGCATATCAGCCACCTGCCTGTCGTGGTCGCACAAATCGCCGACAGTAGACGTCGGGGGTTGTCCAGCGAAAGCTTGCTGTGTGTCTGTTGGTGAATGTTGTCGTTTCGGTAGAGCCGGCCAAGATTCGGCAGACGTGGTCTTCTCAGTGGACTTGCTCTTCGCGGTACTGTCCACTTTGTCTGGCCTGGGCGGTGGAGGAGGAGGTGGTGTTGTAGGAAGAGGCATGCGCATTCCTTGAGGAGCCTTCCTTGAGGAGCGCCGGCGACGTGAACGTCGCTTCCTGATTTTTTCGGCGGCTTCGCGATGAGATGAATGATCTCTCGCCATCTCTTTCAAGATGGCCATTTCCTTCTTAATATGTGGGCATTTCTTCGATGAAGCTTCATGTGATCCTCCGCAGTTGGAACACTTCACTACAGTCGCGCCACATTTATCTGCAGCGTGGGGCTCTCCGCAGCGGGGGCATGCTGCCTGATTTTCGCAGACGCTGCTCACGTGTCCCAGTTTCATGCATTTGCGGCACTGAAGAGGTTTCGCAATGAAAGGCCGCACTGCATGTCTGAAGTGTCCCACCTTAACATGCGAGGGTATATATTTACCCTTGAATGCTATTTTCACGCAGCGTGAACTGCCTAGCCGCTTAACATCAACGATGACCTCATCATTGGCTGGCTTGATAAGAATCGGCAAGTCGTTATTAAGGATAGCAACGTCTACGTCGTAGATAACACCGGTGACTACGTCAGATCCCAGAGGGATGTAAGAGCGCACCTGAATGCCATCGAGGTCCGTTACGCTGCGTAGAGTGGTCAAAGCAGCCGCATGCTGGACATCAACCGCCAGAAGATTTTTTCGGGTGTTCATTCGAATGTCCGATATTTCGTTTGGCACCAGGGCTTCCAGTGACATCGACACAGATTGCCTGTTAAGTAGCCTCATGTTGACGTTGGGAAGCAGGGGCACAAATATGATGGTATTGGCGTCCGGCCTCTGCGGCTGTCTCACTGTTTGCGTGCTTGACGATGAGGACGTCCTGGTGTTCCTTCTCTTCGCTCTGCGGCTCTGCACAAGCTGGAAGTCGTCATCGGAAGTGTCCTCACTGCTGAGAGAGTAGACATGGGTGTCCTCGCTGTCGGTGTCGCTCTGCTGACCGATCCGCTTCCTGGAGGCGGCCGCCGCTGACGCCGCCATCGCCGGCCGACGTGCGGGGTCGTCCACTTCCATTACGACCGAGCAGGGAGCGAAGACCAGCGGATGAACTTAGGTTTTCACAGAAATAAGGCGGAGCTAGAAAGAACAGCGCTGTATCAAAAGACACTTCGTCGTCTTCTCCCATTCAGGGCAAGACTATGGGAAAACCACTTGGGACAACGGTAAGTCACCGAGCACTATTTCTAATATTTTTACATTTTTGCACAAGAAGTCTCGCAAACATACGTGACAAGGTGAACAACAGAATGGGGCCAGGATGCCATCAACAGATGTCAAGTCAGAACGGGTTTCATATTCGTCGAATATAGTACTGCGCGGATTATTCCCGCGCTAAAAGATTAGGCACGCTTTCACTAATCTGCATTTGGTTCACGCGCCGTCCTGGCATTAATTAATTGCCCTTAATTTGTTTTTCCCTCCACGTGCAGTGCGATAAATCCAGCAAATTTGTTTTTATTACCAGTGTTTTACTTAGCTCTTTATAGATAGCCTACTCACTCGTCATTCACTTTCAAGAATTCGGTTTTTTCGACGTCCTCTTCATCAAGCTTTACACCCATGGCAGTTTCTGTAGTGGCAAAGGTAAAGGCAAACACAAAATGACAGCATGAGTAGAAGTGGTCATCGTTCTGAGCTTATGAATGCAATTTCCACGTACGTCCAGCGTCAAATCGCTTTCCACTAGGCCTCTAGTTCGTAGAAATTTTGGGTACTTTTGGTGTTGGTTTGCCGGAAGAAAGGCATAATGAAAAAATTGCAGGCTCTCCCGTAATCGCATTCTCGAGTAGATGTAAGCATGAAATGGTAAACGGCAAAGCAGATCTACTAGCCACAAACCTCAATTGTGTGCAGTGCATGTTCGAAACGACACACCGCACCGCACCACACTGAACCTCGTCATACTGTGCACTGGTCCATAATTTGAGGCAAAGCGCAAAATGAACACGAGGACAAGAGAAGGCAACGAAGGCGATACTAACAACTGAATTTTTATTGCACATGGTTACCACATATATACCATCGTACAAACTGGAAGAAAAGAAACCACTGTCACTCACAGATTTTTTTTCCGGCAAAATCATTCACCATAGGCCGCTAACGAGATAGGAACATGATTTCTTTTTTTGACAGCGACAAAGATCGGCAACTTACACAGTTGCCGTTTCTGATCATTTAGAGCTCCACGATGATCGCACTAGTGACTTGATCTGGGTTCCCAGATATCACTTGTGAGCTGTCAAACAAGGGTATGCAGCGACAAGCGAGCAGTGTGCTGTTAGATGACTGGTCTTTGCCAGATTATCAACATTGTTCGAATGTGCTCGTAAGCGATCATTGACGCATGTTCCCGTCTGACCAATGTATGTCCCGCAGTCTAAAGAAATACGGTACACCACACCTTCCATGCACGAAACAAACGCTTCTCGATGTTTTTTATTGAAATCACGGCGCCTCTTGTAGTATTTTTAACTTTCCGGCACAAACCAGACGATCTCAAAGGGGCTGAAAAGACGACGTCTAAGTCAACACGATTCCCAATTTTGTTCATGTTATGGCTAGCATGGTGCAAGTACGGCATGACAACCACTTTTCTGCTTCTTCTCGGTCGGGCAGTGGAATCCAGGTGATCACGTTTTCTTAGCACACTGCCAGCGACTGTTGTCAGCATTTGCAAGGGGTAGCCAGCTGCGCTTAGGCGCGAAACTTGGGTTTCAAAGCTTCTGTGCACCAGGTGATGACAGGATTTTAGCAGGGCGTTTTTAAAACAAAGATTAATGATGTCCCACTTAACTAGTTCGGCATGCGGTGATGAAAACGGTAGAATGGCTTTCTTCCCTCGGGGCTCATAGCACCAACACGCATGACTGTATGAAAAAACAAACGCAAGATCTAAAAACCTAATCGAACTATTAGTAGGCTCTTCACATGACAAAATAAGAGGTGGGAGGCACTCGTGAAAAACTGGACAAACAGCAAACTTGGTAGAAGCCAAGCATTCATTGTCACATTGTAAAAATACTAGATAATCTTAGACAGACCTAAACACTTTTGCAACCGCTCATTCTGTCAGACTAGTGCAGGAAATCCTATCGTAATTAGCGACATATAGGTCGCTTAACAGAGGCGCGAGGCCGGATCCAATGCATACGCCTTCTCTCTGTAAATTGTCGACTCACCCAAAGCAGGGAACGTCGAAGGCAAGTAAAACTTTAAAAGTTCTAAAATGTGGTTAGCGGTTAGACCGACTTCATTCTGGAAGCCCACTATGCCATGGTTGTCGTAAGTAGTTAAAGCTCCCGCATGAAGTACTTACGCTGTTTGATGAATTCATATCTTCATTTGGTCACGGAAGAAGGGTGTTCAACGTCTTGAAGTCATAGCTACTGCGGCAAGCCCGTGTTTACAAGGCAGCCCTCTCCATTCGAGCGTAACATGCCGTGGGACAGAAGCGAGCCCGTTTGAAATGAGTGGAATGCTCCCGAATCCTGGAAAGCACGACCGAAAGGCTGTGGCAGCAAACTTTGGAGCAGCTTCGGCCTGTCTGCCGAAGAAGCCACCAGTTACCCGGAACTTCGTCCACACAGTCGGGAACAACCACCTTCCGGAGAACGTGAGCAAGGTTCTCAACCAAGGACTGAAATTCGCTATTCACCCAAAGAGATCGGTGCCAGAGCTTCTTACCTGGTGCACCTGCTACACAGAAGCTTCTAAAAACAAGTTTCGCGCCTAAGCGCAGCTGGCTACCCCTTGCAAATGCTGACAGCTGACAACACTGCTGACAATGCTGACAACACTCACATGAACGTCTCTGCCTTCCCTCTAGACATTAAAGATTTGTTTTACTCATTACGTCGCAACGAGCTACTTCAATGCGTTCAAGACACCATTGACAACCACGGCATTGTGTGCTTCCAGAATGAAGTCGGTCTAACCATAACCAGTTTTTCGAACTTTTAAAGTTTTACTTGTCTTTGACGTTCGCTGCTTGGGGTGGCTCAACGTTTTTACAGAGAGAAGGCGTATGCATTGAATCCTGCCTCGCCACCTCTGTTAAGCTACCTATTACTCGCTCATTGCGATAGGATTCTGTGCATTAGTCTGAAAGGATCAGAGGTTGCAAAAGTTTTTAGGTATGCCGATGACTATGTAGTATTTTTTAAATGTGACAATGAATGCTTGGCTTCTTCCACGCCTTCTGTTTGTGCAGTTTTTCGCTAGTGCCTTCCACCTCTTATTTTGTCATGTTAAGAGCCTGCTAATGGTTCATTTAGGTTTTTAGATCTTGCGCTTGTTTTTTCAAACAGTCATGCGCGTTGGTGGTATGAGCGCCGAGGGAAGAAAGCCATTCTGCATTTTTCATCCCCGCATTCCAAACTAATTAAGCGGAGCATCATTAATCTGTGTTTTAAAAACGCGCTTCTAAAATCCTGTCATCAGCTGGTGCACAGCTTTGAAACCCTGGTTTCGCGCCTAAGCGCAGCTGGCTACCCCTTGCAAATGCTGACAGCAGTGGCTGGCAGCATGTTCAAAAAACGTTCTCACCCAGGATTCCACTGCCCAACCAAGCAGAAGCAGAGAAGTGGTTGTCATGCCGTACTTGCACCAAGCTAGCCATAATATGAAGAAAATCGGAAATCGTATTGACGTAGACGTCGTTTTTTCAGCTCCTTTGAAATTGTCTGGTTTGTGCGAGAAAATTAACAATACTACAAGGAGGCGCCCTGACTCCAATAAGAAATACCGATAAGCGTTTGTTTCGAGCATGGAAGGAGTGGTGTACCGCATCTCTTTAGACTGCGGGAAGGAATACATTGGTCAGACGGGAAGGTGCGTCAAGGATCGCTTACGAGCACATTCGTACAATGTCGATAATCCGGTAAACACCAGTCATCTAGCCGCACACTGCTCGCGTTGTGGCCGCACACCATTGTTTGACTAATCGCATGTGGCATCGAGGAACCGAGATCACGTCACTAGGGAGATCACCGAGGCATTCGAAATCATCGGAAACAATAAATGTGTAAGTTGCCCGTCTATGTCGCTGTCAGACCAAGAAATAATGTTCCTGTCGCGGTAGCGGCCTATGGTGAATTCTTTTGCCAGAAAGAAATCTGCATGCAACAGTGGCTTTCTTTTCTTCCCGTTTAACTTTGGTATATGTTTTTATATATATGTGGTCCGTTATATGTAGCCCGTTTTTGTAATCGCTGGGTAGGATCAAGGTAAATGTTGTATGTCAAACACCATTTCTACACAGTATGTTAAATGAATGTTATTAAGGGCAAAATAAAGGGTACGCAGTGTGTGTGTTAAAACAATCGCGGGCATGTAATAAGGCATAACAACCAGAAGCCAACTTCGGACAGACGGCGCTGATCTGATTTTTCCAGTGAAAATGTTCATCTAGAATGACACCAAGATAAATGAGTGTGTTCGTTCGAGTGAGTGGTCATTAATGAAAATGTTGATTTGGAAGCTGTCAATGACTTTCGTTCGTGAGCTTAATACTATAGATTTGGTTTTGCTTGAATTAATCGTTAGCTTGTTGGTGAAAAACCAGCTTGAAATTTGTTTCAATTCAGCGTTTGTCTGTGCTTCTAGATCCTCATGGTTGTCAGCTGCAACTACGATCGCTGTGTCATCTGCATATCCTAATCTATCTATCTATACGTCAATCTGCGGGATCGGCCCACGTATGGGGAGTGCTTAACGCCCGATTCAGCCCCGCCGCGGGTCGGCCCCGTATTGCAATATCTTCGGGATTGGCTCACGTGTGGGGAATGCTTAACGCTTGCTTCATCTCCGCCGCGGGTCGACCAGGTATTGCACTATCTTCGGGATTGGCCCACGTGTTGGGAGTGCTTGACGCCTGCTTCACCCCCGTCGCGGGTCGGCCCGGCATTGCAATAACTTCGGGATCGGCCCACGAATGGGGAGTGCTTAACGCCTGCTTCACCTCAGCCGCGGGTTGGATTGGAATCGCAACTTCTTCGGCATCGGACCAGGTATGGGGAGTACTTAACGCCTGCTTCAACGTCGCGGGTTGGGCCGCTATTGCACTACCTTCGGATAGGCCTACGTATGAGGAGTGCTTAACGCCTGCTTCACCCCCGCCGCCGGTTGACCCGGCATTGCACTATCTTCGGGATTGGTCCACGTGTGGTGAGTGCTTAATGCTTGCTTTACCTCCGCCGCGAGTCGACTCGGCATTGCACTATCTGCGGGATTGGCCCGCGACTGGGGTTTTTTGCTTACCACGCCAACGACACGAAAATTTACTTGGACGGTATAGGTATAGAACTTCGCTGTAATACTACACCACACATTGTCTGGAATCCAGAACGGAAGATCGATATGCTGCAGTAGCAGGGGTCCAAGCGCAGCAGCTGGCAATTCGTGTGTCTAGGTATTCACAATCGCGCTGAAGTTTGCTTGCAAAAGAAAACACCTGAAAGCAACAAAGGAAGTTAGACGGATCTGGACACCAGTCCCCAACCTGTGCGAAGAGCAGTATCTCAGTCGCCAGCACGAGGCCTTTCGAAGCACAGCCCAAAGTAAACTTCGATCAAAAGTGATGGCCCTTCATCGGCTCCAGTGACTCAGAAAACTAAAAGAAGCGATGGTTCTTTAGGCGGGTACAATTGGTTACCGTCCACTCCATGACAGTGCGTAATAATTACGAAAGGTGGCGTGATACGAGCTATATAAAAAAAATTCTGCAGAAGCCATCTCACCAGGACTGACGACTTTAATGCAATGAGCATAAAAGCAGTGTAGCTTCAAACCATATTGCTGAAGACACCTTTATTTGCAATCCGTGGATGGGGAAGTAGTCTAAGGATGTTCATCGCTATAAAACAGGCACGTGCCACGGTGCCACCACAGCCGACAGTGTGCACCTTCAGAGGCCACGGAAAAGTTTCACTAAACGCGGCCTTTAAACCACATCCAAGTTTGCCCTACTAGTCGCCACAGACCGCAGCGTCTAAACTTATAGGTGCTACGGAAAAATGCTACACCATAGGAATCTACAAATCGCTACCCCGCCACGAATATTCGTGTCGCATCAAAGAAGAAAAAAAAATGCAGATACCACGCAACATGGGAATCGATGTAAGCGATGCTTTGTCTGCTGTTTGCGTTCGGTGACGTTATTTGGCGGTGATATCTCGACAGCATGCGACAATCTTGACGTGATGTGAAATGTTAGCTTGCCTGCTCCGCTCGACGCTTTATGCGAGCCTTAGTGTCCTCAGCAGTAAGTGCACGCTTCGGCGCCATTCTGAGTTGTAGCGTTGTAGCTCACGAAACAGCCTCCCCTCTATTCACTCGCTAACATTCCTCCCCTGCTGTCGCAGCTGTTGCGGGTGGGCACGGAGACAAGCGTGGCAGCTCCTGCACTGCATTCGAGGGGGGTCATGCCCAGTTACGGCGTCCAAAGGGAACATGCAACGCGGCGTAAATGTTTACACGAGCTTCTCGGGTCGTCTTTTCTTTGTGACACACTCCTCCGATGTACTAGCGCGTTAAGAGCCCCGTGTCGCGGAAAATCCGGTGTCGATGCCGCGAGCGTCGCTTGGCATTCCACCACCACGTAGCCCCTCCACGTACCTTGTCTTATATTTTTTACAAAGTCGTTCTTGCATTTTGAGAATGACAGTTCATAAACAAATGTCATGAAACAAAGCAACGATAGCGCATATCTTTTATGTTTTTGTGATATGGGCACGTCTCAATCACGCCCCGACGCGGCCGGCGTTCAACTAAGCGTCTCAACTAAGTCCCAACATGGCCGACGTTAGGGGGCGTGCAAGACCACCGCAGCAGCAGTAGCAGCAGTAGCGGACAGTCGAAGAAAGAGGCAAACAAAACTTCGCTTTAAAAGTATTCATGCCGCAGTATGTTGAAGCGTGGGTTTGCTGGGCTTGAGGTGCTCTTGTGCGCCCAGGACCAGAGCTAGAGAGCTTTTAAGACATTGCCGGCGACCGTCACGTGACCTTGAGCCAAAAGCCAGAGCCGTTATCCGGGCACTCACACAAGTAAATCCGGACAAGTAGCGAGAATAAAACGAGACTATCCGGGCAATTAGTAAAGACTGCATTACATACGCTAGTTGCTTCCCAAACAAGTTACAAAATATATTGCTTCCGAGTTCTTCCAAATGTTTTTTCACAATATCCCTCAAGCTGTAACTTCTAGTACGCTGAAGTTTTATTTGTCATTTCCAACAGGGACGTTCAAAAGCCAGATACAGGGCTCTGTACACTTCCCTGTCGTCTTTTGGCTTTGAGACTGAGTTAATCCCGGCCGCGGCGGCCGCATTTCGATGGGGGCGAAATGCGAAAACACCCGTGTACTTAGATTTAGGGGCACGTTAAAGAACCCCAGGTGGTCGAAATTTCCGGAGTCCTCCACTACGGCGTGCCTTATAATGAGAAGGTGGTTTTGGCACGTTAAACCCCATAATTTAATTCATTTTTTTTAGACAGAGTTGTCTGTCCTCTTTTCAACGCAAGCATCCGTGAGGTCCATGGCGCGTCCAGCGTAGCGCCCCGCGCACCGCGGATGGCTGTTTGACCGAGACAAGACTTGCAAAGAAGTTCTGCCTGTAACATGAAACTATTGCATCCGTATGGACCAGTGCACAGTATGGCGTGGTGCGGTGTGGCGTGGTGGAGTGTGCCGTTGCCGACATGCACTACACCCATTTTAAGATTGTGGCTATTTTCATCTCCAACCAATCTGCTCTGCCTGTAGCCATTTCATTCTTACATTACTCTCAATTACGGGAGAGATAGCACTTTTTTTTCTTCAATAGGAGGTTGCGGAAAACTGTTAGACACACACGCACGCACCAACAGATAAGTTGAAGTATCTAAAAACGCTAATCGCTCTGAAACCAAGCGCCATCAACAAACGTTTCTGGAATAACCTTCAGACCATCTCCAGTCCACTCAGGCTCCAAATAAAAATCACACGCCTGCTCAATAGAAGGCGCATGGGAATTGAAACACTCAACACTTACAAAGAAAAAGCGGCAAACTGTATGTCAACAAGGCACCGTCTCTCACCGAAGAGAATGGCGAACGTGGTCAGCCTCATGACTGGCAGCAGGTCGAAGTAGTCTCGGCTCAAGACAGCCAGCTTGTCTGCAAGCATGGCCGCCCGTCTGTTCATGATGGGCACGTATTCGTCCAGGATGCGGAAGTGAAACGCCGGCGTCAGAGCTTTCCTGCGTTTCCTCCAGATGTTCTTCTCGCTGAGGGGGAAAAGAAGATGTCAGTGGAGTGGCGTCAACACTACCAACAAGTGCCATCTCTCGCATCCCTACTACCAAATTCTGCGTGTCACTGTACATACCGGCCAATTTGTGTCTTCTACCACATTCTCAAAAACCACAGCGCGCGGGAGGGGGTGCTCCTCGTAGACGCCGCCCAGTACCCCCGAAACCGGGACGACAATGGTGGTGTCGGCGCTGACAAAGGTAATTCCCTCTTCGCAATGGCGGTCGTATGCACGAAAGGAAAGACTGTGACTGCGGGCTCCGTAAGGACCAAATCGTCGGAGGCAGCGGAAGAAACGGCAATCGCATTGGCTGTAATCAACGGTCGGCAACAATACAGAACAATAATCAGCGACTTCAAGACGGCTATTAGGAACTTCACAAAGGGCTGGGTTTCCACTGAGGCGGCCAAAATCCTGAACCGCAGAGCAGAAGACTTTAAGAACGGTGAAATTACACCCAAATACCTCAAATGGATCCCGGCACATATGGAAGATGTAACCATTAATGCCCCTCTCAACCTCAACGAGAAGGCCCACCGAGCCGCGCGAAAACTAACCCACCGCGGCACGGACAGTGGCGGCCCAACACAACGCAACCCCCAGGGAAGGGGAAAGGACTGTGGCGGAGGCGATGGAGAAAATGGAGCAGGCGACGACAACGAAGATGCGATAAAAGACGACAGGGACAGACTGGTCACGTACCACGACATGCTGACACACTACACGAAACAAAGAGAAGCAAACCCGCAACCCCACAAACAACTCTACAGGTCTCAGGAAACAGATTGGAGAAGGTTGCAAACCAGTACGTTGCGAAACTTAGTACACTTAAACGTAATAAATTGAACACAATACCCAGACGCGAGCTGCAAGCTCTGCAAACACGAACACGCAGACATGGCACACATCTTATGGAAGTGCACACAGATCAGATCAGTATATGGTGAAGACAAGATAGAACCGGACCTTCTCGAGGAGCGATGGCTAAGCGCTATGACTAGCTCGGAACTACACGACTAATTATGGGCTATCCAGCAAGCCCGGGCAGCGGTGGAAAGGCTATGCCTCACCATACATAATGACCGGGTGGCCTAAGCCCGGGCTGGCAACCTCGCAGGTCCTTTTCACATTAAAGTTTTTTCCGTCCGTCCGTGTCTTCTACAATGGATGAGGTCATAGCGATCTTCGGTTAGGTTTAACTTGTTTTTGTCGATTTCATTTAAGCATAGTAACTTTTATAAAGGTACACATTTTCACACTGTTATATATTATTTGATTTTATTTGTACATACTGCAGGCCGAAGTCGGGCCCAAGCAGGAGTGAAGAACGAGAAAAACGTTGATACATCAACGGCATGCTAAGCGTATAAAAAATACAATTTCACAGCAAAAAACAAACAAAAAACACCTAAATATATATCGTGAGTCGGGCAATCTTACATAATGAACATGTTACACACCAAAGTTGATGTTTGCAATATTATTAGTGAAGGATTCTACCCAAGCAGAGGAAACAGCTACTTTTGGTAGCTTATTCCGCAGGCAACGGCAGCTGGAAATTCCGCTGCGAGTTTGACTGGCTTATGGTTTGTTTGAACATTTTACTGTAACCCGTACGAAGTGAGTGTCTCGTGAGGTGAAGTAGGTAGGCAGAGCAATTGATTGATCTTCCAGTGGCCATGGTAGAGCTCGTAGATTAATTTTAACTTCGATATTGCCCTACGATAGGCTAGTGACTGTAAATTAGCCTCCATAATTACCTGGCTAACACTGCTCCAGCTTGAATAATCTGAGAAGGCAAACCGAACCGCTAGTCTTTGTATTCGTCCCAGTTTGTCAATTAAATAGTTCTTATGCGGGCTCCTAATTGGATCGGCATGCTGTAAGGTAGGTCTTACTAGACTTTTGTAAGCTTCGAATTTGGAAGGCGCTGTTGCTCCGCGCACTTTGCTTTTGAATAGCGACAATGTACTCTGGGCTTTGCCACAAATTCAGTTAACGTGGGTTTCTATTTGTCATAGTTACCCCGATATATTTTGTGCACAGAGTTCTGGTTAGTGGGGTATTGTCTAATGTGCATGTAAAGTCAAGCGGGTGTTTTCTGTTAGGGAATGAAATATATTTTGTTTTAGCAGTGTTTATTATTCTCATACCCCATACCTTGCACCACTGTTGAATAATCTTGGCGAAGAGTCAGTAAAGAGTCATTTAAAGTAAGTTGATATGAACAGTTAAGCACTGACTTGTATATGACGCAGTCATATATAAAACTGAAAGTGCTCTTTACCTCAGGAATGCTAATAATCACCCACGTTTGCAAGTTAGGAAAGTACATTGCTACTTTTACGTCACGAAAGAAGAAATCAATAGCATTGGACCTCACTAGGACAAATACTTGCAAGGGCGAAACATTTTTAACGCTGACACCAGGCGTTATGTGAGACTACCCATGTTTCGAGAGATCACCATCGATTTTTATTGCGATAGCGATTACACTCCAAGCAGATTTCACCGGTCGGTGAAATCCGACTCGCAGTAATGTTCCGTATTAGAGTCACCTTAAAGCTTTTTGTGCGCAAACAAACAGGGACGAAGAATAGGAGCAACATAAGGACGAGCGCTCGTCGTTGTGCTGCTCCTATTCTTCGTCCCTGTTTGTTTGCACACAAAAAGTTTTAAGATGAATCTGTTCCAACTAGGCCGACTCGCAGTTATGCTTCCGTATTAGAATGTTTTAATTGAGCGTGTTTACGCTCCGCTAAGCAGCTGAGCGGAGCGGTAGCGCGAATGCGCATGCGCCGACCGCTGCGGGCCAGCGGAGCGGGGAACACGCTCCGCTTAGAAGCAGCCTGAGCGGAGCGCGCTCTGGCTAGCGTTGCAAGGATGGGATGCGGAAAGCAAGCGCGCTGGCTAACACGAGGCGTTTCCCAAGACCGCACTATATTTTCCATTGGATAAAATGGACTGGTAACGCATTACAAACGCACGTCTAAATATTTCATGCAGAAATAAGTTTATATATATATACGTTTTACTGTGTAAGAGTGATCTACTCTTGGCTATCTACGACGCCACTTGCGAAATGCCCCGCCAAACATTCGAAAACTCGCTTTCCAAACATTCATTCAGCACAGTTAGAATTCGCCTCACCAATTTGGTCCCCTCATCAAAATTACCTAATATATATGACGGAATTAAATGATACAAAATAGAGCAGCCCGGTTCATATCCCGCAACTACGGTAGAAGCTCAAGCATTACACAAATTAAAGTAGACCTTCTGTTACCGCCATTAGATATCCGCCGCAACATGGCTCTTCTGTGCTTATTTCACAAATATATTTACACTAATAAACGAACCCGGTTACAACTGCAAACACCCTACTCTTTTTCACGCAGATTACATAGTCAGTTCAGTCTCATGCGCATATACGGTAAAACAAATGCATTTAATTTGAAAAAGGGGCGTACCAGCGAAACACAAAGGACGCGCACACAAGGAAAAGGTGTTAGACACGGACGGACGCTGGACTTTCAACTGTTCTTTATTGAAATTTACGTTGCCGCACATAACCTCCAACGCATGCGCATCTTCAACTCCTCCCAAGACATGTACACACATAACACCTCGAAGATACATTACCATGTGAAAAAAAAAAGAAAACAGTCGACGCATGCGCAACTTATACTCCTCCCAAGACCTGTGCAAGAATGTCAGTTTTTTATTAATCATATTTTACCTACTACATAGGTAAGCACGTTCCTTGTTTGTTAAACACAAAGACGTATCACTGACACAATTTTCTTTCTCATATCCAATGTGAAAAGCTTCTAAGATTTCGCGTTCGTATCTGGTCTTGCCTTTCCCTAAGATGGCCACACCACCGAAAAATGGCACACTTTTTTTTGCACTTATTGCAGCCGCGGTAATGAACCGCCAAATTGCTTGCCTGGTCCCCGCTTAAGGATAGGTTATGTTCTTGCAAGCGCTTGTTAACACACCTACCTGTCTGGCCTATATAGACGTTACCACAAGCCAACGGAATGCGGTAAACAACCCCAGTGTTGCACTTGATGAAGGGTGTCACATGTTTAACTTTACAGGCCCCTCTCTTGTTCCCCTCGTTTTCAATCCTCCCGCACAATCTAGCCAATTAGCAAGGTGCAGAAAACACAATGTTTACACCTTGCCTTCCCGCCACCTTCTTAATGCTGTGGGAGATTTTATGAATGTATGGTATTACTACGAGTTGCTTTTTTCGCTCTGATGTCGATGACTGTTCTGGCTTGCTAGACCCTTTACTTTCCGCAAACTGGCTTCAGCAACAGCCTTCAGCAACGGCCAGAAGAAACTAGCCAGGATGACTACTTGAGTCAAGTCATTCATTGCTTGCAAAGCAGTCGTCCAGTCCCTGGGACACTAAAATCCTTCGAAAGTGAATTGGTTTTCTTCAGTGGTGTGTTGCTTAAGGGATGACAGGTGGTGATACCGTCAAGCATGCGCCCTGAGCTACTTCGAAGAATTCACGAAGGCCACTTGGGAATAAATAAATGCAAATCTCGAGCACGTAAGCTGCTGTTTTGGCCTGGTCTCAATGCTGACATTGAAGCACACATCAAGAGGTGCTCAGTCTGTCAGAAGTATCGGCAGCAAAGTGAACCGCTCATGGACCGCCCGGTGCCTAAACATGCATGGTACCGAGTAGGTGTTGATATTTTTCAGTGGGCCGGAAAATTGTACCTGTGTGTTTTTGACGCGTTATCCAACTTTCCGGAGGTGGAACTTCTAAGTGATACAACGACGGCCACAGTTGTGAAAAAGCTCAGCGCAGTGTTTGCACGGTATGGAATACCTATTGAAGTGTGCACAGACCATGGTCCGCAGTTTGCGAGTCATGAGTTTTCACTGTTTGCGAAGAAGTACGATATTAAACACATTACGTCCAGCCCGCGGTTTCCTCGCTCGAATGACCTCGCAGAAAAAGGCGTTCAAATAGTAAAGCGAATTTTAAAGAAGACGTCGGAGATGAACGATGATTTGTGGCTCGGATTGCTCGCTTATAGGAGCAGTCCGCTAGAAGACGCTCAGTCGCCTGGAGAATTACTTCAGGGCAGACGACTTCGCACAACTCTCCCAGACTTCAACGAAGCTCACAGACAGTATAAAGAAACATGAACAGTACCGAACCCCAAGACGCAGCCTTGCACCGCTACAAGAAGGCCGGGTTGTCAGAGTACGAGGAGACTCGCGGTCACCGAAAGCAAGGATTCTTAATGCAACTGCCCAACCAAGGTCGTACCAGGTCGCCACCGAAGACGGCGTCGTTTTGCGACGCAACCGACAACATCTCATGGCTACGGCTGAGCCTTTCAGCATTGCGTCTAGTGATGACGACATACCAGACAACCACGAGAACGGGTCCCCTTGCCAGGTCCAACTAAACAACGAAAGTGCTCCCGCCATTACACCACCGACACGAGAACCAAGAACCCAGTGCGAAAGAACACAACCACAGTGGTTGAGATATGACGATAATTTCGTGGAAGTTCCGTGAGCTCTAAACCTTCCGTGAGCTCTAAACCTTCTGAACTGCGTACGCAGACTTTGATCGGTGACGGTGCTGTGTATTCTTCTGAGCGCATTTGTTCGTTAAAACGTTAAAGCTGTTTCGTTTCCTTCCAAGAAAGGAAGATGTATCAGGTAGACAAGCTGAAGTGATACGTGCCTGCGTGTAGCATCTTCGGCGCATGCTCGCCACTTGTGTGCCCTTTCCTGTACGGGGTATAAAACGAGCACGAATAAACGTTGGGGTGTCTTCGTTTGCTGAAAACTGGTCCAGGCTGTTACTCTGTCGACACTACAAACGATACAGTTCTTTCGAATAAATAAATAGGTTTATTTGTTTTCTTTCATTACCCTGAATTTGGCCAGCGGGTGCTGCAACTACGAAAGGTCCCCTCCGCTACGCTAAACCCATAACTACAATGTGAAAATCGCCTGCCGCTCCGCTGTGGCTTAAAGCGGGGCAGCTCCGAGCGGAGCGTACCGCAAAGAGGCTCAACTAAAACACTCCAAGATCGTCACCGCACGCCGTACGCTGTATGTGCGTGCGAAAGCGTGCGAGGTTGAGCCGGCCACCGGGTCTCATTCTCCCGCACGAAAGAGAGGAAGGCGAGGAGGAAGCGCGCCGTCGAGGCAGCGGGGGCTTCCTGCTTTCTGTCCGGGCCGCGCGCACTAAAAGCCATCTGCGACGGGGTCCACCGTGGGGGTCACGTTGTACTCCGGGCGGCGCAGGCTGCCGTGCACGCCCGACCGTGCCGCTGTATCTTGAAACCCATCTGCGACGGGCACAGAGTCCGGTGTGCGCTGTGTTTTCGCGGCTTAGTTCGCATTGATGCGAGAGGCAACGCAAAGGTCAATTCGCTCGCTGCTGTTGCTACGCTTCCTCACTACAGCGTTTTCGCAGAGAGTTTCCGCGGTCATCTAGTGAGATATGTGTTCATGTTTGCGTGTGCGCGCGTGGCACCGTGCTTGTTAATTTAGTTAGTACACCTATGTTTACAAGTTTACACAACCGATAAAGCTGCTATCCTTACTTCGTATAGTTGTCCACTAGGTTTCTATCCCAATGGATGCTTCGCCTTTCAGGCGAAACTGCGACTTTATTTACATACATGCCCCCTGGCACTGAAGATAAATATATTGTGGTTATGATTTTCGATAATACCGATGCTCCCTAAGATCCAATGAAAGAAATGATGCATAGATAGGCTGGAGTGTTAACCGAGAGGTAAAATGATTGGCTACCCTAGGCTGCGGAAGGTAATAGGAGATAGAAGCGAACCACGTAAACATTTCAGCGGTTGCGGGCAACCTTCTCAAAGCCTACTGTGTAGAACTGTAGACCTCAGGAGCAGGAGCAGCGCAGCTTAACTGACACATGAGAAGTAGTTCGGACCTCTTGGCATTGACGCAAAGAAAACTACTTATGTATAAAACAAAAAGGATCCATAAATGTTGCTCAGAGACAAGTGTGTCCTTGGAAATTTCCCGATTTGTTAAATCCGCAAAATTCTTTGTCATCTTGAATTGCACATTTACATTACTTAGGCGCCAATACTTTTATTCCAAGAGATCAGCAGTTATTTATTGCAAGTATTAAGTAACCTTCCCACAGTCGCTTCAACAGTGAAGAATGTTGGAGCAGTTAGATTCTGTTTCATGCCCTCTGAAGTACGAGAAAGAGCAGCAAAATGAGGACAGATATAAAGACAACACAGAGCTTGTGTTATCGCGTTTCCTTTCTGTCTTGCTGCACTATCTCAGACTTTTAAACCAAGTTCCATTTTCTCCTTTTCACAGCAAGTGCAATACCATCTACACACCGTTTACTTTCTAATTTATATAGGAGCATACAAAACTTCAAAACAGTTGAATAAAGAATGAAGCAGTGTCCTCTTTTATTCTGTCTTCAACTCTAATAGCCGTTCTTCCTAGTAGAGCTGCAGTGGGCGCCAGCTTGTTATACTTGTTTGAATAAACCTGCTGTTATGCAGATGGACGAATCTGGATGAAGCATATTCCACACATAGCGCGAACTAGCATTTGTTTATTTCATGCAATTTTTCAATACATTTATGCACATGTTTTAATAAAATGATTACCAAATTTTTTAACATGTGTCTAATTTTGTCCCTGTGAATACCAGCCTCGTTTATCCAGACATTGTTCCTAAATTTGAATACTTTTCTAATACCTTTTGAACATATTATACCGTTAAATGTGAGCAAACAATTGAATTCTAGCTATCCCCGTGGGCATACATATCCAACGCAAAACAAGGCATACTAACTTACGTAATAGAGCAGGCTACTTCTCTCAGGAAGCCGCACTTTACCGTCTACATAGCTATCATTCGCACTCTCTGAAGTGTCCTGGGCATGCGAAGAAATTGATTAATTGTTCTGTAATGCTCTTTTCTTGCTTCAATGTCGTGCTTTCAATAAACGAGCCTTCATAGCCTGCATATAAATGACTGAAATACTATTGTACTAGCATGAAAACGTCGTTGTATAATATTTGTGAGAACGGCCGCTTATTTTTGCAAAGCTATCTGAAAGTATTGACACGTGTACTTGTTGATCTCTTACGGGTGACCGCTTTTCACGGCCTAAGAAATGTTATCCCACAGCGCAGGACGCGCGTGCACTTGTCGGAAGTTTCTCGAAGGTTATTGAAGGTTCTATCCGCCGTCTGTCGTCACCGAACCTTGTGTAATCTGATTTCATGTATGCGCAAGACGAATGGTGTAAAACCCTGTGGAAGACACGCGGGCGCCAGCGCCTACTCTGGAACCTTCGATGACTGATGTATAAGAGCAGAGGCGCTTGACCGGCTGATCAGATTCTCGACGATCGCCGACTGTGTTCGCTGCTATCAATGTGCTTCGAGTGTAGCCTGTATTTGAGGGCACAGGTTCACCCAATAAAACATTAGTTTCGCCATTCACAGTTTTGCTGCTTTCTTCACCATCTCTACCACGGGACATCTGGTCGAGGGTGCTAGTTCGTTCATGTACCGGACGCCCCCTACAAGCTGCGATTCAAGCCCACACCACAAAGACAACACCAACGTCGTTCCGCAAAATCGAGCAAGCTGCCGAATACAACAGCTGCCCCCGGAGCACGGACTTCTACCCGAGACGACCAAGAAGATCGTGGCCAAGACAACCCCGATGGCTGCCCAAGCGTCCCCCATTCTGCTGTAACAACCTCCGGGCCCACCAACCTTCCATGGATCGTCGACTGAAAGTCCAGAATCCTGGCTGGAGACTTACGAAAGAATCACCACGTTCAACACCTGGAACTGCGACGACAAGCTTCAGTATCTACACTTCGCCTTAGAAGACCCCGCCAAAACGTGGGTTGAGAACGGAGAGTCGACCCTGACAACATGGGACCTGTTCCGCAATGGTTTCGTGCAGACCTTTACGAGTGTAGTGTGCAAGGAAAAGGCTCTCCTAGAAACCCGAGCGCAACTTCCTAACGAGAGCATCGCAATCTTTACGTTGGAAATGACTCGCCTGTTGAGACATGCCGATCCCGACATGCCAGAAGAGATCCCTTCTTGATGAGGGGTGTCAAGCAAGAGTTCTTCGCCGGATACGCTACCCGCCCAAGAAAGGTCCTGAATTAGCTCACGAGGCCACAACCATCAAAAAAACACTCGAAATTAGGAAGAGGCAGTTCAACCAACGCACGCTCCCAACGTATTACGCCGAAGTTCAACAATTGGGCACGGACGATCTGCGCGAGACCATCACAGCAATCGTGCAAAAGGAGCTTCAGAGGATGTTCCCAAGATCGCAGCCTCAGGTTGCCTCAATCGCTGACGTCGTGCGAGAAGAAATTCAGCGGTCATTGGGACTTCCCGAAAGACAGCCGGAATTGCTAAAGGCCCAGCTTGAAGCGATTATCTATGCCGCCGTCACTCACCGTTAAAGCAACCTTCCGCGCCCGCGCCAGGGCGCAGTAGCGACGTAGCTCGGTCGTCAGCCGCCGCCGCCACCTCCAGCTTGCCCACCAGTCTCCCAGCGCAAGTACCCAAGACAGACGTCTGGCGCGCTCCTGACCATTGCCCCCTCTGCTACCACTGTGGAGAAGCGGGCCACGTCTACCGCTGGTTCCCGTACCGCGTAATGTGACTACCAAGATTCGCCGTCAATGCGCCGCGTCCACAGCTTGGTGAGCGGCCACATGGCATCTCCACTACATCGCCGCCATTCAGTGGAACCCTCGACGACCGTCCCGTTCGATGACACCAGGCCGCTACCTGCCAGCCGCAGCGCCGACCATACACAGGCCCAGCCCCGGGCGGGCCCATCAGCCTACATCCGGAAAACTAAAAGCAGCAACTGATGGAGGTGTCGTTGCTGTTCGTCGAACTGACGAAGATCCTCCACCGTCGACTAAGACGCCGAAAAGACTATCTCGACGACATATCAACGAGACGCCGCTATCCTGACGAAGCCTAGAAGCAAAGAATACACCGACAAAAGAAAACCTGACAACGCGACATTCCAGCCACAGGTCAACACGACGCAGCCGTGAACTGATGCCAAGACCAAACTGCAACGCACGACAAAGAACCACTGACCTCGACGGGCTTCTTGACGGCCACGCAGTCACCGCTTTAATGGACTAAGGAGCTAATTACTCCGTTATGAGTGGACCCATCGCCGCCCAGTCAAATAAAGTTAAAACTGCATGGAAAGGCCCTCTAATTCGGGCAGCTGGAGGACACCTAATAACGCACCTGCACGCAAGAATTACCGTTCATGACCGGGCTTACCCTGCCACCTGCGTTAATCTCCAACAGTGTTCACGAGACGGCATTATTGGCATGGACTTCCTAAACAAACACGGCGCAATCATCGACCTGAAGTAGAAGTCGACAACAACATCTCAACATCAAGCGATACCGCCGGAGAGCCTTCTTAGGTACTAAGCCTTGAGTATGCTAGAAGATCAAGTAAGCATCCCACCTCGCTCCGGCATTGTCATTTGCGTTTGCACCGAAACACCCCCAGACGTAGAAGGCGTCATCGAGGACGATCAAAGCCTACTGCTCAATCGTGAATTCTGCGTCGCATAAGGGATCGCTCGACTGCACGGAGGAAAAAGAATAGTGTTGCTGACCAACTTCAGCCAGGAGTTCAAGCACGTAAACAAGGGCACGACGATCGCATACATCGAGGAAATTTTGGAAACCAGCAATGCGTTGGTCCTCCCGGATTCTGCCACATAAATCCAACATTCGACATAAATCGAAGTCTCTCCCTGAGTAAGCAGCAACAGCTCGGAAATATTCTCCGACCATACAACGACTGCTTTTCGACGTCATCGAGGATTCGGCAAACACCAATTGCCAAGCATCGCATAAGCGAAGACTGCACTCAACCAAACAGCCCTTACCGATTTTCAACACGAGAACGTGAACCCAGAAGGCAACAAGTCGACGAAATGCTGCGCGACGACATCATCCAGCCGTCGAAAATCCCGTGGGCATCTCCTGGGTCTCGGTGAAGAAAAAGGACGGAACCCTACGTTTCTGCGTCGCTAATCGTCGACTAAAAAAGATCACGAAGGGGGACGTATACCCCCTCCCGCGGAAAGACGACGCATTGGATCGCCTCTGCAACGCAAAATACTTCTCGTCGGTGTATCCTGACTGGCTACAGCAAATAAATAGAAGTCGACGAAAGGGATCGAGAAAATACCGCCTTCATCACGCCAGACGGACTCTACGAGTTCAAGGTCATTCCATTCGGACTGTGCTCGGCGCCTGCAACGTTCAAGCGCGTGATGGACAGGGTGTCAGCAGGGTTGAAGTGGCAGACCTGTCTTGTCTACTTCGATGACGTCGTGTCCCCGTCGGGAATTTCGACGATCACCTTAGGCGGCTTGCGACATTACTGGAGTTCATCAAGTCATCAGGGCTCACTCTAAAGATAAAAAAGTGCCGCTTCGCTTACGATGATCTTCTGCTCCTGGGCCACGTCATCAGCAAGTCTGAAGTCCGCTCCGACCCGCAGAAGACAGCTGCTATGGCAAGGTTCCAACAGCCAATCGGCAAGATGGCAGTGCGTAGATTCCTCGGCATGTGTGCCTACTACAAACGCTTTGTTAAGGACTTTTCACGCATCTCTGTGCCGCTGACACATCTAAACAAATCTGATGTCGAGTTCAAGTGGGAAATGCCGCAGGCCGACGCATTTGAAGAACTCAAACGACGCATTCAGATCCCAGCGGTACTGCGCACTTCGACGAGGACGCCAATACAGAAATCCACATTTACGCCAGTAGCCTAGGCATTGGTGTCATCCTAGTCCAGAGGATGGACTGACTTGAACGGGTGATAGCTTACGCTAGACGGTCGCTGTCAAAAGTGGAAATCAATTATTCTACGACGGAAAAGGAATGCCTCGCCATCATTTGGGCTACAGCGAAATTCGTCATTCATAGTCGTCAGCGAACATCACGCGTTGTGCTGGCTAGCGAATTTAAAGGGCACTTCAAGACGCCTTGCGCAGCGGGGGGGTCTCAGACTTCAAGAATATGACATCACTGTTCTCTACCCGTCCGGACGAAATCACTCTGAGGCCGACTGCCTATCACGCGGCCCCAGTGATCCTCCACCGCAAGACGACGAGGATGACGACGCCTTCCTTGAAATAATAAGAGCGGAAGACTGCGCTGAACAGCAACGAGCACACCCGGAGTTGAAAGGCCTCGTCGCGTATGTGGAAAGGAACAGCGATGTGGTCCCTAGGGCATTGAAACGAGGATTTTCTTCGTTTTTGCTTCAAAAGAACCTACTCGTGAAGAAGACCTTCTCACCAGTCCGCGCCAACTACCTTATCGTTTTACCGTCAATACTCCGTGCAGAAGTACTGCAAACCCTACATGACGATCCGACCGCTGATCACCTCGGATTCTCCCGGACGCCATCGAGTATACGGGAAAGGTATTACTGGCCGCGCCTGACCGCCGACGTCGCCTGTTACGTCAAGATATGCCAAGAATGTCAGCGACGCAAGACACCACCGACAAGGCCAGTGGAGTTACTACAGCCGATCGAACCTCTTTGAAGACCATTTCAGCAGATCGGGATGGATTTGTTGGGATCCTTTCCGACGTCAACATCCGGAAATAAGGGGATCGTTGTGGCGATGGACAACGTCACCCACTTGGCTATAACTCAAGCTCTGCCAAAAAGTAGCGCAGCCGAAGTGGCGAAATTCTTCGTCGAGAACCTCCTGCTGCGATATGATGGCCCAGAAGTCCTCATCACCAACAGAGGAACGGCCTTTACAGCAAAGCTCACCCCAGCCATTCTGAAATACAGCCAGACAAGCCACAGGAAGACAACTGCCCACCACCCGCAGACGAATGGTTTTACTTCACTATAAAATATTGTCGCGTATACCCTGCTGGAGTATACAAGCTGAATGATGATACAGGCGGTTGCGCTTTACGAAAAACGAAGCGGCGACGCGCGATTCCGAGACGAACCTCGTTCTCCTCTTCGTCAGTCTCTTGTTGTGGCACACCACGTGGCAATACCCCCTCTTCAAAAAAAAAAGAGAAAAGAAGGATAGCATGCATAGGCTTGACCTGAGAGCGCCGAGATTGTCTAGGACCAAGATCGTCACGGACTCACAAGCTGCATACAAGAACTACAGATCTGGCTGGGTGTCCCTTGCGGCACTAAACATTCTTGGTAAAGCTACGCCTCCTAAACAAGCGATCGAATTAGTTTGGGTCCCGGCTCACTCCTCAGTTGAGGGCAATGAATATGCTCATCAACAGGCCCGAGCGCTAAACTCCCGGGCCAACGAGGAAGAGGCAAGGGGATGGCAACCCATCACAAATTACAGAGATATAGTCAAATATTACAGGGACGGCAGGAAGATATTCCCGCACCCCCACCACTCCTTGACCAGAGCCGAACAAACAATATACAGGCAAATCCAGGCAGGATCCTTTCCCCACCCCTGCCTCCAGAACAAGATATACCCAGAGAGATATAAGAACACATGTCCTCACTGCAATGCATTAGGCACCCTTCGGCACGTCATAGGAGAGTGCAATTTTTCCATACACCACCCCCCACGTATACCCATAACTAACCCCCCTGCTATCCCCACCCTTTACGAGCGATGGGAGATCATGCTGTCCAGCCCCGCCCTGGAAGACCAGCTCCGACTGATCCACAGGGGCCAGGCGGCCCTGGAAGCATATGGAGCCCGCGAAGAGGGAGCCACCCCATCAGACGCTTAACGCGTTTCATTTCATAATGGACCACTAAAGTTGTTTCCCTCTCTCTCTCTAGGACGAACACATAGGCTATAGTCACAATCACTGCGGTGTGCGACATGGTCACAAGGCACTGATGGACGAGCAACCACAAAACTAACCGAAGCGGCTGAAAACGTCGAATATTAGGGGCTATAGTACGGTTTCAACCGCACAACGTGCACAATCTCAGATTGCGGTTGTCGACGTCGTGGAGGCTGACTTCCGTCAGGAAGGTCTTTGTAGTTCACGTCACTAATTCGCTGCAACACTCTGTAAGGTCCGAAGTAGCGACTCAAAAGCTTCTCGGATAGTCCTTTGCGGCGCACGGGAGTCCAGACCAAAACTTGATCACCAGGTTGGAACTCAACATGTTGATGGCGGAGATTGTAACGGTGTCCATCGATGCTCTGTTGTTGCTTTATGTGCACTCGGGCAAGCTGACGGGCTTTTTCCGCGCGTTGCACGAAAAGTTCGGCATCTTGGGCGAGGTCGAGATGATCGATGTTGACGCACGGCAGCATTGCTTCTAACATAGTCTGCACTTCACGGCCGTAAACGAGGTAAAACAGCGTGAAGCGTGTTGTTTCTTGCGTAGCAGTATTATAGGCAAACGTTCCGTAAGGGAGTATCTCGTTCCACCTCTTGTGCTGTACGTCTACGTACGTAGACAGCATGTCAGTCATCGTTTTGTTCAGTTCGGTCAAGCCGTTTGTCTGCGTATGTTAGGCAGTTGTCCTTCGATGGGTCGTGCAGCTGAGTTTAAAAATTCCTCAATGAGCTGTGCTGTAAAGGCTTTGCCTCGGTCTATGATGACGTGCGAAGGGGCGCCATGCCTTAGGACGATGCTCTTTATGAAAAACTGGGCAACCTCGGAAGCTGTGCTTCGAGGCAGCGCCTTTGTCTCAGCATATCGCGTTAAATAGTCCGTGGTGACGATTATCCACCTGTTGCCAGAAGATGACAATGGAAACGGGCCCAGAAGATCCATGCCGACCTGGTCGAAAGGTTTGCCAGGTGGGTCAATCGGATTCAGCAATCCCGCAGGCTTCACAGCTGGCGACTTTCGGCGTTGGCATTCACGGCAGGCTTGGACGTACCGCTTAACACACTCGGCAAGTCTTGGCCAGTAGTAGGATTTGCGCACTCTATCAAGCGTTCGCGTAAAACCCAAATGGCCAGACGGAGGCTCGTCATGACAGGCGAACAAAACTTCGGCACGGAGGTCTGCTGGAACGACCAAAAGGTAGGTCTTGTTGGTGGCAGCGGAGTTCTTCTTGTATAAGACGCCATGTTGTAAACAAAAAGACGACAATCCTCGAGCGATATGCCGGGGTATGGTTGGGTTTCGTCCTTCCAGATGTTCGAATATAGGCCGTAGTGCGTCGTCTGCGCGCTGCCGTGTGGACAAATCAGTAACGCATACGGCCCCAAGGAAAGCGCCGTCGTCCTCAATGTCGTGGTCGGTAGTGTCGATAGGGGCGCGCGAGAGTGCATCAGCATCTTCGTGTATGCGGCCCGACTTGTACACGATGGTCACGTCGTACTCCTGTGCTCCTGTCACGGAAACACTTGTGCTAGAAAGCGTCAAATATAACTCTGCGCGATATTTCCTATGGGCAGATGTAGGTTGCTTCATATTAAGGCAGGGACATTGTTACCTACAGTCAAGTCCCATAGACCTGTACGACAAGCGTCAGTCTTGAATCTACGTAACGTCACATTTAGTTCGCATTTCGCACGAGGACCTACCCGCCTTGCCCTAACTGTCACTTCAATCTGACAGCATCTATTCGGCACGTCTTCCTCATATGATGTAATAAATGTGGCTGTAAGGAATTGCACTACCGGCGACGTTACGCAGTTCTATAAATAGGGGGCACAAACAAAGCTCGATCGCCCAGGAATACAAAGGAACATAATATAGGCGTAAAAAAGGAGTATTGAGATTCGTGAAGCGGTATGGAGACGCCATTTCTAAAACTGCCTATTGTCACGCCAGACGGTATACAAAGGTTCTGAATCATGTAATGAACAAGCGCCAACTAGTTTTTGGACAACGTATGGTCATCTTCTTCTCACACCAAAAAAGAAAGAACAGAAAAGAGAATAAACTTGTTGGACTTTCCGGCCCGTTGTTGCGAAACCGTTGTTTCCTACTCGTGGCACGCGGTTTAGGCTAGGGTAAATGAATTTTGCCTTGTAGCAAATGTGGCGACACACCGACACGTATTTAAAATATGAAGAGCATGTCCTGAGCAAAAGGATAGAAAGTTGGGCGAGTTGGTACGGTAACATGATCTCGAATTGTAGGGCGAAGTGACACAGACAGAGACTAGAAGCAGACGGGACGAGCGCATGGCCTGAGGCCTGGAGGGTCACAGTTGCGTTTTACCAAGAAATAGCAGGTATCACACGCACTAGAACGAAAGCAATCGGGAGGATAAAATGCCAACTACGATTTTTGGTAAGCTCCGCGGCAATGTGTCCTCAAAGATCACGGAATATCGCAGAGCGCAAGGTGTTTCTTGCAACAGGTAGACCATCAACAAAATCCGCTGAAAATGTTGGATACCACTTTCGCTCGATTTTACGACCAACGCTGTTACATTGCATAAAATCACTACTGCTGTTGCGTCACAGTGAAAAACGGAAAATGAGAAGTCAATCAACGTGGTGGTTAGTTGTTCGTAAACATGTTCAGCAGCGCGATCAGGTATTTTGTATTAACTCGTCATCGACGATTTTTCCTAACTAGCGCTGAACCTATTACGTGCCAAGAAGTACTTGTAAAGTAATTGTCGTGGCACTTCAGCAATGTGGTTAACGAGACATACAAGATACCTTCGCACAAATAAAAGTGATAAAACAAACAGCAGTCGCATCTTACCTTGTAAGAAGCCCATTGCCGATCCAACTCTTCATCATGGTATACAGGAATGATTTGTTCACGTTTTCCGTGCCAGACAGCACCCTCTAAATAAAAATAAGACGATACAATTTTGTCAGCAAGGATGTGTATTTGAAATTTATGTATTGTCTTACTTGCAGAAGTATATTACACTACAGCATAATATTCTTCAGTTTAAAATACATGTGGAGGAGCATAAGCGATGCCGCAAAGTGTAAGCATTAGGTCGTCTATTCGTCCCCTCCGCAACACAAGCAGCAAGAGCTCAAACAAGTGATGCGGCTGTTACGTTTCGCCTACAACGCGCGGTAATGCCGGCGCGGATGCAACGGACGCCGGGGCTTCGTTCAAAGCGGCGGACATTTTGGCCCGTTCGACGCCGCCGCAACGCCTCCCCGCCAAGCGTGTCCAGGCGTGTTTCAGTGCCACGTGTCTTCGTGTGTGCGTGTGTGTGTGTGTGCCCACGCTTGTCAAAGCGCGGCAGCCGGGGAGCGGAGCTCCCCAAGTGAGGAGCCAGCAGGTCTGTCCGTCGGCGGGTTGGCGATGCGTCACTACACTCGGCTCACCATGTCTCTCGGCTCGACCGTGCGCGCCGTCGTGGGCTCATGCTCCGCCGTCGCGTGGGCTCATCCCGTGACCCTCCTTCTGGCCCGCGACGCCGAGAGTATAAGAGCAGCTGCCCCCGGACGCCAGGAGAGAGGCTCCGATTTCTTCTGTTGAGTTACGTGCTCTCCCGTCTCTCCACTTCGGTCGACCTGACCGGCCGCTCTTTTGCTATGTTAGAATAAACAAGTTGTTCTGTTACCAGTCTTCTCATGCTTTGCCGGGACCTTCGGATGCTTCCAGTGCCCCAGGCCGCCAGGCCAACGCTACCCTTGGGGCTTGCGACCCATTCGCAATAACGGGCGCCAGCACCGAGACCCCAAAATCTGGTTGCCAGCGGTGAGATCGCGACAACGGAGGCCAGCAGCGAAGAGATGCGGTTGACTGTATGCTGAGCAGCACAACGACCATCCGGGAGCAGTGCAACGAGCCCTGTGTGATGACTGGTTGCCTGCAGCGGAACGACTGCGCTGAATTCTTGGCTGCGAGGTTTGGTGAGTGCGGGACTTTCTTCTTCTGAGTTTTGCCAGGCTTTTGTTAGTGTCAGAAACAGAGCTGGTAATTGTGGTTGTCGTTGCTGCCGGGTTAGTTTGCGGCAAGACAATAGTAGGCAGTAGAGAAAGCAGCATTCAGAGCAGCCATGGATTTGAAGTCGTTGCGCAAACCGATATTGCTGGAGCTTGCAAGAGAGTTGGGTCTGGATGTCTCAGACAAACTCAGAAAACCAGAACTGCTAAGGGCTATTCTTGAGTTAGAAGCTGAGGATGACGAGCTGTCGGAATGCCTTGAGACCATTGAGGAGAGGGAGCTTGAACTTAAAGAACAGAAAGAGAAAGATGAGCGTGAACGAAAAGAACAGAAAGAAAAAGAAGAGCGCGAACACGCTTTGGAAATGAAGCGTCTCGAGGTAGAGATGGAACGCGCTCGTAATGGAAGTCAGGCACACGGTGCAGGAGAACGAGTATTGTTCAAAATGACTGACCTGATGCGGCCGTTTAAGCTTGGAGAGGACATTGGTTTGTTCCTGGTTAACTTTGAGCGAACGTGCGAGAAGCAGGGGTTCTCTCGGGAAACGTGGCCACAGCGCTTGCTCACTTTGCTACCCGGCGAGGCGGCCGACGTAGTCGCTCGCTTGGAGAGAGAGGAGGCAGAGGATTTCGACAAAGTGAAATCGAGTCTGCTAAAAAAGTACAGGCTGTCAGCGGAGGCGTTCCGTCGGAAGTTTCGGGAAAATGAGAAAGGCAAGAGTGAGTCATATACAGAGTTTGCCTACAGGCTTATGTCAAACATGCAGGAGTGGCTCAAAGAAGAGAAAGCGTTTGGTGACCACGAGAAAGTTCTGCAGTGTTTCGGGCTAGAACAGTTTTATAGTCGGTTACCTGAGAACGTGCGGTACTGGGTCTTGGATAGGCCAGACGTTAGTACGGTGGCTAGAGCCGCTGAGTTAGCCGAGGAGTTTGTGACGCGTCGGGCTCGCGGAGCTAAGGACGGTCAAAAGGGTGAATTTGGCTCCAAGTTTGAGAGGCCGAAGTTCACACCCATGAGAGCAAAGGGGGATACACGTAGTGCGGATGCGAGTGAAAGCAGTCCGACCGAACGTACGGAGACGGCGGCAACCGAAGCCGAACGCAGAAAGCGGTTCGAGACGAGGCAAGCGCGCGTTTGTTATACGTGCCAGAAGCCGGGTCACTTTTCGGCGCAGTGTCCAGAAACAAAAACAAAAGTCGTGTTTTTGTCTTTATGCAGCACTGACGAGAACATGAAGCTTCTCGAGCCTTACATGCGAGACCTCCTCGTGAACGGGAAAGAGTGCCGAGTGCTTCGCGATTCCGCAGCTACAATGGATGTAGTTCACCCCTCTTACGTAGAACCCGATATGTTCACGGGCGAGTGCGCATGGATCAAGCAAGCAGTGGAAGCTCATAGCGTGTGTCTGCCGGTAGCAAAAGTGCTTATTGAAGGACCTTTCGGAGCACTTGAGACGGAGGCCGCAGTGTCATCTATGCTGCCCCCCCCAGTACCCGTACCTATTTTCGAACAGGTCCGATCACCTCCTGCGCGAGAAGGGGCTTTTGTTTGGTGAGGCTAGCGTTCAGGCCTTAACCAGATCGAAGGTTCGGGAGCTCGCCGCAAAGGCGGTGGTTGCGGGGTCGACGTTGTTGAACGATGAAAAAGGGTCAGAGGCGCAGCAAGCTGGTATTCAGAGCACGCCCGAACGGGATAAAATTGAGCCTGTAGCGTTAAAGGCACCAGATACTGGAGAGGAAATTCCCGATGCGGGAAAGTTAGAAGAGCTTCCGGTCGAGCTTCCGGGACTAGGCTCAGTGACGAACAGGAAAGACACCGATCAAGTCATTAGTGACTTAATAAGTAAAGCATCGCTGTCGCCTGAGCAGAAAACCGAACTACACCAGCTCTTACAAGAGTTTCAAGGTCTGTCCTCTGAGAGGCCTGGTAGGACTTCTGTCCTTACTCATGACATAGAACTTACCTCCCCAGAGCCAGTACGATCCAAGGCGTACCGGGTGTCACCCCGCCAGAGCGATATTATGGAGGCTGAGGTAAAGAAAATGCTACAGCTCGGTGTTATTGAAGCGGGTGAGAGTGATTATACCTCCCCTTTGATTTTAGTTGAGGTACCGGGCAAGGAACCTCGTCCTTGCGTCGACTACCGCAGGCTTAATTCCATCACTAAGGATCAAATTTATCCGATCCCTAACATCGAGGAGCGCCTTGAGAGAGTGAGTAGCGCTCAGTTTATTTCCACCCTAGATCTTGTCAGGGGTTATTGGCAGGTTCCACTTACAGAAGAGGCTAGTAGGTATGCGGCATTCATTTCACCAATGGGGACATTCCGTCCTAAAGTTTTGAGTTTTGGTTTGAAGAACGCGCCATACTGCTTTTCAAGCCTCATGGATAAAGTGTTGCGGGGACAGCAAGAATTCGCTTTACCGTATCTAGACGACGTAGCGATATTCTCCGCATCCTGGCCTGAGCATATGGCGCACTTGCGGGCAGTGCTAACCCGCCTGCGCGATGCGGGCTTGACAGTCAAGGCTCCCAAGTGCCAGTTAGCACAGGCCGAGGTTGTCTACCTCGGTCACGTGATTGGTCGGGGTCGTCGCCGCCCCTCGGAAATAAAGGTGGCCGCTGTGCGAGACTTCCCGCAACCGCGCACGAAGACCGATATTCGGTCGTTCTTAGGTGTCGCCGGCTACTATCAGAGGTACATCCCCAGGTACTCTGATATCGCGGCTCCCTTGACGGATGCTCTAAGAAAGACAGAGCCGCAAACAGTCGTCTGGGATGAGACAAAGGAAAGAGCTTTTAGCGCCCTAAAGAGCGCCCTAACAAGCCAGCCTGTGCTACGATCGCCCGACTACTCAAAAGGGTTCGTTGTTCAGTGTGATGCTAGTGAGCGAGGCATGGGCGTTGTACTGTGCCAACGGGAAAATGGAGAAGTAGAACACCCCGTCCTGTATGCTAGTCGTAAGCTGACGAGTCGTGAGCAGGCATATAGCGCCACCGAGAAAGAGTGTGCGTGTATCGTGTGGGCCGTTCAGAAATTGTCATGTTACCTAGCTGGCTCGAGGTTTATCATTGAAACGGATCACTGCCCTCTCCAATGGCTGCAGACCATCTCTCCCAAAAATGGCCGCCTCCTGCGCTGGAGCCTCGCTTTGCAACAATATTCCTTTGAGGTGCGTTACAAAAAGGGGAGTCTCAACGGTAACGCCGATGGCTTAAGTCGAAGCCCCTAACGTGGGAATCAGCCTCAAAATTGCTTGTTACGGATGTTTTTCTTCCTGAGGCAGGATTTTTAACTTATTGCTTTTGTGTAGTGTTTCAAAGTGATGATGTGCTTTCTAGTGCAATTTTCCGATTTGTGGACGCGTTCTGAGTGCTGCTAAACTACTGTAAGGAACTAGGCAGCAGTATAAAAGGGGAAAGAGCCTGGCAGGGCTTAGTGAGGGTTGTGCCGTGCTTGCTGACTGAGCGGTTGACTTTCAGGCGTGGTTCTAACGCTTGCCGGAAACGAGAACAAAAATGTCAACTCTCCCGAAGTCACTTTGCAGTGTCCTGTGTGCACCTGAACGTGAGAACGAGGCCTTCTCTGTGCGCTGCGCTCAAGAAACGCCAAAGGACGCCCGACTTCGGTTATGAGCATCATCGAGCGACATCCCTCCGGACAGCGGATGCAGTCCCCTGACCATCGGGATCTCCTTCCCCCGGCGGGGCGGTCTGTTACGTTTCGCCTACAACGCGCGGTAATGCCGGCGCGGATGCAACGGACGCCGGGGCTTCGTTCAAAGCGGCGGACATTTTGGCCCGTTCGACGCCGCCGCAACGCCTCCCCGCCAAGCGTGTCCAGGCGTGTTTCAGTGCCACGTGTCTTCGTGTGTGCGTGTGTGTGTGTGTGCCCACGCTTGTCAAAGCGCGGCAGCCGGGGAGCGGAGCTCCCCAAGTGAGGAGCCAGCAGGTCTGTCCGTCGGCGGGTTGGCGATGCGTCACTACACTCGGCTCACCATGTCTCTCGGCTCGACCGTGCGCGCCGTCGTGGGCTCATGCTCCGCCGTCGCGTGGGCTCATCCCGTGACCCTCCTTCTGGCCCGCGATGCCGAGAGTATAAGAGCAGCTGCCCCCGGACGCCAGGAGAGAGGCTCCGATTTCTTCTGTTGAGTTACGTGCTCTCCCGTCTCTCCACTTCGGTCGACCTGACCGGCCGCTCTTTTGCTATGTTAGAATAAACAAGTTGTTCTGTTACCAGTCTTCTCATGCTTTGCCGGGACCTTCGGATGCTTCCAGTGCCCCAGGCCGCCAGGCCAACGCTACCCTTGGGGCTTGCGACCCATTCGCAATAACGGGCGCCAGCACCGAGACCCCAACACGGCTAACACGTGATGGCAGCGGTGCTTGAGCAGAAATGCTTCGTTTGGTCGCCCTGCTGCTGCAATGTGCGCTTCTCCAACGGTTCTCCTCGGCTCTTGCACAAACCCGCGCTTTTGTGCTGCGTTAATTCTCGTAACCTCTCTTCCGAACTACGTCATCGCCAAGTTTTGTCTCAACTCGCGTCATACTGGAACGGGGAAACCACAACTTGTATGAACCTGGCTTGCATTCTTCAATTGCAACATTTCCCTAGAAGCAGCAGTTTAGTGGTTAATTTGCTAATGTAAGATAACTAATAGTTTCGATGGTTAACAATCGTTCACTGCCATGTCCTTCCCTTCTGTAGGGAAAACGGGGAAGGCAGGAGATCGAAATTCTACACGATGAGCAAAACGAGAACAAGGTGAAAGTAGGAGCCAACGTTTAGACAAGTGGACTTGTCTTCTTCAAGGCGACATATGCTTTCCTCCCCACAGTATATATAGGCGGGGTTCGTCTAAAGGGGAGAGGGCGAAATGCGGGTGGGTGCGGCAACGAGCGAAGGTGTGTTAGCGGCGAGGGTGTAGAATTGAGAATAAAGGAGTGCTGTGCACAAGGCCAGTGACAAGGTCGTCAGTCCATCACGTGTCGACGCCCGTGTGTCAGCCGGCGTGCCAACGGCGTGCAGAGCAACCCTCGATTACCTGTTTCGCTCGTGGTCGTGGGTTGTCTGTCGTGTCTCTTCGAGAGATAATAGAAGGATCGGCAGAAACCGGTGCTAGTGAAAAAAAATCAAGAAAGACACTGAGATGCAATAAATAAATAAATAAAAGGAAAAGAAACCATGAGCAACCAAACTACGTGTTGATGCCTATAGCTTGAAATTCAGAATAGCGAATAGATTCTAAAGCTGCCTTTGAAACGTTTATGCCTACTGGTTGCAATGTCTTGAACTTATGGATAAGGTATGATTTTCTGTATTTTCTTTCTCGTTCAGAACGGAAATTTGACTGTAAGATGTAGAGTTCATCAAAGTTATGACCTGGTCGGTTGAAGTGCCCAGCGACGGCTTTGGGAAGCTTTTTAGCTGTGTCCGCGCGATGTCCGTTTAATCTGACGTTCATTGATTGTCCCGTTTCACCCATACATTGTTTCTTACAGAAGGAACATCCAAGCATGTAAATCACATCCGAACTTGTACAAGTAAAGCTAGATTTGACTTCGTGTGTATAACTATTTTTGGCGCTTTTAATTTTAATGTCACTTTGAAGGTGCCTGCAGGTTTTGCACCTGGGGGGACAACATGATTTCGTTACGGGGGGATGATGTTGGCTGACTTTTGCGTGCACTAAGATGTCATTAAAGTTTCTGCTGCGGCGATAGGTAACCCTTGGTACATCTGGGAACGCTTTTCTCAGACGTTCGTTACTTGACTCGCTGGTATTTTCGTAGGATGTTTATGTTTCGGTGTGCATTAGAATATTTTGTTATATAGGATGGACGTCTGTGAGATTCAGGTGTAGGCTGTTTCTTAGCTTATTCCGACTGTCTCTCCAATCTTGGTGCGACATCATAAGCTCTATCGAGAGCAACTTGTGGATAGCTTATTTCTGCTAGCGTTGTTTTAAAGTCATTTAGGGGGTGGAAATTATCGTGGTCTTCGCTGCAGAGTCTTCTTATTCGTTTCGCTTGTCCGACTAAAATTCCTTGCTTGCAGTGTTGCGGGCGATGACTGTTGTAGTCTAAATATTGCTGGCTATCCGTAGGCTTCCGATAAAATGTCGATCTCAGTTTTGCGTTTTTTATGTGGACCGTCGGTCGAAGAAGTCGGTAGGACTAGGAGAGTGGTGAGCAGTAAACTTATAATCATGTGAAAGCGATTGAAATGGCTAATTATGTCGGTTAACGCGCTTGTGCCGTTTCCCATATTATAAATATGTCGTCTAGGTAACGAAGATGGGTGTGGGGTTTTAAAGGGCAGGATTTCAACAGGTCTGCTTCAAGCTGTCCCATGAAAATGTTCGCATACTTGGGAGAGAGTGGTGTTCCCGTGCTAGTGCCGAAAGTTGGCAGGTAGTGAGTAGAAGCGAATTCAAAATAGTTCAGCGTGAGAACTAACCTAAGGAGCGACAGGTAAACTTCAGGAGCGTGCGCTCGGGGATTGATTGCGAGGGGTTTCGAAACGGCTTCAATCCCTTTACTGTGGTTTGTTAGCGTAAATAGCAGAAACATCCAAAGTGACTAGAATAGCGCGGTCGGAAAGGATTTGGTTGGCGTTGACGCCGTCGATAATTTGAAACAAATGCGGCGCGTCTTGAACAAGAGATGTGAGGGTGTTGGGGATGTTTCACAAGTCGTTGGATGGATGAATGCAAAATTTTAATGAAGGCCCTGAGGTACGCGACTCAGAGCGCTGCGGGCCGCTCCCACGTTGGGACAGTCAGGCCATGCCTGACCGCCGCATCGTGGGCCCTCTGGACAGCCCATAGTTGCGCCCCGGCATCGGGGCTCTTGATAGCGGAGAGCCACTTATCCTCATTGATTTGTTCTGTGCCTCGTAACGAGGGGCAACGCCAGAGCATATGGTCTAGGCTTGCGATGTCATTGCAGTGCCTGCAAGAACCAGTGGCATAGGTGTCGGGATAAAGCTTGTGGAATAAAGCTGGGCTGGGATACGAGCCTGTTTGCAATAATCTGAGGGTCAATGCCTGCGCTCTATTTAACTTCTTGTGTGGAAGGGGAAAGTCTCTCCTGCCGAGATAAAAGTGCTGCGCAATTTCATTGTTTGTGGTCGGTTGATCTCTGTTCTCCACCACTGCGGGCCGGCGTTGGAGTTCTCCATGGTCGCGGAAAGCGAGACCTCGCGCCTTGGAGTGGGCCAGCTCGTTGAGGTTTGTGTGGCCTCCCATGATGGATCCCATGTGAGCGGAGAACCACGTGAGGGTGTGGGTGGCGATGCTTTTGCCGTCGAGGATGCGACAGGATTCCTTACACACAGCGCCAAAGCTGAAGGCGCGGATGGCTGCCTTGGAGTCGCTGAAGAGAGTGCTTCGTACCGAAGCGGCATTAACGGTCGAACCCCTGTGGTTGATGGACACTACGGTGAAATTGTTGCTGTTGCCATACTGGGCCGCGTCAACGAAGCAGCTGCCGCCAGGGAGTTCTGTCGCGCGGCGTAGGAGCGCCACCACACTGGCCTTCCTTCTTTCTACGTTGCGCTGGGGATGCATATTGCGCGGGACAGGCGATATGATGATGCTATCTTTCTGCTCTTTCGGAAGGCCCTGATAGGCGTCTTCGACAGTGGCCGGAGGGACGCCCATCTCTGTTAGGAGTCGTCTGCCTGCCCTGGTGCCGGAGAGCCTGAGAATCTATGCTCTTTCTTGTGCTTCTGCAATTTCTTCCAGGGTATTATGAATACCCAACTGCAGGAGTCGGTCGGTGCGTGTGCAGTTTGGTAGTCCGAGCGCGCTCTTGATCCCCCTCCTTATCAATACATTTAGCTTGTCTCGCTCGGACCTCTTCCAGACGTGCATGGCCGCTACGTACGTGAAATGACATAACAAGAAAGCGTGGACTAGCCTTATCAGATTCTCTTTGCTCAGGCCACTCCTTCTGTTAGCTACCCGCCTGATTAGACCGATGACGCTATCCGTCTTTGCTAGTTTGTGAATGGTGATGCTATTTGTGCCCGCCCCTTCGAGTGTCATTCCCAATATTCGAATGGACGCGACTTTGGGAATGGGATCTCCGCACTTGGTGTAGAGATTAATGTCAATTCCAGTGGGGGGTTTCCAGTTCTGTGGCTTGCGGCCCTTTCTAGTTGGGCTGTAGAGAAGGAGCTCCGATTTCTTTGGGGAGCACCGGAGTCCCGTGTCGGTTAGAAAGCGCTCTGTAGTGTCGACAGCTTCCTGTAGAGCGGCTTCGACTTGTCCGTCACTGCCACCCGCGCATCAGACAGTGATGTCGTCTGCGTAGATCGTGTGACCGATGCCCTCGAGCTTGCCTAGGTACCTTGAGAGGTCGACCATAGCGATGTTGAAGAGGAGCGGTGAGATGACTGACCCCTGAGGAGTGCCTCTTCTGCTCACCTCCATTTTCTCCGATTCCAAATCTCCAGCCTTGAGGATGGCGCATCGTTTGCTCAAGAAAGATCTGATGAAGGCATGGAAGGACGAGCGTACGTCGAGTTTGGAGATGGCGTCGAGAACGAATTCGTGACGCATGTTATCAGAGGCCTTCTCCAGGTCCAAACCAAGGATGGCTCTCCTGTCCCGAGTGCAGCGTGCCAGGATTTGTATCTTGATAAGCTTCATGGCGTCCTGGGTGGAGAGGCCTGGCCTGAAGCCTACCATGTTGTGAGGGAAAAGGTTGTTGGTCTCGATATACTCGGCAATTCTGTTATGGATGGCGTGCTCGGCCACCTTCCCTACACATGACGTCAGTGAGATGGGGCGGAGGTTGTCCAATTTCGGCGGTTTACCGGGCTTTGGGATTAGTATGACCTTCGCCAACTTCCATTCTTCCGGTACAATTCCCTCCTCCCAAATCCGGTTTATCTCATCTGTGAGAAACTCGATCGATGCGTCCTCTAGGTTTCTGAGAGCCTTGTTGTTAATGTGATCCGGGCCGGGCGCTGACCTGCCATTGAGGTTGTGTAGGTCACGACGGATTTCACTGACTTTAAAAGGCTCGTACAGCGCGGAGTTCGGCTTCCCTTTGTATACTGTGTATGCCGCATCATCGGCCACAGTTTTGAGCGGCAGGTACTTCTTAGCTAGCATCTCCAGCACGTCCTTTTCCGAAGACGACTTCATGGCTTCGTGGAGCGCTTTAGCAAGGACACTTCTCTGGTTTCACTTGGTGCCGGAGTCGTCGAGCAAGTGTTTGTGAAGTTCCACTTGCCTCCCGCGCGCATCTGCCCGTCGATTGAATTGCAAATTTCGTCTTATTGCTGCCTAGACAGGGCTTGGCAGTGCTCGTCGATCTGCTTGTTGATCTCGGCTATCTTTTTTCTGAGCTTGCGATTTAAGCGTTGGCTTTTCCACCTCTCGAGAAGTGATTGCTTGGCCTCAAGAAGGTGTGCTAGCCTGCTATCCATTTTGTCTGTCTGTAGATCCGTCTCTATGGTTTTGGTGGTGGAGCGGACATCTTGCAGAATTAATTCGCACCACTGGACGAGACTCTCCGGCTATGCTCCACGGGCGGTGCGGGCCCTGCGAACCTCACGGAATTTGTCCCAGTCAGGGACCGAGAAGGCCTTCTTTCTTTTCTGCTCCACTTGTAAGCTGGTGACCGTGATGTAGTGATCGCTACCGAGGTCTATGAGCAGATTCGACCACACGGCTGAGCCAGCGTTTTTAACAAAGGCGAGATCTGGGACAGAGTCCCTGGTCGAGGAAGTGCCACGTCTGGTGGGAAAGGCTGCGTCCGTCAATAGAGAGAGTCCCGCATCTCCCGCCTCCTGCCACAGGCTTCTGCCCTTGACCGTGTCGTGCGTGTAGTTCCACGCGTGAAAGGGGGCGTTGAAATCACCGGCCACAACCAGTGGAGAGTTTCCGACGAGTTTCGTTGCCCTAGTGATGATGGTTTTGAAACGTTGTCCGTGATCGCTCGGGCTGCTATATACGTTAAGTATAAAAATGCTGGAGATGTTGGATTGACTTGGGATGACTTCTACTAGAGAGGTCACCGTCTTGCTAGGCCGGGCCCCTAGATCGTGTGCGATGAAAGTGAACTTGCTGCAGACTAATGTGCTGATTCCTCTGCCGTCCCCACGGAGAGCCAGAGCTTTGTATCCCTGGAGTGAAACCTGATCAGTCATCATTTCTTGCAGTAATATAACATGTGGCTTTTCTTTGTGAGTGCGAACAAACTGCTGCAGGGTACATATTTTATGGTGTAGTCCCCTGCAGTTCCACTGCAAAATTCTAAATTGCGCGTGTGGCCCCATAATTGCCGTAAAGAGCACCTTTCGGCGTTGCTACTAGGGTCTCGAGGGAGATGGTTCTACTAATCGGTCCGGGGATGTGCAGTGGTGGCGGCGTAGGTACCGACGCGCCATCCGGGAAGTAAACGGGACGTACGTGGGTCGACATCCTGATGTCCATTTCCTGCACCTTGGACTCTATCTCTGGCATTCTGTTTTCTAAGCATTGAATTTTGATGTTTTGCGCGTCTAACTTCTGATCCACGACCAAGAGTCGCTGATCCACTGCAGATAGTCGTTCATTAATCTTCTTGATCTCGAAGCAGATGGAATTCAACATTTCTCTGACTTCCGACTTGGCTTTTGCCTGTAAATTATCGGACATGCTGGGAACGGCCTTTCGTTTCGCTGGGTTGCCCGAGTGGCTTGCATCCACGACCATGGGAATGTCTGCTGTTTGGGGAGAGGGGGTCCCCGAGGGGGATGAACTAGGGACTGGAACGGGTTGAGGTCCCCGAGGGGGATGGAGCGAGGGGGTCGCCGAGGGGGTCCCTGAGGGGGTTGAACTAGGGACTGGAACATGGTGAGCTTGATTAGCCTTTCTGAGCTCTGCTATTTCGGCTCACATTAACTCGATAATGCTGCGCATCTCGGCGTTTTCTTTCCTGAGCTGAGCTATTTCAGAGGAACCATGCTCTGGCGCCGCACCCCCCGTTACCTTTTCGGCAGTTCTCGCTCTACTCCGCACCCTGTCTGCCCAGGTGGCGCCTTGTTTCGCAGGACCGGCTGGCTCCTCGAACCGGACCCTGTTCTGTGGGCCCCGGGACCTGGACCCAGAACGGCTCCTGGACCTCGAGCGGCTTCTCAAGCGGGAGCGCCGGCTCGAAGATCTAGCCGGTTCGCTTCCGGCGCATGTCTGTGCTGGTGACGGGTCTTGATTCCTGGATTCCGCATTTCTTTCCCTCCTCCTCCGTCGAACGATGTACGGGAGCTGGAATCATTGCTTGCAAATCTTGTCCGCTGTGGCGTGCGGGCCGCCGCAGAGGCCGCAAGTAGGCGAGCAGGTGTGGTTGTCGTCGGGATTGTTGGCCCCACATTTCCTGCATAGTTTGTCCTCCGGCGTTGGGCAGACGTCGGCTCTGTGGCCTAGTCTACCGCAGGCATAGCAGCAGTCGTGCTGCCTGAGGTACAAGGAGCACTTGACTAGCGCCGAGCCGTAGAAAACGAAGTTGGGGACCTTGTAGCCGTCGAAAACGATGACTACCGTTTCGCTATTCTTGATTCGCTTGACTCCCAGGGCTAAGGAATTTCTCTCGTTGAGGATGCTTCTGTCCAGGTCGGCCTGGCTCTCCGACACATCAATTTGGCGTATGACACCCTTGCACGTAACGTGCGGCGCGGCTTCATAAGTGCTGAGTTCGTGTTCTTTGATTCCCAGAGTGATGTAATTCATTTTTAGATAAGCATCTGCGTTATCGCGGGACGCATTGCTGAGGACGATAATATTTTGTGTTGCGTTGGGGCAGACGATGTCGTGGCTAGCTTGCTCGGACGTAAGTCCTGCCGCGGCAGCGACTGCCCGACCAAGCCTTGCGGAGCCCGTTTACTGAACATCCAGACCACCCATGGGGCGGGCGATAATATTCCTGTGTTCTTTCGGGAGCGGATGCATTCGCGACGACTTGATGATCTTGTGCTTTAGCCTAATGGGATTCCTGCTGCCATTGAGACGCTCGCGGTGCCCCTCGCTGCTTGCCGCTTCACGGGTGCTGTCGCGACGAGAGACGCGCAGGGCGTTTTTCTTGACAGCGGCGGAGCGCCAGCCGTGCTCCGCACCAAATTCTTCCGGAGGAAGATCGTCCCCTTCCATTATAACAACCATTCCCTCTGTCCTGACGAGGCGGGATTAACCCTGCCCGGCGAACGCTGGTTAGGCCTTGCCGTCAGACTGAGGGAAGCGCGGCATCATGGAAGAGAAGCAGCTCTAAAAACCGACGAAAAGGCCACCCACCGTTGAAAAGTTGGTATCCGTGGGTTCCTCTTTTCCTTATGCATCCGCTGGTGCAGAAATAATCGAGATTGAGATGAATTGCTCACCGAAAATATCGAAGAAAGCAGGAGCCGATGTGGGCACGACCGTACTACTCGGCTTCTTCTCCCTCCCTCTTCACAGGTGGTGATTTAAGAATTTAGATAGTGACTGGGTTGGTGTGTTGATATTAGACACAATAGGCCGACCTGAAATTTCTGCTGTGAATATTTCTTCCACGGGTACTTGATCTATTTTAGGAAGAGGAGAAAAGCGCCCTGCTTTCTTGTTCTTGGGCATAATGAAGCGATATTCAGATTGCATGAGTAGTTCACTGGACAGGAGTACCGCTATTGTGTTTTTCACAGTGTTGCTATAGTCTCAAGTTATGTTAGAATCGAGTTTTCTGTAATAGATGGCGTTGCTCGGTTGTTTGGAGGCCTCATTCTTCTACTTTTCTATATGCCAGATTACAATACTGCCGCCTTTGTCTGGTGGTTTTATTACAATGTAATTCCTCTCCGCGAGTTCTTTTAGAATTTGGTGCTAAGCGGGGAACAAATTTTTGCGTTTCCGGCAATGCCACCCTGTCCCTGGAATTTTCTTTGAGATCAGCTTTATGTATAAATCCAGTTCTGGGCACAGTTCGGCTTCCAATTTCCACGTGCTAGGTGGTCTAAGAGAGCCTCTATCTTGTTTTTCTACGTCTGGCGTGTCGAAAAACTCCCTAATACGCATGCGTCTTGAAAACTCTGTAATATCTTTGTGGAGTTCGTATTCGTTTACTGCGTTGTTCATAGAACAAAACGTTGGACCGCGTTTCAGGAGATCAACTTCATCGGGGCTTAGACTCTCGGATATGTCTACTACGTTTCCGCAGTGCTCTGGATGCTCGCCTGTAGGACTATCGGTGGAGCTATGTGCTGTAGGGGTTACATTAGTTTTCTTGCGTGCATCTGCAGCTCTAATACCTTTGTACTGGTGTTTATCTAGTAATGTTTCCTCCCTAGTTTCGACGAATTGTTCAAGTTCTCTTTGTTCCAGTTCAAATAAATTTGTGCAGTCGAGTTGATTAGTAATTATCGTAAGTTGTGCCTTGCAGTGTTCTTCAAGGATATCAATTATAGATAGCGATGCATATTCTAGGACAGCATCTCGGATATGATTTATGTGATTTCGAATGTTCCTTCTGCAACAAATAATATATCGGTGAAACGGAACAATAAATGAACGTCAGATTAAACGGACAACGCGCGGACACAGCTAAAAAGCTTCCCAAAGCCGTCGCCGAGCATTTCAACCAACCAGCTCATATATCTGATGAACTTAAACTCTACATATTGCAGCCAAATTCCCGTTCTGAATGAGGAAGAAAATAGAGAGAATCATACCTTAACCATAAGTTCAGGACATTGCAAGCAGTAGGCGTAAACGTCTGAAAGGGAGCTTTAGAATGTATTCGCTATGCTAAATTTCAGGCTATAGGCAACAACACTTAGTTGGTTTCCTTAGTGTTCTTTCTTTCGTCGTTTTTGTCTTTTATTTATTTATTTATTCTATTTCAGTACTTTCCTTTTATTTCATTTTTCACGAGCACCGGTCTCTGCCGCTTCTTCTCTTTCTTTCGGAGACACCATATCCCACGGCCACCAACGAAACAGGTATACAGGGGTGCTATGCACGCCGTCGACGCGCCGGCTAACACACGGCTGTTGGCACGTGATTGACAGACGGCCATTTCACTGGCCTTGTGCGCACCCCTCCTTTATTCTCAATTCTACACCCTCGCCGCTCACACACCTTCGCTCGTTGCCGCACGTACCCACCTTACGCCCTCTCCCCTTTAGAGGAAACCCAGCTATATATACTGTGGGGAGGAAAGCATATGTCGCCTTGAAGAAGACAAGTCCACTTGTCGAAACGTTCCCTTCTGTAGTAATTCATTACCACAAACACGAAATAATTATTGCATTCACATTTAAAAATTGGCCTCTGCATAGACAGATGATATATGCTCACATCACATTTTGCTCACTGGTGTTTGAGTAGGCTGGACTTGCTCTTCAAGCTTCAGTTGTCCATTTCACCTACGTCCCTCGTGTGTAATGTTTGAGATGACCTTATATGACCTTATCACGTAGCCAATATACACGACCATGTCCTATCAGAGAACGTAACTGAACCTCGGAGCTTTAACTCACCACGAAGTCCGGCTTCCTTGATAAAATGTAATTGGGCAGTCGATTAAGATAGTTCTATTAAATTCACTGCATTGTAAGTACTGTTATTCTACAGACCGACCAGAGCAGAGTTTGGATATAGCTCCTCAAAAACATTGAGTGAACAAAACCAACACGTTAAATATTGACACGTGTACTTGTATTTATCGGGCGACACGTTTCACCACCTAAGAAATGTTGTCGCACCGCGCAGGACGCGCCTGCATGCGTCGGAAGTTTCTGGAATGTTATCGATGGTTCCATCTGCTGTCTGTGACCGAACCTTGCGTAATCTGATTGCATGTGTGCGCGAAGCGAATAATGTAGAACTTTGGGGAAGACACGCGGGTCCCAGCGATTACTCTGGAACATTCGACGGCTGATGTATAAAAGCCGACGCGCTTGACCCGCTCATCAGATTTTCGACGATCGCCGACCGTGTTCGCTGCTATCGTTGTGCTATAAGTGTAGCCTGCTTTTGTGGTCACAGGTTCACCCAATAAAAGTTAGTTTTGTCTTTCACAATGTTGCTACTGTGTTCTTCGACGTCCCCACCACGTGACATCTGGCGGAGGTGCTTTTCGTTCATGTACCGGACGCCCCCAACAAGCCGTGATCCAAGCCCTGACCGCGAAGAGAACACCAACGTGGTCCCGGACCATCGAGCAAGCCGCCGTCTTTAACAGCTACCTCCGGAGCGCGGACTTCTACCTGAGAAGACCAGGAAGATTGTGGCCAAGGCAACCCCAATGGAAGCCCCAGCGTCCCCCATCGTGCTGCAGCAGCCCAGGGAGCCTCCGACGTTCCGCGGTTCAACATTCGAGGACCCGGAAGCCTGGCTTGAGACGTATGAGAGGGTCGCTGCATTTAACAGCTGGAACAGCGACGACGAACTGAGACATGTCTTCTTCGCATTGGAAGACGCTGCCAGGATGTGGTTCGAGAACCGAGAAGCCACCTTAACGACCTTAACGCCGGAATGGTGCGGAGCCCATCGAAGACCGTCGACGAGTTTCTTCGCGAGGCCACCAGCATCGAGACGACACTGGAAATGCGGAACCGGCAATTCAACCACCGCACTAACTCGACAAACTACGCCGGAGTTCAGTCACTGGCCACCGACGACCCGCGCGAGACTATCCGAGCGGTCGTACGGGAGGAGCTACAAAAGCTGATCCCTTCATCACAGCCTCAAGTGGCTTCAATTGCCGGCGCCATCCGTGAGGAGCTCCATCAACAACTCGGAGTAGCCCCTCAATCGCCGCAGCCTCTGCCGCAAGCGATGACATACGCCGCTGTAGCCCGCTGTCACGTACCCCCTCCGCGCCCGCGGCAGGGCCCCGTGACGACACAGTTCCGTCTTCCGCCTCAACCTCCGCCGGCAGCACGCCAACCCATCGCCCCACGCAGCATTCCAAGGAAGACTGATATTTGGCGCGCCCGCGACCACCGTCCGCTTTGCTATCACTGCGGAGAAGCCGGGCACATCTACTGTTGATGCCCATACCGGGAGAAGGGACTCCGAGGGTTCGCCGTTAACGTGCCGCGACCACACATTGGCGAACGACCTCACGATATCGCCGACTACCTCGCCGCGACTCAGTGGAGCCCTCGATGACCGTCTCGTTCGCCGTCACCAGGCCGCTACCTGTCGCCGCAGCGCGGCCATACACCCGCCCAGCCCGGGTCCGCTCTGCGAGCCTATATCCGGAAAACTAAAAGCAGCAACCGATGGAGGTGCGGTTGCTGTTCGTCGAACTGACGAAGATCCTCCGTCGCCGACGAAGACGAAGAAGAGACCATCTCGACGACATAATAACGACACGCCGCCGTCCCGACGAAGTCAGGAAGCCAATAATACACCGACAAAAGACGACTTGACGACGCGACGTTCCAGCTTCAGTTCAACACGACGGAGCCGTGATCCGATGCCAAAACCTAACTGCAACGCCAGACAAAGAACCACCGACCTCGACATGCTTCTCGACGGCCACGCAGTTACTGCCTTAGTGGACACAGGGGCAGATTACTCCGCAATAAGTGGACACATCGCCGCCCAGTTGAAGAAAGTTAGAACTGCACGGGAAGGCTCTCAAATTCGAACCGCTGGAGGACACCTCATTCGCCGACTGGAATCTGCACGGCAAGAATTACCGTTCATGACCGGACTTGCCCTGCCACCTTCGTTATCCTCCAACAGTATTCACGAGACGTCATTCTCGGCATGGACTTCCTGAACCAACACGGCGACATCATAGTCCTGAAGTCAAAATCGATAACGCTGTAGGAAGATCAAGCGATACCGCCGGAGAGCTCTCGTAGTCACTACGCCTTGAGTGTGCTTGAAGATCAAGTGAGCATCCCACTGCGCTCCAGCATTATTATTTCCGTCGGCACCGAAACACCCGCTGACGTAGAAGGCGTCATCGAGGGCGACCAACATCTACTGCTCGACCGTGCAATTTGCGTCGCAAGAGGGATCGTTCGACTCCACGGAGGGAAAGCGGAAGTTATGCTAACCAACTTCAGCCAAGAGTTCAAACACATCAACAAGGGCACGACAATCGCGTACATCGAGGAAATTGTGGAGAGCAGCAATGTCTTTGTCCTCTCAGGTTCTGCCGCATCTACCCCGATGAGCATAGTCCCCGAACTAAAAGCCCTAAAACTGCAAAGCCCTAAAAACTGCAAGCATAAATACTAGTAATAGGATGCGACGAAATAACTTAGTATTCTTAGGATTAGACGACTGTGTCGGTGAGTCATGGAAGGAGTCCGAAGATAAAATACTGGCATTGTGCGCAGGTAATCTAAACATTAAATTAGAACCCAACTCTATTGAGCGAGCGCACCAAATCGGTAAATTTTGCGAATCAAAGAAGCGGCCTATCATTGTGAAATTCACCCTTTTTAAGACAAAAGACAACATTCTGTCTCATGGACGAAAATTAAAGGTACCAGCTATGCCATCAGAGAAGACGTCGAGGCTACCACGCGCGCGTCTAGATTTAAACTATTACAGTTCGCCCGAACTCAGAAATGTGCATTCAAACTCAGTTTCCATAAACTTCATATCGGTAATAAGTGTTTTTTCTATGACATCGCGTCTTCTAAAGTTGAGGAATGCACACCACCAATGCGTCATGCGTACACGCGAACTATAAATCCTGTAAGTACACCCACAGTCTTGACCAAATGGTGCCTCAAGAATACTAGCTCAAGTTGCACTACCAAAACGCTGCCTAAGTATTTTAATTTCAACATAGCATTCACTAACATACGAAGTGTAGTGCCAAAGCGAGATCAGTTACACAGCTATATTAGCGACACAGAATCCGATATCATCTTGCTAACAGAAACGTGGCTGAGCTCGGACATATTCGATAACGAAGTTTTTCCGTCTACCAACACTAACTTCGCATTATACCGTAACGATAGACAAGGCCGAAGGGGAGGAGGCGTTCTTATCGCTGTTAGAAAGACATTATCATCTTACCTAATATGTAACGATAGTAACCTTGAACTTTCATGGGTATATGTCTGTAACAATACGATAAGAACAGTTTTTGGCATTTGTTATAGACCACCTGATAAACAGCAAGCTTTCATTGATTTGCTGTCCCAATCCCAAGCAATCATTAAATACAACTGAGGTTTTTTAGCGCACCAAAAGGGCACGAAAATTACCCCCAGATTAACTGGAGTAGGCTGCCTGTATGAACAGGGACCTTTTCTACTGAAGCAATGCAGTTTCTTGAAGTAACAGAAGATTTCAACGTCCAGAAGATGATAGCATGCCCCACCAGAGGCGATAACATACTCGACTTACTTCTTGCAAGTCACCCGGACGACATTTCGGCCATTACCGCGATACCTGGCTTCAGCGATCATTGTCTCCTGCACGTTGTTATTCGTCTTCCACTGAGTAAGAAATCATCTACCCAAAAACTAATCTCTAACTACCGGAGAGGTAAGTATGAGGCCATAAACAGTGGACTAGACATTTTGGCAAAACTTTCAGACCACTTTTTCGTCACGCTCAGTGAACTCCAACTGGGAGCTATTTAGAATCGCAATGTTAAAGCTGAAAGATAAGTACATACCCACTATTGTCGCAAAATCAGACTATAACAACCCTTGGTTCACTAAACATGCAAAATCTCTTCTTAAACGTAAAAAACGTCTCTACAGGAAAGCAAATCAAAGTAACACTGCAGCGTGGGAAAGGTATCGCGCATGCGTAAAACTGTATATTCAGAAGGTTAGTCAAGCTAAAGGTAAATTTAACAGTCACGATATACTCTCCATTCTGCAATCAAATCCAAATAAATTTTGGCGCATCCTCTGCACTAAAGACAGATCTAACACCATCGAACTCGTTGACCTCGATGGTGAACCTATCCATAAGGATGAATGTGCAACCGCCCTAAATAGCTAATTTTCTTCTGTATTTACTGCTCCCATTCATGTATTTGACCTGCCCACACTTACTGCTTCAGTGCAAACTATGCCAGACCTAGACATATACGCGAAGGGCATATTTAACCCAATCAATAGTCTTAAACCATCATCTTCCGCTGGCTGTGATAGTATTAATAGTAAACTCCTGAAGAACACCTCACATGTATCAGCACAAATACTCTGCGTACTATTCAAACAATCGCTAGAAATGGGGACCGTTTCAGGTGACGCTGATGACACCAGCACCGTTTTAGTACGAAATTCAGCTGATGATTAATTGATGAAGCCAATTGAACCTTACAGAAATTAGTGATGGGCATATCAAAATTGTTTTAGGCTAAATACGAAAAAACGAAAGCTATTATATTTCGCAGTAGAAATAAAGACGTTGACGTTAAAAAACCCATACTACTAAATTCTTCTCCTATCGTTATTGTACCCAGCTTTAAAACATTGGGTATCGTCTGTCAAGAAACCTTATCCCGGGATGCACATCGATTGTTCAGCTGTAAAACTGTGACAGGTAATTGATATTGCTTATCGTAATCGTCATATACTGACACAAAAATTCTGATGATGACTTTTAATAGTTTGTTTCAATCTCGGCTTAATTATGGCCATTTAGTTTGGGCTACTACTACTAAAAGAAATCTGCACAACATTCACGTCTTGCAAAAAAAGTTCCTACGGGTAATTGATAATGTCCCTGGTTATTTTGATACACTTCCATTTTTTGTAAAATATAACGTTATGCCAATCGAAACACTGTACGATTATCGACTGCGTAGAGCTTATAAACAAACACCACTGGATCGAGGTTTCTTAAGAAACTTGACAAGTTAGAAAACAATAGCACTATATACGCAACACGTAGTAATGAACCCTTTTAGATTGCCAACAGTAAGAACTAAATATGGGCAAGAGACGCTTCGTAATAGACTACCAAAATTACTAAACAGATTACACAGCGAAGGGATTCAACTGGAGAACATTTCCTTTAAAGCTATTCGTTGTTATTTTAACTTAAAACTAGACGAATTTTGTTGGGTTTGTTTTTCTTTTCATTTCTTTGATATTAAAAAAATTGTTTTTCGTCTGCTTCTTTATTTTGGACATGAACAGTATGTTTGCTCTGTTCGTTCTTGATCTGCATCTAGCAGAAGAATGTTTGCAAAATAATGTACACCCAGGCTTTTTATTCTTGCCATTTTTTTGCACCTCCATAGAAGATTGCATTTGTCTGTGTAGGAAAATATTCTTATACTTAATGTGTACCTGTGAGATTGTCTAAGTATGCATTCCGCTACACAACTTTGTTTTGTTATATGCCTATTTTGCAGTAAAATTTTTCAGAAGGTATAAAGTGAATGTGTTTGTTGTTGCTGTCATCGCTGATGCGGGGCCCTGCGGCTTTCGAACTGGCAGCTTTTTCGTATCATTACACTGTACTGATGCGAAAAAATAAACGTCATTATCATATTATATTGCAGATGGCTTGCCATGCATCCGTTTGTAAATCATATTGTCAATGGCTATGATGTCATCACCACGATTTTCCGCTGCGCACGTTCTGCAGGCAACACGCCTTGTGCATGCCTAGTTCATGTGCGCACTCTGGATGAACAAGTAAACATTTAACTGTGCCCGGTCCTAACCGAACCGTGTAAGGTCGGGGTGGGGTGTGGGGGGGGGTATCTTTCCTAGTGCTGAACTTCTGCCTATCCTCGACGCTTTTAAACGGCTAGACAGTGTTCAAGCCACAATTCGTGTAGAGCTTGAGCAAATTATATTTATTTATTTATTTCCAATACTGCCAGTCCCATCAGGGACCATAGCAGGTGGACATACAGAAATGAAAGACATGGTAATAAACGTGCACATACAAATTGCGTGTCAATAAGCCAAACAAGGAACGTAAAGGAACAAGGTAAGAATACAAAAAAAAAACAAATATACATATCACATTTCTAGGAGACATGCGCAGCAATACAGAGAATACATCATGAAAAGAACAGCAAACGGGAACAAAAATAACAGTAAACGCCTTCACGATAATCAGCATGGCTTACAAGAATTGCAAAGCATATTATGTGAATAAGACTGCGTTACTTCAATAAAACTTGGTGCTGGGCTAGTTGGTGATGCATTCTTTAAAACTGATGGTAGCGCTAAAAGGACGGACACAAGATGAAAAGACGACACGACGACGAGGAAACGCTTGAACGAGGGTGACGTGACGTGAGACGCCGAAGGAGAAAACACACAAAAAGATGGGCCCACTGTACTAGAAATATACTTCAATAAAACTTGGTGCTGGGCTAGTTGGTGATGTCGTGTCGTCTTTTCATCTTGTGTCCGTCCTTTTAGCGCTACCATCAGTTTTAAAGACTGCGTTACTGATTACTAGATGTGGATTCTAACCGTGATGTGAACTGAGATAATGAGTCTGCAGAAATGACTGACGGATCGAGGCGATTCAATTCCCTTATCACGAGGGGGAAATAAGAGTACATGAATGTGTCATTATGGCATGAATATTCTGTTAAAGCGTGTGCATGTTTATGTCTCGATGATCGTAACTGCGAAAAACATATTTTGTTAGGTCAATGTTATAATAGTTGTGAATCAAGTTAAATAAAAATTTGAGCCGTGCTTGCTTCGCCCTTGATGAGAGCGTCGCTAAACCCGATATAGCGGAAAGGTTAGTGGGTGAATCTGTGCGCTTATACTTGTTGTGAATAAACCGCAGCGCTTTTCGCTGTACTTTTTCCAGTTTCGTTATGTTACCGTATTTACTCAATTCTAAGCACCCCCTTTTTTTCACGATCGCGATGCCCAAAGTGAGGGGGGGTGCTTAGATTCGAAAAATCTAGAATTACCCCCCCCCCTCCCTCTTTTCGCTGCGACATCACGATGATACCGGCGCGAGAAATAACATTTTATTTTGCAAACATTCAAAAGAATAATTGGTGTAGACAGTGAACCCACCGCTTGTGTCGGATGCTCAGTTACTATCACTGCCACTCGAGTTCGTCGCACCGCTCGAACCGCCGCTGTCGGTATCCCACAGCAGGTCGTCTTCCGTTCCGTCGAAGTGGTTTGGGATCGAGCAGTTCTTAAATGATTTGACCACAACGTTCATTTGGACCCGCTTCCAAGCGTCCGAAATCCACTTTGCGATGGTTGATGGGTACGCTTTCGGCAGCTTTCGCCGTACAGCCGTACAGTCCGGCTGTACGGCGTACTCGCGCCGCGGACGCCGTGCCACCTCGGGACTGCGACGGCTCCGGCTCGATGACAGAGTGAGCAAGCGTGCTTGTCGGCCTTGGCTACGCGCGCTTCCTAACAAATAGGGGGGGGGGAGCTTAGATTCGCATGCAAACTTTTTTCCCAGTTTTCTCGCGAAAATAGAGGGGGGTGGTTAGAATCGGGGGGTGCTTAGAATCGCGAAAATACGGTAGTTACTGAGTGGGGAAACCAAACTGTGTTAGCGCACTCCAAAACCGGTCTAACGAAAGTAGTATACGCGAGAAGCTTAGTCGACGTTGGTGCAGGGCGGAGACATCTTCGGAGATAAAATAGCTTGCGTAATGCCTTCGAGGTCACGTTGGCAATGTGCGCGTCCCATCTCAGGTCAGAAGTTAGAGCGATGCCTAAGTATTTATGCTGGTGAACTTTCGTTAGCATTGTGCCGTTAATAACGTATGGAAAGTCGTAAGGTTGTTTTTTTTTTCTTGTTACCGTCATGCAAACTGATTTAGTTGTGTTTATCGTCATTTGCCATTTCTTGCACCATTCATTTAGTTGGTCTAGTGAGTTGCTAAGCGAAACATGATCTTCGTAGGTGTTAATTGTTTGGTAGAGGATGCAGTCATCAGCAAACAGTTTGATGTTACAGTCAATATTTCTGGTTATGTCGTTAATGAAAATTAAAAATAACAGTGGCCCCAACACGGATCCTTGGGGGACGCCTGATGTGACAGGCACTGTCGCAGATTCCACATGCTGACATAGTACGAATTTTGTCCGGTTTGTTAAGAAATCTGTTACCCAGTCTAAAATTTCCCCATCCCCAATAAAACCTCGCAATTTTGTTAATAATTTACTGTGGCATACGCGATCAAATGCTTTGGAAAGGTCTAATAATATTATATCAGTCTGGCTACAGTTATTGATGTTAAATGTGAGGTCATGCACAACTTCCGTAAGCTGCGTGACGGTTGACAATCCATGGCGGAATCCGTGCTGGTGTGGTGTTAATAAGTTGTGAGTGTCAAGAAAGTTTGTTAGGTGTTTAAGGATGACACGCTCGAGCATCTTGCAAGCGGTGCTAGTAGGAGATGTTGGCCGGTAGTTAGAGGGCAGTGAGGTGTCTCCTGTGTTGTGTATTGGGATGATTTTCGCATTTTTCCAGTAGTCGGGTAAGTATGATTGTGATAGGGATTTTCGAAATATGAGGCCCAAGTATCGGCTGCACCACTCTGCGTATCTCTTTCGAAAATGGTTTGGAATGTCATCTGGTCCGTATGATTTTTTAGGGTCAAGGGTGAGCAACATCTTAAGGATACCCGCGTCAGATATGATTAAAGGATCGATGCGCGATGTTGAACTGCTACTCAAGTCTGACAGGTTACCGTCATCTTTTGTGAAGTTCGAGTGAAAATAGTTCTTGTACGCATTAGCGTTGTTAGTTTTTTCGTCAGGAGACAAGTCCGGCGGAAGTGGTTCCAGAATCGCTGAAGGCTGTTTGTCAGAAAGTTAGGCAGCGTTACATGAAATAATGTTCCTTAGCTTCTTTGGCTGTGTGTCGAAAATGTGCTACTGCGCATGCTAGTTTGGTAGTTTTGGATGGGCATGATCCATGATTTTTAATAGAGTTACGTATCCTTTTTACATGACGTTTTGCGTGAATGACTTCCCGAGTTATCCATGGGCTTGTTCTTTGTGGTTGCTTGTTTTTTAACGGAACATAGTTAGTTACACAGTAGCAAACCATATTCCTAAAATGAAGCCAGGCTGTGTTCACATCGACTGACGGGTCGGAGGTTATTTCAGTGAAGGCTTGAAATTCGTGCGCAAGGTGGGTTAGTATGCTGGCGTCATCCGCCTTCTCGAACTTGGGTACTATAGACGTACTACAACGCGTTCTTATCGAGCAGTCCAAAGGCAACAAGCATAGCGGTATGTTGTGATCTGAAATGCCTTCAATAAGTTCTGTCTGTGCTTGGTGCCCTGAAAAATGATCACTGATTAGTACAAGGTCAAGGATATTGTTTGCTGAACCTTGCCTACGCGTCGGTTCTAGGATTATTTGGTGAAGGTTAAATGATAACATTAGGTCAAACAGAATTTCTGAAGAAGATGATGTGTGATGCATAGTTACCCAGTCTACGTCTGGAAGGTTAAAGTCTCCCATAAGGATAATTCTACAGTTGTTAGCATATCGGTGTAGAAACTCATGAATGGCATAAATGCTCTCATCACCCGAAGAGGGGCTTCTATAGAAGCAACCCACACATATAGTAGTATTGTTACAGAGAATCCTGCAAAACACGCTTTCAGCACCTGATACATCTGGCAGTAAAACAAACGGAAGGTTTTTCTTTATCACAAGAGCCACGCCACCCCCACGGGAACCCCGATCTTTTCGTATGACTGAATAATTCGGTGGAATGATTTCATGGTTGGAAACATCCGGTGAAAACCACGTTTCCGTGACGGCGACTATATCAGTTTCGCGATCAGTTAACAGGTTTTCGAAAGATTCTATTTTGTTTAGTAAGCTTCTTGCATTCACATTTATGATTGTTAGTTGTCTTATCGAGCTCTTCTCCGTGTCATTGGCGGGCCGTTTGTTTTGCTTGATTCCGCTTCGTTTTTTTTAAGGGGTACTTTGTCATTGGTTTCGTCGTCCCAAACAAAGGCGCGACTGTTAATGTACAGTTTGTCGAAGGCGAGGGATACTTTGTCGTGTTTCTCGCGATTTTCTTTGGCACTGTTCCACAGTTTCTTTCTAATGTCCCGTATTTTAGGTGGAAGATCTACTCCAATGGCACATTTTGAGCCTTTAAGTTTAAAACCTTTTTTCAATATTGCCGATTTGTCGCGGGGATTTAGAAGTTTAAAAATGACTGACCTAGTCTTTTTCGCTTGCGGTCTGCCTAACCGGTGTATTCGTTCTATCGTAACTGGGTACAGCTCTAGGATATCTTGTATGATATCTCTGCTAACTATCTGCTCAAGACTGTCGCTCGTTTCTTCTTCCGATTCCGGTATGCCATAAACTATTAAGTTAGCTCTCCTGCTTCTGTTCTCAAGTTCATCGATTTTTTGTTCCATTGTTTCTATTACGCGACTCATGCGGGAAATCTCGGTCTGACAAGATTGTAGTTTGTTTTCTAGAAGTGCTATGGCATCAAATTTGGTCTCTATATCTGCAAGACGTTCTTCCCTTATTTCTTTGATATCAGCAGCAATTTCCTTCAGCTGCTTAACGATGTCCTTTAATTCAGGGCCGGGGTTTGTTTCGACGTCTCCTGATAACAGTAGCAACTTCCACAGAAATACAGCCATATAAAACACCCCGTGACATTGCTCAATCAATCAACCAATCTGGCCAAGACAAACTTATAGCTGAAATTATGGGCCGCTCTAACATCTTAGATTCATGTGAACAAGCAACAACTACCTCAACCACTGTTAACATTATCGGCCGACTGCAGCATGACATCACTACCCTGAAAGCCACGAACATTGGCACCAACAACCGTATGCGGCGAGCCAACCTTCTTTGGCATTGACGATTCCGATAAAGAACCTTGGAGGGATTCAGAGAACAAAATTCGAAACCTATGCAAAAATACTCTTGGTTTACCATTGAACGCCAGGGATATTGAGCGCGCACACCGCCTTGGAAGATTTTTCGAAACAAAAAAAACGACGCCCCCCCATAGTAGTAAAACTGGCCTACTTCAAGACGTAAGAAAACATGTTGGCCTGTGGGCGTAAGCTAAAATATACATGTTTTGCCGTCAGGGAAGATTTTGCCCCAAGTACGCGCTTTGCACGCTCAAAATTGTTAAAGTTTATCAAGCCCCAGAAATGTGCGTTTAATCTCATCCTGGACAAGCTGCATGTAGGCAGCAGATGCTATTTTTAGGATGCTGCATCCGATAGCGTCATTGAACACAACACCTAACAGCAATGAACTCCAAGTGATACCTTATCTGACCAGCCCCAGTGACGAACAAGAAATTTCGCGCCTGCTTCATTCAAAAACCGCCCTGGTCCATTTTTTAACATTAGCGTGCCTTTCACTAACATCCGCAATTTAATTCAAAAACGTGACGAACTCGAAAGCTTCATACACGACACCACAGCCGATATGATTTTACTAATGGAAACGTGGTTAAATAAGGACGTCGGCGACCACGAAGTTTTTCCATGCTACCCTAAATTTACAGTTTAAAAACGCGATCGGCATGATAGGCGAGGGGGAGTTGTAATAATTGCCGTTAGACACAGCTTACCATCATCACTGATAAATCACGACGACAACATCGAACTATCATAGGTAAGCCTGCACAGCACAATCGGCAAAGTAGTGTTTGGAATCTGTTACCGTCCAACAGATTACCGTCAACAGATACCGTCCAACCCCTCATTTTGCGATTTCTTACGCATGTCTTTAGAACGAATAAAAAAGATACGACCACTGCACCTATCTTTCTTTTTGGAGATTTGAATCATTCCAGCATCAATTGGCAACTACTTTCAGTACCCAACACCCTATAGTGAACCCAAACAGTTGCTTGAACTTTAACCTCCACCAAGCAATAACATGCCAAACTCGGGGCGACAACACCCTGGATCTCTTGTTAACATCTAGCCCGGAAAACATAAAAGATGTGACTTCGCTCCCTGGCTTTAGCGACCACAGCGTACTTCATATCGGCATTTCATTGCCTTTAAAAAAGAAAGCCCCCCCGCAGAAATTAATCACTGATTACAAGAAAGCTAACTTCGACGCATTTAACCGCGAACTTGCACTCTTCTACGAAGGTTTTCGACAGTCATACTGTGCTCGTTAGGTCAACGCCAATTGGGAATTATATAAAAACATATATATTCCTACTATCCTTATAAATACCGACAAAAATAAGCAGTGGTTTACGCAACTCCTAAAACGTTTTCTTAATAAGAAAAACGCCATTATCGGAAAGCAAAGTCAACTCATAACCGCAGAGCTTGGGATAAGTACGAACTAATTGCCACAAAAATATATTAAGGAATTGAAAGCTTCCAAAAACAATTTTTTTTTTCAACCCACCTCTCATCAGTCCTTCAGCCTAACCGTCGTGAATTCTTTCAGATTATCTCCCCGCCTAAGCGCCCAACTCAGCTCCAGCTATTAGACGACGACAACGTACTAATTGAAACTGAAAAATGTGCTACAGCCCTTAACAACTTTTTCCCATCAGTATTTTCTCCTGCTATAAACTTTAGTTCTACCGAATTACCACACCACTCGCCGACCACAATGCCCGATATCCATATTAACGCTGATGGAATAGCTGGGCTAATGCACGCTCTAAAATTATCCTCCTCCGATGGTTGCGATCAAATCAGCAGCAAATTACGTAAGAACACCATTTCCCTGTCAAGCGCAATACTTAGCTTACTTTTCCAACAATCAATCAGTATTGGTGAAGTTCTCCACGATTGGAAAAAGGCTCAAGTCATTCCCCTCCATAAGTCTGGTAATCGAACAAAAGCATGTAACTGTCGTCCAATTTCTCTAACAAGCATCCCGTATAGACTGCTGGAACATATCATAGCAACCAATCTAATGAACTACCTTGAATCAATTAACTTATATTCATACCAGCATGGTTTTAGAAGACTATTATCCTGCGAAACTCAGCTGTCTTAATTGACCGATGAATTCTTTCAACACATGGATGATCACCTGCAAATTTACGCCCACTCCTTAGACTTTTTGAAGGTCTTCGACTGTGTCCCCCACAATCACCTACTTGCTAAATTATCTACTCTTGGTATCCCCCCACCATTGATTACTTGGATCGAACATTTCTTAAATAGAGGCATACAATACACATCTGCTAACTCTCATGACTCACACCTTTCTGGTGTTACATCCGGTGTCCCCCAGGGTGCAGGCTTATCCCCCAGTTATTTTTAATCTATATGAATGACCTACCATCTAACACGAAAACCATACTTCGACTTTTTGCTGATGACTGTGTCATCTACAATGCCATCCATAACCCTGGTTATTCCATTGACCTACAAAAAGGCATAGACACTATCGTTTCATGGTGTGAAAAATGATTCATGCCTCTTAACCTTAATAAGTGCCAATGCATGTCCTTTTCCCGTCAGCGCAGCATCACAAATTACGCGTACCATATAAGCTCAACTGAAATACCACGAACAGGCCTATAGATATCTAGGTGTTCTTGACTATTGATAGTGACTTGACATCGTCATTATCATGGGTTACATTGAAACAACATGCGCAAACGCCTCGCGCACACTTGGTATTTTAGCGCCGCAATCTGAAATCTGCATCGCCCACTATAAAAAAAAAAAAACTTTCATATCAGACATACGTTCAGCCGAAACTGGAGTACGCTTCATCTATCTGGCACCCCTCGCAAGCATATCTCACCTACGAATTAGAAACCATTCAGAATCGTGCTGCACGTTTTACCATGTCAAACCACTCAAGTAAAACCAGCATAACTGAACTAAAACGCACACTCTATCTTCCCAGTCTCCAATCACATCGTATCATCTCGCGTCTCTGCATCGTTCACTCTTTCTGCTATCACCCAATAGCCAGACACCCTCGACGACAACCCCCGCCTAGAATTTCAACGCGCCTCAACCACAGCTGTCCAATCACGCACATTCAGTGCCGCACGTCTTTGATGAAGGATACTTTTTTTTTCCAAAATGCAATAGCGCGGTGGAACGCTCTTCCCGACTGTATTGTTTCTTCCGCCGACTACACGACTTTCCGTGAGAAACTAACAATCCACCTCACCTAGAATGTTTTGTTAAAAATGCACTTACTACTTGACGCCTGTTAGGTAACTAATTGTTAGTGATTCATTCTCATGCATAGTATGTATTTTGTTTACACAGCGATTTCCATGGTAGTGCCACTTGCTCGGTTCCTTGCTGAGCGTTGTTTCCTTTTCTATTCTTAGTCTATCTTCCTCTTTACCCCATTTTTTTTGCATGATGAAGAGTTCCTCATACATTGTTTGTCCCCGCCTTATGTAATGCCTCCGGGCCTCGATAATGCCTCCGGGCCTCGATAAGGCTTCGATAAATGACATGAAATGAAAATGAAGGTGAGAGCTTACGTCCCGAAACTGCACAATTGGTTATGAGGGAGATAGTATTTGAGTGCACTGTAGTAGTTGTGACTGCCTGCACTGAAAGCGCGGGACACAAAAGTTTTCAGTCACCATCGGAATGTGGCTACTAGGGCTGGGAAGTGGACCCGCGACCTAAACTCATTATTTCCGTGCAGCACTGTGGAAGCTACTGGCTGCTTAGACCAATCAATACGGCGAACACATCTTAAAGGTGCTCTTCCGCGCTCTGTCGTCTGCTAGCGGAAAGCGCTGCAGCGCAGACGGCGGCAGCATCGACAAAGACTGCAAATTGCGCAACGAGATTAGCTATTGTGGTAGCAGCGGTAGAATATTTGTTCCATTTTCGCTTTGACAGCAAGAAGTCGTGCGCCTTCAAAATGTTTCAAAATACAGAGGAGAAGGAGGGCTGCAGAGACGGCAGCAGTGAAGGGTTCAGAAGAACTCGGCCAGCGTGTCTCACGGTAGGGTGAAGCCATCTCTTGATCCCTCTTCGTAAGTGCGGTCGTTTTCCTAATTAGAATTCCTGCGCGTTCACCACACTTCTTTCACACTGTTGCTTGCATGTCTAACACCAACTTATTTGTTCCTTTCACGCAAAACCGGAGCTTGGAACGATGACATAGAATCACGTATGCGGACGCCATATTTTACGGGGGGCTACTTACCACAAAATAGTGGTCTGTTTTGTTCTTTGCCGTTTTGAATACAACAATCAAACCCCGGCCCTCAGACCCCAGCAGCTGCGAAGCAACTGACCACGGCGGTGGTCAGACCTGTGACAAAGCAGAGAGTGCTGAGAATACCTGGGTCCGGAGAGGCCGCCATTGGAATCTGAACCTGGCAACGTTTAACGCTAGAACGTTATCTAGTGAGGCGAGTCTAGCAGTGCGCTATTGGCGAGTCTAGTCTTGCGCTGTTGGAGGAATTAAAGGGCAGTAAATGGGATATAATAGGGCTCAGTGAAGTTAAGAGGACGAAAGAAGCATATACAGTAATAAAAGCGGGCACGTCCTGTGCTACCGGGGCTTAGCGGAGAGACGAGAACGAGTAGTCGGATTCCTGATTAATAAGGATATAGCTGGTAACATACAGGAATTCTATAGCATTAACGAGAGGGCGCCAGGTCGTGTTGTGAAACTTAATAAGAGGTACAAATTTAAGGTTGTACAGGTCTACGCTCCTAAATCCAGTCATGATGACCAGGAAGTCGAAAGCTTCTATGAAGGCGTGGAATCGGCGATGGGTAAAGTCAAAACAAAATAGACTATACTGATGGGCGACTTCAATGCCAGGGTAGGCAAGAAGTAGGCTGTAGACAAGTCAGTGGGGGAATGTGGCATAGGCTCTAGGAATAGCAGGGGAGAGTTATTAGTAGAGTTTGCAGAACAGAATAATATGCGGATAATGAATACCTGCTTCCGCAAGCGGGATAGCCGAAAGTGGACGTGGAGGAGCCCGAATGGCGAGACTAGAAATGAAATAGACTTTATAATCTGCGCTATCCCTGGCATCATACAAAATGTGGACGTGCTCGGCAAGGTGCGCTGCAGTGACCATAGGATGGTAAGAACTCGAATTAGCCTAGGCTTGAGGAGCGAACACAATAAACTGGTACATAAGAAGCCGATCAATGAGTTACAGGAAAGAGGGAAAATAGACGAATTCCGGATCAAGCTACAGAACAGATATTCGGCCTTAACTCAGGACGAGGACCTTAGTGTTGAAGCAATGAAGGACGATCTTATGGGCATCATTAAAGGGGCCCTGAACCATTTTTTTATCGAAGTGGAGAAATGCATCTGAAGTGAAGATAGGCTATTCCAGAACCACTTTGCCGCAAGGAGTACTTCAATGCGTACAGCAGAAGCGGAGTTATCGGCAATCAAACACGGCCTCAGCTGTGCTCCCAGGCACGTACCCAAGGGGGGGCCCGGGGGGGCCCGGGCCCCCCCCGAAATCAAGTGACATAACCCCCCCCCCCCCTCCCCACCCACGCCACCACTCCTCACACATTCCTAAGACGCCGCCAGATCAATGTTGAGACTTGGCAGCTGTTCATCGGTCAGCATTATGCTACCTTTTTCACTCTTTTTAAATGGCAGTAGTTATCGGCATCTCTTGTAATGTGAAGGACAGTTTTCTCATAGATTCCGCACCCGCGCGATTAACTCGAGATGCGTTCAGTTGTCACCATCTATTCAACGGTCACGCGCATAGCTGTTGCTTTTGTTAGTTCAACCTCCTTTGTTTAGGCTGATCCTGGGACCAGGAGAGGGATGCGGCTGTTACTCAGCTGGTCTGTACTCTCATGGAACGATTTGCGGCCGGAGAAAACGCCAGTTGCGTTTAACTTATCCCTTTGCTTCATTATTTCCTTGACTTACGGCTCGTCGCGACGCTGGCAGATGCGCCGGAAGCACTGCCCGGAACCATATACACGTGACATGGGTTAGATAAGGTGGGAAATAAAATAATGTGAAAGAGCGTCCATCATGAAACCCTGCAATAACCCTTAAACCCATAAGCAAGATGACTGTCGCCCGTTACCTCGTGTGTTTTTCCCTAATTGTATAGCACTTTTCGTGCAAAATTGGCAACTGGAAACAAAAATCGCAAGGAGTTGAGAAATTAAGCGATCTACTAAGGGAGAGAGCCAAGGCAACAAGCAAACTGCGAGCAAAAGCGAATAATAAAAAAAGTTAACCGTTGTTTATGAGAATATTTATGGATCAATATCTTTTTATTTAAAAAGGAAATAGAGAAAACGCCGCCGGAAGTAGAGAACAATTGCTTGTTTTGAATGACGCTTCTACAGTTATCGGTCGAACCGCCTCACGTAGCCGCTTCTCTGCTGTGCTTATGTGGGTGTTTTTCTAACCTTTCGCGGTGAGCGCAGTACGTCTAGAATCGCAGAGTCCTGCGCTCTACGCGGTTGTGTGGGACTGGCGGCCGCACAGCGTTACGCAATTCGCGGAACTGTCAAAACTCATCAACAAGGCGAAAATAACTGATATTCGAAACTATAACATGAGAAAGACTGAAGAACCCGTAAAAAATGAACGCAGCCTGAAATCAGTAAAAAGGAAACCTGGCATAGGACAAACCATGATGTATGCACTAAAAGATGAGAAGGATAATATCATCAGCAATCTCGAAGATATAGTAAAAGCAGCGGAAAATTTCTAAGCTGACTTGTATACAGTACCCAGAGGAGTCACGATACCTCACTTAGACACAGTAATGAACAGGATACAGAAACTCTCCTATAACTAGCGATGAGGTCAGAAGGGCCCTGCAAGACATGAAACGATGAAGAGCGGGAGGAGAAGGTGGAATAACAGTCGATTTAATCAAAGATGGAGGAGACATAATGCTTGGAAAACTGGCGGCTCTTTATACGAAGTGTCTATCGACTGCAAGGGTCCCAGAAAACTGGAAGAATGCAGACATTCTATTAATCTACAAAAAAGGAGACGTTAAACAATTGAAAAATTATGGGACCATTAGCTTGCTCCCAGTATTATATAAAATATTTACCAAAATAATCTCCAATAGAATAAGGGCAACACTGGATTTTGTCAACCAAGGGAACAAGCTGGCTTCAGGGATACTTTACAATGGATCATATCCATGTCATCAATCAGGTTATCGCGAAATCTGCAGAGTACAATAAGCCTCTCTATGTGGCTTATATAGATTACGAAAAGGCATTTGATTCAGTAGAGATACCAGCAATCGTAGAGGCACTACGTAATCAAGGAGTACAGAACGCTTACGTAAAAAGCTTGGAAAATATTGCTACATGCGTGTGGTATTTGTTTGTTTGAACGAGGCGCGTAGGCGCCATCACTCCAGAAAAGAGGAGAAAGAACGAACTGGGCTCGCGCTGTGAATCTAACCGGTCAGCGCTGCAACCGTTGTTGTAAATACAATCTGTAAATAGTTTCTCGTCTTACTGACTCGTCCTTCGCGTAAGAATATCTACAGAGGTTCTACAGCTACCTTAATTCTACACAAGAAAAGCAGGGAGATACCTATAGAGAATGGGGTCAGACAGGGAGGCACAATTTCTCCAAAGCTATTCACTGCATGCTTAGAATTCAAGCTATTAAACTGGGAAGGCTTAGGAGTGAAGATCGACGGCAAATATCTCAGCAACCTTCGGTTTGCCGATGACATTGTTCTATTCAACAACAAAGCAGACGAGTTACAACAAATGATTGTCGATCTTAACAAAGAGAGTGTAAGAGTGGGGTTGAATATTAATATGCAGAAGATTAAGATAATGATAAATAGCCGGGCAAAGGAACAAGAGATCAGGATCGCCAGTCGGCCACTAGAGACTGTGAAGGAGTACGTTTACCTAGGTCAATTAATCACAGGGAACCCTGATCATGAGAAGGAAATTCACAGAAGAATAGAAATAGGTTAGATCGCATACGGCAGACATTGCCAGCTCCTGACTGGAAGCTTACCATTATTATTGAAAAGTAAGGTGTGCAATCAGTGCATTTTGCCAGTGCTGACATATGGGGCAGAGACTTCAGAGCAAGTTAAGGACCACGCAAGGAGCGATCGAACGAAGATTGCTAGGCATAACGTAGAGAGAGAAAGAGAGCGGTTTGGATCAGAGAGCGAACGGGTATAGACGATATTCTAATTGACATCAAGAGGGAAAAAATGTAGCTGGGCAGGTCATGTAATGCGCCGGTTAGATAACCGTTGGACCATTAGGGTTACAGAATGGGTACCAAGAGAAGGGAAACGCAATCGAGGACGACAAAACACTAGGTGGAGCGATGAAATTAGGAAATTCGCGGGTGCTAGTTGGAATCGGTTGGCGCAGAAGGGGTAATTGGAGATCGCAGGGAGAAGCCTTCGTCCTGCAGTGGACAAAGAACAGGCTGATGATGATGATGCTGATGGAGGTGGTGGGCCCCCCCCCCCCCCCCGAAAAACAATCCTGGGTACGTGCCTGTGTGCTCCCCTTCCTCCTCGAATGCTTTACACTGCAAAGACTACGGCGGAGACGTCATGGTGGCGCGCAGTTCAAATTCCCGATTTGGTGCCTATGCCGCGCTAAACGTAAGCCAAACGTGGCTGTCCTCAGAGATCCGCAGTGCGCTTAGCCACTGGACTCGTGGCGGCACCTCGCGGCGGCCGCGGTTTAGCCGAGTGCAGCGCCCAATAGCAGCCGCATATTGGAGTGTGCTTTATGACGAAATAAAGCACACAGAAAAGAGCGAGGAGCATGGGGTTTTTAAAACGAGAGCGTTTGAGAAAAAGGTGACTTCGCGCTCCGCTTGCGAGGTCCAAGGACCGCGTACGACAGCAGAACTTGGCTGAGATGTTCACAAGAGCGTATGCTACCCGCGGACTATGTTATTTCACCAAGCCCGAGGGGTGGTTCAGGGCCCCTTTAAGGAGTGTGCAATAGAAGTCGGTGGCAACTCCGTTAGACAGGATACCAGTAAGCTATCGCTGGAGACAAAATATCTGAACAAGAAACGCGAATGTATGAAAGCCTCTAACCATACAGCTAGAATAAAAGCGGCAGAACTTTCCAAGTTAATCAAAAAGCGTAAGACAGCTGACATAAGGAAGTATAATATAGATAGAATTGAACACGCTCTCAGGAACGGAGGAAGCCTAAAACCAGTGAAGAAGAAACAAGGAATAGGCAAGAATCAGATGTATGCGTTAAGAGACAAATAATAATAATAATAATAATAATAATAATAATAATAATAATAATAATAATAATAATAATAATAATAATAATGTTTATTTCCCATCAAGAAAGATGGAGGAAGCTGCAGGTCAAAGCTGCACGAACAAATGGCAGCTTGACAGGGGCCCGCAGCCCCCTCTACAAGGCGGCAGTAAAAAGTTTACAGGAAAGAACATCGAAAACACATAGGCACCGAAATGGACACTAGGAATTAAGACAAAAATCATCCATTGAGAAAGACTAGATACCTTTTACATAGTGTTGTCGTATTGCAGCATTAGTTATTTTTAAAATGTCGGTGGTACTTTTGTTGCAATTATTCAGGAGAGTGGGCAGGGTGAAGGACAGTTTTTCTGTAGAGTAGTTAGCCCGTGGGGTTATAACATTCCATTTTTCTTTGCGTCGGGTAATGTGTATGGAAATGTTCTCTTTTAATGATAAGACGCGTGAAAAGTTCTATTTTCAAATACTTCGCGTTTGGAGGCTAGTGTTAGCTTATAGTCATAAAGATTCTTTCCTGGTATAATGTTTGTTTTTTGAAAAAAGAACTGTGTGTATGGCTGTTATATGGTAAGTCATAAAGCAGTCTGACAATTTTTTCTGGAGAACAAAAAGCTTCTGTAAGTTTGTTTGAGTAGTTGTGCCCCAAACCAACAAACAGTAATTTAGATGAGAGTAAAAAAAGTGAATTATAAAGAAGTTTGACCTTGAATGGCAGGTATGTTCTTAGGAGAGATAAGACGCCAACCACACGAGTTAACTTTGTCAAAACAGTGTTAATGTGGTTATCCCAAAGTTTCTTCGTTGACAATGACCTTGTAATTATGCAGTCTGATAAGGAAGGTGAGTTTGTTGTCCTCCCGAATACTTCGTTCACTAAGAAAGCCAAAGAAGCTTTGAACAAAAACTTCAAGGCTGTGTGCGTAAAACCAGAAAAAGTGAAAAGAAGTCCTTTGGAGCTGCTAAAGAGGCTTAACCTGGAGTTGTTAGCAAAGACTGTTAAGAAGAGCAAGGGTGATGTACTTCCCGCGTTTTTCACTGTAAAAACGCACAAGCCTGACTACCCTATGAGAACCATAGTGACAGAAGAAGGCTCATGGCAGAAGCCTGTTGGTGGCAACGCTCCTCGAATGCCCTTGCCACTGAGGACCCATACGGCATTGACAGTTCAAACGTAGAGATCGACGCCTTGCGACCGGGAGTGTTAACAGCGAACACGGCACTTTCTGTGGACATTGAATAACTGTATTATTCTATCCCGCATGAAGAACTTCTTGTGGCAGTGCGGGAAGCTATTGAATGCCAAGGAGAGACTTCTTTTCAAGGTAGTTGTGGCCTCTCGACTGAGAGTTTTATGGAACTGTTATTTTTTTTACTTGCCGGCAACTTTTGTTAAATTCGAAGGCAAGATGTTTTTAGAGAAGAATGGTATATGTATAGGGTCAAGTGTCGCGCCGGTACTGTTCGAAATTCGACAAGTCTCTGTCAGACGCCATTACCGTGTTCCCCGGGTGTTTAGCTATGTCGACGATTTCCTGGTTCTCTTGAATATCAGACGAAGTGATTTGCTCACTGATATCATTTGCAGTATTTTATCAGCTTTTCAGTATTGCTCTCGACATCTTAGTTTCACCCACGAGGCACCACAAGAAAATTTCATCAGGTTTTTAGATTTCACTCTAACCTTTCACACTCAAGGTCACATTTGCTGGGCTTATAGTCCAAGAACTAAAAAGACGTTGCTACCGTCCCAATCCGCTCACTGGAAACTGGTCAAGTGTGGCATAGCCTCTTTGTGCTTGTCGAATGCGGTGGAAAAGAGTTGTACACATCTAATGCAAGACAGTGCCGCCCAGCAAGAAAGGAGACTGTTAGCGGCAGGCTATCCAAAGACTTTGATCACTGTAGTGGCTGAATCTGTGTACAAGCGTTTGAAAATGAAAAACAGGGGGGATCGCGAAGCAAAATAAAACAGAACTTGGTGGTTATGCCGTATGTACATGGCATTTCACATAGATTGAAAAAGGTTGCGGCGAAAAATGACGTCAGCTTGGTTAGTTCTGCGCCGTGTAAGCTTGCAAAACTTTGCATGAGGGTCTCGCAGCACAGTTCGCGAAAGAGTACGCGCAATACCAAGCATGTCGTGAAGCACTGCACGTGCGACACATGTGTAGTGTACAGTATTCCTTTGAAATGTGGTAGAGATTACATAGGACAAACCGGTCGCTGTGTGAATGATCGCATGCGTGAGCATACAAATCTAATAACCACAGGCACAGGAGGTAAGCTTCCGCTGCATTGTAAGGAGTGCGGATGTAACCCTATCTTCAGTGACGTTTCAATCTTGGCCAAGGCTAAGACTCAGCAGGAAAAAGAGCTGATTGAAGCCTATCGAATTTATAAGCTTGGCCCCGAGAAGTGTGTAAGCGCGCCGTCTGTGTTCCTAACCAAGAAAGAGCTTTTATTTCTTGATAAGAGTAGACGTGTATAGACAAGGTGTTGACCGTGTTCTTGTTTTGTTGTGCCTGCGCATGTTCAGTACGGACTTGGGGGACGTCCTTTTCATGAATGAAGTTCAGTTGTTTGTCCAGCCACCTTCGTGTCTCTTTGTCTATGTCTGCCTCATGATTTTTTTTACTCTCAAGTTTGCTGGCATTCTCTTAGTATAACCATGTACCAACTAGCCGAACAAGCCACTCTCATGTATCCCAAAGCATATTTTTGGAAAAATGTTACGCCAAGGATGTTAGTTATTTGTAGTTGCTCGCCCCCATACGTTAAGTTTACTGGAGCGTTGAACTGCTTCGATTTCGGCCTAAATATAACAGCTTTTGTTTTATTAACATTTATTTTCAGCTGGTTTGCTATTGACCATTTTTTCATGTTTATAAGGAGGGAGTTTGCTGCACTTACCAGTTGATAACAATCGGGAGATACTGGCGTCATCCGCATATAAAATACATTTTGATTTTGTACAGATATTTGTAAGGTCGTTGATGTAAATATTAAAGAGCAGTAGACCCAGAATGCTCCCTTGGGGAAGACCTCTAATAATAGATTTTAAGTCAGATTGATATGATTCAATTTTTACAAACTGTTGCCGGTGACTAAGGTATGACTGAATTAGTTGCAGGAAATGTCCGCCGATTCCATATATTTCAAGTTTTTTAAGTAGTGCACAGTGATTAATACGGTCGAAGGCTTTAGAAAAATACACATAAATACCCAGTAGTAACATTTGTTACTCAAAATGTGATAAAATAAATTCTTTCTGTTCAACTAACGCCATTTCTGTAGATTTGTTTTTGCTGAATCCAAACTGTGCAGGTGAGATTAAATTGTGTTTACCAAGGACGCTGGGCATTCGAATATGGATAACCTTTTCTAATCCCTTAGAGAATATGGGTAGTACAGAAATTGGTCGATAATTACCCATGTCATTCGCATCACCTTTTTTGAACAGTACAGTCACTTTTGCAATTTGCATTCTTTCCGGAAGTGAGGCGCTCGACAAGCAGATGTTAAAAATGTAAGTTCTATAGGGACACAGAATGTCTAGAACATATTTACTTGGACGAATTTGCACAAGTTCTGCGTCACAGCTTGGACTATAGTTAAGAGAGGAAAAAACCGACATCACCTCGGAACCGGTTACTGGACTGAGAAAAGCGCAACGTTGGTTGTGAGCAGGCCTGAAGCCGATGAACTCATTAAGTACTCCACAATCAGAATACTGAAGGAAGTGATCATGAAAAGAATTGGCAAGTGCGTTGCCGCTGACTTCCCTGCCATCCAATGACAATTTCCAGATACCTGGTGTCGATATTCTCGGCCTCATAAAAGTATTTAGTTTTTTCCACAGTTGATCACTTCTGTATAAACAACTCTCTAATTCAGAGTAAAGGTAACGAGATGTGCTCGTTATAATCTCTTTTCTTAGATTATTTCGGTATGTTTTATATTTCTTGAGAAGATTATGATCCTTTGTTTTAACAAAACTATGGTAAAGCGACTTCTTGTAGTTAATTTTGCTGTGTGTAATCCAGGGCTTACGAATATTTCTACCCCGGGTAAACGTTTTAGCGGGAGATATTTCTTATAAATCTCCGTTATTTCACTAATAAACCTGTTGTATGCGTCATCAGCATTTTCTATTTCCAGAAACCATTCAAAGCCAGACTGCAGTAATTCGTTTCTAAAACTGTCTAGACCAGCCTTCGTAATGGGTTGACAACGCGCTGTCGCATTTTACGAGCTTCCACATTTTGTTTCTGTATCATGAGAATTATCGGGAGGTGATCACTAAGATCGGATGATACAACTATTTTCCCGTTTAAGTAAACTGAAAATTTCTTCTACATGTGACCATAATGGTATCAATAACACTATACTGAAAAATACACGCCATGGCATCTGTCGTATTCTGACGGCCTTTTCACAATCCCTCGCGACAGGCACTATCCCCGATGATTGGCGAATAGCCAAGGGAAAAACCTTTTTCAAGTCAGGCGACCGTTCTTCACCATGCAACTACAGACCCATTTCGCTAACAAGTCAAGGTCATGGAACACGTCATTCACTCCCAAATTGCCAAATACTTAGAAAGCCACAGCATAATATACCAGTATCAGCACGGTTTCCGCAAGGGCTACTCTTGTGAAACACAACTTGCAGGGTTTGTTCATGACTTACACTCATCCGTTGACACTGGTTTACAAGTAGATGCAGTTTTCCTTGATTTCTCCAAAGCTTTTGATCGCGTTCCGCACCACAGATTACTTCTCAAACTTGCATGCCTAAACATTCACCCTGACGTCCTCGCATGGGTTAAAGCTTTTCTTTCCTCCAGGCTGCAGTTTACTTCCGCTAACAACTACAATTCTTCTTTTGCCCACGTTACTTCCGGTGTCCCCCAGGGCAGCGTGCTAGGTCATTTGCTTTTCTTAATATATATTAACGATCTTCCTTCTTGCGTAACGTCCCGGGTTCGTCTCTTTGCCGATGATGTAATTTACCGCACAATTTCCACTGATATCGATCGCCAATGCTTGCAATCTGACCTTGATGCAATTACCTTATGGTGCTACAAATGGCTAATGTCGCTTAATATCTCTAAAACCAAGTTAATGAGATCTAAGGGCCGAAAGTCTCCAATTGAAAACACTTATTTCATTAATAACAGCACGATTGAGTCCTCCATTTCCTATAAATTCTGATTCTACAGTCTGACCTAACGTGGCATCACCATATAAATTTAACCCTGGCAGCTGCTAACCGTACTCTTGGAATACTTAAACGAACCCTCAAGCAAGCGCCACTACTCGTACGAAAACAGGCATATACCACAATCATTCGCCCGAAAATTGAATATGCTGCGGCAATTTGGGATCCCCATCAGGTATATCTAGCCTCTAGCCTTGAAGCCCTGCAGAACCGTGCTCCTCCATTTATTTTTTCAGACTATTCAACATTGACCAGCCTTACATCTTCAAAGAAACGTGCCTGTTTGCAATCCTTGAGCCTTCGTTGAAAACATTCTCGCTTATCACTATTCCATAAAATTTTCCACCACTCCTCACTTCGTGATGATTTTTTTCAGTCACCGCCGATTATCTTTCCTCGCCGCGATCACCCTAACAAAGTGAAACACCTTCTGTGTCGGTCATCAACTTTCGCTCAATCCTTCGTACCACGCACTATCATCGATTGGAACGATTTACCCTCATACATAGCCATGGAAACTGACAGCCAAATTTAAGGAAACAATTTGCACTACTGTGACGTGCTGTTAAAAACGTTGGTTTCTTAAGTGTGTTTCCCTGATATTTTTATGCTTTATGAGTTGTTGCTTGCTCCTGACGTTTTCATGTACGCTGCGTTTTTTTTTCGTTTTTTTTCGGTTTCTTGATTCAATATGATAACTACACTGCCTTGTTGAGCAAAAAAAATCTCTTGTAAATGTTTTTCTTTTTTATGTATGCTGTACCTGAATGTACACTTGTGTTTCTTTTTTTTTCTTGTAGCCCCCCCCCCCCCCCCCCCCCTATGTAATACCCTCCTTTGAGGGCCTTTAGGGGTATTCAAAATAAATAAATAAATAAACTGCCGTCGTGAGGTTCGTTTTGTCAATGTTTGTTATGAAAAGGTCAAGTAATGTTTCCAAGTCTTTTGTTGCTCTTGTGGCTAATGTAATTGTATTCTCACACCTATTGAGGTAATGAGCGTTTCCATTGCTTTTTGCAGATTAGTATTTGCCAGCATATCAATATTAATATCACCGCCCGAAATAACACAGTAACCATCGTTAGAAATGAAATCCAGGAATTCCTCATAAAAGTGAAAGAAGTTCGGAGCATTTCAATCAGGAGGCCGATAGCAAACAGAAAATACGCGTTTGTTCACACGTTCTGAGAGTATGTCAAAGTCATTGCAAACAACGCAAAACGAATCAAGCAGTTCACAATTGACACCCGGCTTTACCAGCAACATAACACCACCACCACGACGCGTGGATCGATTTAACGAAAACAACTGATAAGAGCAGAATGTGTAGTTATTTTGGTCGTCTTTACACCAAGTTTCCGTCAACATGACGACATCAAACAATATAAAAGCCAGGGATAAAAGCATCAACTTCGGTTTCCTTGTTAGACAGTGAACGGGTGTTTAAGTGAAGACATTTGAGGGAAGTTTTGTTATAACTTGCTACAAGTTCTCGCCACAACAGGAAGAAGGTAACTACGATTAGCCATGGCAAACATCAAAAATAACTTTCAGACACATGGCGTAGACGTAATAGGCAGAATTCTGTAGGAAGGTCACGGGCACTGCACACTACAATCACTGAATCGCCATTGGCTTTCCGCATCAAAATTTTACAATTTCTGTGCCAGACGTACTGGCGCGAATTTTGCTTCGTCCAGTCTTTTCTTTGCTGTAGCAATTGACGGTTATGGTTTGTCAAGTTTTCTAGAATCGAAGCGCTACATTTGCTCTCCTTCAGTTTATGCCTTTTTTCAAACCACAGATCCCTCACTGCTTGCCTTGCGTATCTGGCAATAATTCCGGGAATTTTATCAAGTTTGGACGGTTATCTTCAAGCATGGGCAAACCGATCACGCCGGCCACAGAATTCACTTTGCTTAACAGATCTTCATCAGTGGATAGTTGAATTCCGTGAAATCCAAGGTTTAGCCTTCTGCCTCGCCACTCAAGGTCGTTAATTTCACTTCGTAGTTTTTCATTTTCTGCTTCTGTTCTCCGTGCTTTTATTTGAAGGGCCTCCAATCTCTTGCGCATTTCTTTTGCGTCCTTTTCTTGAGTGGCGAATCGCTCTAAAGCTTCATCATATTTTTCTGACATCAGCTGCACTGATCTTTCTATGTTTGGCACAGTCTCTTTTAGTGGCATCAACTCATCAAGTTTTTCGTTTATGCTAACTAGGATTGACCTTATGTCGGCTGCCTCCTCATTCGCCATCTTTTCATTCAGGCTCTCTGCTTTGCACTTCATAGCTTTGCACGTCGCGCAAACCCATTTCTGTTTTGCTGACTTTTTTATTGTTTCTCTGTTAGCGCAGCACACGTTCCAAAATGGTATGGGTGGTTACAGTCATCACATAATACAAAACTTTCACCTGACGCGAACGTATCCTTACAGTAAAAGCAGACATTTGTGGTCATCGTACACTATGGTTGCAAGAACATATTACTTAAAGCACACACACAGCAGGAATATACTTTGGTTACAAGAACAAAGTACTTAAAAATAGCACACACAGCAGGAATATCAGGGTGGCAGCAGCGGCAGCAAACACATGGTTAAAAACCAGCGCGAGAGGAAACACCAACCTGCAAGAATCATAGTCCCAGTTTAGCGTGGTTCCTTCCTGCCGCCATTGCCGCCAAGCGGGCAATATAATTTCTAATATGCATGAGATAGTTCAAGTGGCTGAGGAGTTCTATAGGGATTTGTACAGTACCAGTGGCACCCACGACGATAATGGAAGAGAGAATAGTCTAGAGGAATTTGAAATCCCACAAGTAACGCCCGGAAGAAGTAAAGGAAGCCTTGGGAGCTATGCAAAGGGGGAAGGCAGCTGGGGAGGATCAGGTAACAGCAGATTTGTTGAAGGATGGTGGGCAGATTGTTCTAGAGAAACTGGCCACTCTGTATGCGCAACGCCTCATGACCTCGAGCGTACCGGAATCTTGGAAGAACGCTAACATAATCCAAATCCATAAGAAAGGGGACGCCAATGACTTGAAAAATTATAGACCGATCAGCTTACTGTCAGTTGCCTACAAAGTATTTACTAAGGTATTCGCAAATATAATCAGGAGCACATTAGACTTCTGTCAACCAAAAGACCAGGCAGGATTCCGTAAAGGCTACTCAACAATAGACCATATTCACACTATCAATCAGGTGATGGAGAAATGTGCGGAATATAACCAGCCCTTATATATAGCTTTCATTGATTACGAGAAAGCGTTTGATTCAGTCGAAACCTCAGCAGTGATGGAGGCATTACGGAATCAGGGTGTAGATGAGCCATATGTAAAAATACTGGAAGATATCTATAGCGGCTCCACAGCCACCGTAGTCCTCCATAAAGAAAGCAACAAAAGCCCAATAAAGAAGTGTGTCAGGCAGGGACATACCATCTATCCAATGCTATTCACAGCGTGTTTACAGGAGGTATTCAGAGACCTGCATTGGAAATAATCGCGGATAAGAGTTAATGAAGAATACCTTAGTAACTGGCGATTAGCTGATGATATTGCGTTGATTAGTAACTCAGGGGACCAAATGCAATGCATGCTCACTGATCAGGAGAGGCAAACCAGAAGGGTGGGTGTAAAAATTAGTCTGCAGAAAACTAAAGTAATGTTTACCTGTCTCGGAAGAGAACAGCAGTTTACGATAGGTAGCGAGGCACTAGAAGTCGTAAGGGAATACATCTACTTAGGGTAGGTAGTGACGGCGGATCCGGATCATGAGGCTGAAGTAATCAGAAGAATAGGAATGGGCTGGGGTGCGTTTGGCAGGCATTCTCAAATCATGAGCAGCAGGTTGCCACTATCCCTCAAGAGAAAAGTGTATAACAGCTGTGTCTTACCAGTACTCATGTATGGGCAGAAACCTGGAGGCTTACGAAAAGGATTCTGCTGATATTGAGGACGACGCAACGAGCTATGGAAAGAAGAATGATGGTTGTAACGTTAAGGGATAAGAAAAGAGCAGATTAGATGAGGGAACAAACGCGGATAAATGACATCTTAGTTGAAATCAAGAAAAAGAAATGGGCATGGGCCGGACATGTAATGAGGAGGGAAGATAACCGATGCTCATTAAGGGTTACGGACTGGATTCCAAGGGAAGGGAAGCCTAGCGGGGGCTGCAGAATGTTAGATGGGCGGATGAGACTAAGTTTGCAGGGAGAACACGGCCACAATTAGTACATGACCGGGGTAGTTGGAGAAGTATGGGACCGGCCTTTGCCCTGCAGTAGGCGTAACCAGGCTGATGATGATGATGATGTTTTCATTCACACAAGTGGATGACTGTGTTCTCAGAATCATCGAGCCAAAATAAATATTTTAATAATGAACGAGAAAAATCGCGTAATAAACCACTATGCGACCTGTAGAGAAGCTTCCAAGTAAACACCTGCCGACAAGACCACTTGTCAAGCCATTTATTCGTCTAACGGGTTCCGAACTGTGGCCCTAGATCTCGCTGCGCAAGAATATGCGCTCGCGTGTTGCGTAGCGTTGGCTCTGCTGCACGGAACTACTGAAACAGGATCTGAAGTGAAGGTGCGAGAACGTCGGTGGACGAAGAGGGAACACACACAGGGTGCCACTTCCAACAATGTTTAATCAGGAAAAAACGCCACTATTTTATACTGGGCGCGCAATCACAGTTTCTCAGTGCCCATTCACTTCAGATCATGCTTAACACGCACAGCTATCCATCCTTACAACATACTGAAACAGAGTGCTGTGCTTAGTCAAGCAAAGCCATAGCCACTATGCTGATGCGGCGAGTATTTTCCTGTTTCGAGCTCCTTGCTAAGCGAGGAAAGGAACCCAATAGCCAATGGAATGCAGAAATGTGGAGTGCAATTGAGATATTCGACACACAATTCTATGGATGAAGCCGAAGTTTTGACGGAAGCTCGTCTGGTCGGGAGCCATCATGATCAAAGGTAAAAAAGGACACCGACCCCTCAAAGAAAACGAAAAAGGCGTTGCAGCACCTTAGGCGGGAGCATTCTTCACAATGTGGTCTTTTAGTGACCGGTGTCCTTATTGTTACCTTTGATCATGATGGTCGTTATCGGATCGGTCGTAGCTAGCAACATATTGCAGCACGGAGTGGTAGAGACCAGGCCAGAAACGGAGCGAAACGTTTCCTTCATTTTGTTTGTTAGATAATCTGGCGATGACGGTTTGCTCAAAAAGGGCTCACCTCGAAACGAAACAGTGCACTAACTTACCTCCGCAACCGAAGGAGTAACCGCTATGAGAATGGGCATTGGTCCGTGGAAGCTCATCGTCACGTCTTGGTCTACAATATCCTGGCACATGGACTTCACATATTCGAATATCCCTGTAAATAAAAAGCAGGGACATGCAAATCACACACACGAATATAAAACGAAATACCTGAATAAAGAATCAGCTCTAAAGTATTTCAACCTAGTTCGCGCTGTGTGTTTATTTTATGCCATCTTCCCCGGCGAAGAGTTTCCATACAACGCTCGATATGGGGACAATCTGTGACTTATCTTCCCTCGTAACCGAGCGAACGAGTACAGCGAAAGATGAAAGCGAACGCGGAGCGCAGTGGGAGATGAAAGAAGAGTGCGCGAAGAGGAGAGTGGAGGAGACGGTTACAGTGAAATAACAAAGCGGAGCAGGAGCGGAGACGGCCTGCGCATGCGCTGAGTTGCAGGCGTCCACGGCATCCGCAGCCGCTTGGGCGATCTCATCTGGGCTTCCGAGGGGTGGCGGCTGTGACGCAATGCACTGTCATGCACACGCGCGCTCAGTTGGCTGTAACGCCCCCTTTGATAGTACGTATATATACGAGTGTGTTCCGTTCAATAAAGGCCCTTTTTCTTGACGCACATGATAGCGTGCAAACCACATGGTGTCAGAAGTGGTCGGACTGCGGCTGATGTACGCAGCCGGTGAAGGAAAAGCGGACGAGTAGCAAGCCAACAAGGACGGCTCGAAGGTCTGAACTTGTACGAGAATGGAGAACGGGGAACAGTGCCAGCAGACCAGCGCCCCAGTCATCACGCTACTGCCACCGCCGAGAGTCCTGTACATCACAGGAAACGTATGGCAAAGTTGGAAGACGTGGCGCCAGGAGTTCGAGCTCTTCGCAATGGCAACGTACCTAAACCAGCAACCCAAAGAGGTACAGGCAGCCACCTTTCTCGTGATTATCGGAGAGGACGCGCACAAGACGTATAGCACTTTTGCTTTTGCACCGGATGAAGACAAGTCGCACGTAGAAGTCCTGAAGCTTAAATTTGAGGCATTTTACAAGCCCGCACTAAACCTAGCCTATCACGAATTTCGTTTTGGAAAGCGTGACCAAAATGAGGGCGAAAGCTTCAACGACTGCTTAACAGACCTACGAGTGCTAGCAAAAAGTTGCGAGTTTGGGGAACTCGAAGAGCGCATGCTCAGAAGCCGTATTATTCTCTGAATAAGAGACAGAAAGCTGCAAGAAAAGCTCGTCTGTGAAAATGCTTCATTTGCAAAGAGGGTAGAAATGTATCTGTAGGCAGAACCTTCCCAGTTTAATAGCTCGAATACTTCTTCCAAGCACGCAGTGAATAGCATTGCAGAGATTGTGTCTCCTTGTTTGACCCCTTTCTTTGTACGTATCTTCCTACTGGACATTGGACTTTAGTCAACCAGGGGAACAGACTGGCTTCAGGAGGGGCCCGTTGCGCACTGCCTGCTTAAGTCTCATTACGTGCACGATAGCAGAGGGCGGTGGCGTAGACGGCGGTGGCTCGACGACAGTTTCGATTTCGTATGCAACGTCGGTGACTTGACGTAGCACTCTGTAAAGATCTTCGTAGCGGGACAATAGCTTTTCGGAGAGGCCGAAGCGGCGGGACGGAGACCACAGTAGCTCGAGTGCACATGGGGAGTAACAAACGTCGCTGTGGTATCTGTGATACAGGGCTTTTTGGGAAAACCGGTGCACTGTGAGCCATTCGCGAGCGAGCTGTGTCGGCACGCGCTATGGCATCGCGAACATACGTAGTGGATGAGCTAAGAGCAGTGTGAAGTGAAATATCGAAAGACAGAGGTCTATACAGTAGAATGAACGGTGCGTAACCAGTGGTGTCATGTCTGGACGAATTGTAGGCGAAAGTAACATACGGCGAAGCAGCGTCTCAATCGCGGTGGTCGGCGGCGACGTACACTGAAAGCATATCGGTCAGAGTTCGGTTCAAGCGCTCTGTGAGTCCGTTTGTTTGTGGATAAGCTGTTGTGAGCTTGTGGCTGGTAGAGCTTGAACGAAGGATGTCCTCGATGATGCGATACAAAAAGTGCCGGCCTCGATCAGTCAGAAGTTGTCGAGGAGCACCATGATGCAAGATTATGTCGTGAATGAGAATGTCAGCGACATCCGTAGCGCAGCTGGTTGGGACGGCGCGGGTAACGGCGTATCGCGTAGTCGGTCGCGACGACGACCTACTTGTTGCCTGATGTCGAGGTTGGAAAGGGGCCAAGAAGGTCGAGCCCAACACGAGAGAACGGTTCGGCGGGAATGTCAATAGGATGGAGACCGCCAGGGAGCATAGCTGGTCGCTTGCGGTGCTGGCATTGGTCGTAGCTAGCGACATACTGTCGCACGGAGCGGTAGAGACTAGGTCAGAAGAAACAGCGCCTGATGCGATCATAAGTGCGGTGACACCAAGGAGACCAGCAGTGGCCTCAGCGTGAAGCTGGCAAAGGACAGCTGGCTGGGCAGGCACGACGATGGGCGTTCAGAGCCTTCAGGAAGCATATTGGGGCGGTATACGGTGCCGTCGTGCAGGCAGAACTTGAAGGGTCGGGTGCGACAGAGCTAAGACTGTTGATGATAGGACGTAAAGCCGAGTCGCAACGTTGTTTGTCCCGTATATTAACGAGGTCCTAGATAGACAAGAGACAGTCGTCGGTGTTTTGCTCAAGGACATCAGAGGAATCCACGGGATGCCGTGAGAGGCAATCGGAATCTTGACGAAGCTTACCGGACTTGTGTACTACCGAAAACGAGTATTCTTACACGCGAAGAGCCCAACGAGGAACGCAGACTGTTGGTTTGTTCAGCGAAGAAAGCCAACAGAGATGATCAGTTACGAAGGCAAAGATGGGGCCAAATTATATCCAGTTTTTCTGGACACGTACCAACTAGCGCCCCAAGCGACCGCGACACGAAGCTAGCACGTTTTGAATGGAACGAGCGGGTTTTCGCGAATAATTAAAGCTAAAGGTCGATTACTGAGGAAGGCAGGAGACAGACGTGTTCTAGAAGACAATCCACACAAGACAAATGCAGCGATCAGGCTGTGGAAAGCCAGAATTTTGTTCCCAGAGTGGTTAAAGATTCAGCAATGGAAGCCCATGGAAACGACAAAAATTTGCACTCGATTTCCGAGACCAAATCGGCAGCTCTGTTAAAACTACGGCGGCTATCGTATTAGCCACAACAGTGTATGTAGTCTGGAGACTCAGCTTTGGATTGATGCCTATCTAGATTCTCTACACATGGTGTAACACTGTTGCCACAAGCGATTTTTGAAACGCAATCGTGAAAATTCACGTGGTATCTACAAAAACCCGAGCGTATCACTTACAGCATAGCTGGAAGCCGAGTCGTTTAATCTGGTTTAATCGCTCGCACCTATCGTTACGGGTGACGCTGGTGGAACGCTCCCGCAACCTTCGCATTACACGGGCGATGCTCTGCCAATTGAGCTACCGCGGCGCCGGCAGGGGACCCGCCGTAAGAACGAGGCGCAACGATCGGCCGGCCGGATGGTCGGGATCGTGCGCGTGCGAGCCGGCGCACGTGGCTCGGTGTGCGGGCGAAGGCCGGATGCTCTCCTGCTGCGTCTTTCGCAAAAACAGCAGTACGCATGAAAATAAATAAAATACTAATTACTAAACCTTCCGATTCGTACTCTACTAATCAGTGGCGTTTTTTCAATAGTGTGATGTGTTTGACGTGAATGCTACGTTGAATAATGAAACCAAGGAAATTGCAAACTTATGTTATGCGCACTTCAAATCTGTTTTTATTCAAGGTAATGGCATTTTACCATATCACGTACAGTACCGCCTCCTGTACCTGATGTTAAGATATCTGAACAGGGGATTTTCAATATGATACTTAACCTAGATATTAGGAAATCTTCTGGCCCAGAAAACATTCCGAATGGGTTTTTTTTTTTGTAAGTGCTATGCAGATTGGGTGTCCAAATATTTACCTGTTCTTTTTGTGAAATTCATGCAATTTGGCCAAGTGCTGGATGACTGGAGGACCGCCAGAGTCAAGCCACTCCACAAGAGCGGGAATTAGCAGCACGTCCAGAACTACCGCACTATTTAATTAACTTCCACTGCATGCAAGATCTTGGAACAAAATCATTCGCAAACACATTTCGGAAAAGCATGAAAAGCATAACTTTCTGAATTCGTACAAGCAGTGCATGAGTTCGCAAATTATATAAATAGCGGCAAACAGACAAACGCCATATTTATGGTCTTTTCTAAAGGTTTCGATAAAGTCTCTCATAAACTCAAGTGAAGGCGCCACAACGACGGTGGACGAAGAGGGAACACACACGTGGCGTGTGTGTGCTCCCTCTTCGTCCACTGTCGTTGTGGCGCCTTCACTTCAGATCATGCTTAACGCACGCGTCCAAATATCCATCCTGACATCATAAAGTTCTGCATAAATTAAACAAAATTAATAAAAATTCTAGGCTAATTAACTGGATTTCAGATTAACTTAGTGCGCGTAAAGAATTCGTAACTTTTATGCATCACAACTCTAATAACCTTTCCGTTGACTCTGGCGTTCCGCAGGGCTCGGTCCTTGGGCTTCAACTTTTTGTGTTGTATATAAATGATATTGTAGATGATTTTCCTGCTAATATAAATTATGTGCAGACGACTGTGATTTATACTCAGAAATATATATCCCCTCGGATCAAATATTACTAAAATGACGCAATTCAGTACGTTCTTGCTTGTTGGCAGATGTTGGTGAATATTGAAAAAACTGTTTTGATGTGTATTACTCACGTACAAAATAAGTTTACTTTCAATTACTCGGCTAACAATATTTTTGTATCTGAGGTAACAGAACACAAATACCTTGGCCTGTGGATAACTGACAACCGCAAATGAAATCGGCACATTGATAAAGCAACCAGTAATGTCTGTCGCAAATAGTTTTTTTTTTTATTCTTAAGAAAATATTAAAACTGTCCTCATGTTACCTTCGCTTATTAGCTTACAAAACAATTAAATGCCAAGTAGTAGGTAGACCTGTTTAGACAAAAAAAAACTCTGATGGGTGCAGAGAAAGGCTTCAATTACAACTTCTCGCGTACCTCACTAACAGAACTTTTAAAACAAGCCGACTTGCCTGCACTAACAGAGCGCAATCGCGTTTCCCGACAAAAATTTTTATATGAGCTAGTAAAACAACATTACATTAATAAAATATCTGATACAGCTACATTTTCTTCTGCGTATGCCTCAAGACACGGGCATCAATTACACCATTCCGCGTAAGAAAGAATTATTTCAGATATTCCATTTTTTTCCTCAGGACTATGATTGAATGGGATAATATGCTTGAGTAATATCCAAATTGCTCAGCCTTCGTGGTCTTCATTTGCTGGTAACGTCTGTTGAAGGGGTTACAAGCTCAAATATGACCGTCTTCATTACCTTTCTTTGTCTTCGCTTTGCTTTATTCAAAGCCGATTTTGTTTGGATAAGCAATGTATTCCGGCCGTCTTGCTTTGTTTTTGCTGCCTGCATTTGTACACTGATATACTGTGCGCCCACCCTGCTAAAATCCCTTTATGGATTGCAGTATCTGTAAATAAATAAATAAATAAATAACAATTTTGTAATATTTTGTCACCAATTTTTTTTATTCAGTTCTTTATTGCTCCGACCTCGTCAGCGCCATGGTCGCCAGTTCGGCACTCTTGCAAAAAAAAAAAAAAAAAAAAAGACTCAGCGTTGAAGTTTGGAGCGCTAGACCGTGTAAGCGGAGAGCCAGACATCGGTTATGTTCAAAGCCCATACTGCACCATTTTGGGACATCGAATAAGCCACGAGTATATCGCTTCAGTGTGCAAACCAAAATTAATTGATGCCTTATTTTGGTTACATTAAACAGTGAGAGCTTTCAATTCAGTGAAAAATTCATAATTGCTTAGGCGTATGCACTAACCTTCAAATTGAGTGAGGACAGGTTCCCGTTACGTACAAAGCTTATGTTACACAAGATTGATCCCACATTAGCTATCAAGCTACAGTTTGCTCCAAAACAAAGTGCTCACTTCATTTACATAGAGCGTTTATTGCTGCGCTTTTTCCCTTCAACGTTGAATCCAGCGCAGCTGGCGCAGTACATGGGAGGGGCAGTGACAAAAATTATACAAGGGCATTCAATTTGCAGCACATGCACACGTAAAGAATTCTGTGGTTTTACTTGCCAGAACCACAGTCTGATTAGGAGGCACGCTGTTTGCAGCATTGAGCACCTGGGGTTCTTTACCGTGCACCCCATGGAACCCGTGAACACACCAGCGCAAAGTCTTCAACCACTGCGGTGGATTCCATTTATAAACGCAGAGAGCGAGCAACGACGCTGCTATGGATGCCTTTCACAGTATACCCTACTTTTTCCTTTTGTCCTCAGGGTGACTCAAGTTAGTTCAAGGTCACTCAGTGGGCATGGCATGCTCAGGAGGAGGACGCGGGTTCAATTCGAGGTGGCTCCATTTTGAGGGAGGCGGAACACAAAGCCAATCGCGTGCCGCTTTGCAGATACGCTGTAAGGAAGTCCATTACAAGAATCATAAACCAAGGGCCTGCAGCACGGCAGCTCTAATAGTCGTTTCGCCGCGCCGATGCGCAAAGCACGACAAATTATCAGACCAGTCATTTAATCGAACATGTTGTAAGTAAAAAAAAATGCACCAGTAGCTCAATTTTTACCATTTTCCGCCATCATCCGACCTTTTATCGACGATCATTTACACGTTACTACATGCGTATGGCAATTGAGAGTGATTTTGTCCCTAGATGCGAGGTGACTCAACAAAGGAGTCGTTGGGTGGAGAATTTCTCACGCAAAACAAGTAAAAAGCTTGGTTTCGAAAGCACGTCTTCCGGGAAAGCAAGGAGTCGCACTCACTCGCCGGCACCTCCAGTGGCGAATCCTTGGCGACAGAGCCCAGCCACATGTCCACGAAAAACGAGAATGGGAAGCGCTGCTTCGGTCCGGGAACGCTGCGCAGGCGCGCATACACTTGAATCGTCTGTACCACGAGTTGCACGCAGTAGCAGCACACCGCGATCGCCACTGCCGACGCGCAGTACAGCACAACCTTGCCGGCCGGGAGGGGCCCGTACAACGCAGCCGAGATCTCCATGGCGTTACAACAATCGCGTCACCGATTTGCGGCAGAACGAGATGTGTGCTTCTCTGCTCATCCGTGCGGTATACAGTGGCTGCAACTCCCTCGCTCGTTAAGGAAATTGAGCGCGCGCCATCTACGCTCCCTCTCTCTCTGCTCAAAACCACTGTCACTTTCTCAACCTGTTTATCGTGCACGCCAACGGATTCATTTATGCGCTCATTTTCCCGTTCAGAAGGCAGCCTTGTGAAAGGTTACCGAACGGCAATAATCGCTGCGTAGCATGAAGGAAAGCAGCACCAAAACAGAAAACTGCTCGAAGCAAAGAACGTCACGTGCTGTGCGCTGAATTCGTACTGCGAATGCGGCCCAAGGCCGCAGAAGTCTTTCTTGCACTGCAAGCCGGTCTACTTAACGATGGTGAATGTCTTATCAATTTATTGAGGCCAGCTTCGAAAGCCGAGTTTGCTTGGGTTTCCCACACTGACAATTTGTGTAAAAAGCTCTCAACATGTGCGCGGTAGCTTTGTCGTGCCATTATTCCGGTGCAAGCGAAATTGCAAATCTATTCCGCACTATTTGTTTCAGTTATAAAATATTGCAGTTTGGTATCGCTGACTACTACGCAAAGTAATATTGCAAAGCTTTATTTATCACAAAAGAAAGATATTCGCACATATTGATTATTTATCTTCGACAGAATCTTATTTCGACGTAATAGTTCTGTGGAAACCCGCAAGGTGGGAGAAGTAATTAATAAAGGGGCAATGAGACATCCACCCAAATGTACCTAAGGGCTACAAAGGAAACCCATACGGTTTCCTTGAAAGGAACGCTTCGCATTTGAAGAAAAATTAGTCCTGGTTCGGGGCTCGATCCCGGCACCACCGCCTTTCCGGGGCAGCCGCTCTACCGTCTCAGCTAAGCAGGCAGCTAGCAGATGGCGGGCGAAGTCGAATCTATCAACAACTCAGAAGCAAAGGCAAGAGTTGGACGTTCTGTGGAAACCCGCAAGGTGGCGAGTTGTAAGTAGACCGTGTGCTACCCACAGTCTTATTACACACGAAATACAGATGCTAGATTGCCAGTACACAATAAAAACTAGCTTTATTTGTTAGCCACGTTGCTGCAATAGCAAGGCCACTCTCACCAAGAAAGAAATATTGGTGCAGCAAGACAGAGGCAAAACAAAAGCAATGGCGACGACAACGCCCTGAAGTGCCCAGCGCAATGTGTGTCATAAATTTCGGCAGCGTTAGCCCACGCCTAGAGATCAATAAGAAAGGAGGGCACTGCCTTCTCAAGTAGCCAGAAATGTAAGAGTGCAAGCTGACATTTCCTTTATCGTCAACGAAAGCCTGCAAAATGGTTGAAAATACATTTCAATTCTCTGACGTCACCTTGACGCGCTGGGGATTGAAAAGCACGATAAATTTATTACGGCGTTCCGGCCGTACGTAAATCATCGATGTGCATAACTTTTTAGTGTTTTCCCCCTTGAACTTGGGCCCAAAATTGGGCAGGTAAGTCTGACCTTCGTCTGCTCTAGAAATGTTCGACGTTATTTTGCGCCAAACATTTAACGTAGCGTCCTGAAAAAACATTTTACGAGCTAAGCTGATTGTCCTGTTTAAGAAGCTATTGCACAGTTGAAGCAATAAGCCTTAATTTCCGCTCACGAAAAATGCCTGCACGCAACAATAAATGTCGTATGGCAAACAGCGCGGCAAAAAAATTTTTTTTTTTTAAATACCGGAAAGGTTATGAAGAGAGTGGCGTGGCACGAGGATAGTTTTCTGTTTTATGTAACAAGTACGGAAGTACAGAAATATTAGTGATGTATAAGCGAGATCATAAAAAAAAAGATATGTGTTATGTAAAATTAAGCGTTAGGCCTGATTTAAAGTGCCCTCGACAGTCCTAACAAAATTTAAAAAAAAAAAAACATCAGAAAAGCAAGAATGGACTATTATGCAAGTGAAGAAGTAGTTATGTTTTCTGGAAGACGGGTGTTCACCAGTTTCCTGCTACATCCGTCTGCCCAACACTAAAGCCAGTTATCACCCTCCAGAAGACAACTGTACAGTTCATATAGCTTATTCAAATTGCATTGCCCATACGCTAGCAGCCCTTCAACGCCTCCGGTAAACATCATGTCGTTCAACATACTGCTTCGACCATTAGACGGCGTCCTTGTTAGTATTAACACTAGCTGCCAAGTGCAGCCATCATTTTGTCCATAATCGGTTTACGGAAGCTTTAACAATGCGAAAGACAACCACCTCGTTCAGGGAGAACAAAAATAAAGAATATGCCTACAGAAAAAGAAAAATGACAAATAATGTAGTGGCTGTGTCCTTCCAGCAATACACATCAATACCTTCCACTTATACCTAAAAAGATATTTCTTAACACTTTGTTTCACGAAGAGAAAAATTAGTCATGAAAACTGTAAGTATCTTAGTTTTCTATTTATATGCATGCAGAACTTGCCGAGAAAATTTTTTTGTGTGCTTTCACATGTTTCTTTCACAGGATACAGAATGTCCACTACATTTGACAACATGCGCACCAGCGTAGGAGCCTACTGTTTTCTGTTGCTCTAGCAGACAAGGTTCCTACAGCAACATAAACAAACATGAGCTTGAATTAGAGTGTACTAGACAATGGTCGAGTGGGACCAATGGCGCTCCCCCGCCGACATGTGGTGCGAGGGTGCTGCGAGCGAACATTTCGTGGCATATTCAACGCGTTGAGGCCGGTTGCCCTTATGATGGTGCTTCATTTGAAGTGCACATTTATATTGACACCATTTTGCTACGTACACATATTTCAGGCATGGGTCTTCAATTTTGCTGTCGTTGTCAAGTGCGTCGTCTGCTAGCATTCGTTGCGCGTACGCCCGCGGGCATCCACTTTTTCTCGCAGATAGTGTGTGGAGTGTTTTACTTGCTTTGGTGCTGCCGCGACGGCCAGTACCAGCTGTGGCCAGGGGCCCTATAACGCAAAACTATCCAAATATGTTTCTATTCCAATCTGCTGACGCCAAATTTGCGTAACCACCAACGCAAGCACCGGCGGTCACCCGCAGGGTTGTCTAAACAGACCTATCAAACCCTCTCCTCGTTCATAGGAGGTCACTTTTGTTTGCTTGAGAAACGAACAACATTGCCTACACTGAGCGGCTTGTCGTATCTAATTGGCTGACAAGAGGCGAGGAGAACGCTCAAGTGGAGAGGGATTCAATGGGGCCGAACCACTGCACTGAAAGTCAATAACCGGATGAAGAGGGTGGTGCCGGCGTCTACGATTGGTCCGCTTTCCCTTACTTAGCTTGCGGTGGCTGGTCGAAAATCGCGGCGGCATGCAACGGAAGCTCAAGAATGACGCTAAAACGGACTCTCAGCAAAGAAGAGTTGGCAGAATGAGGGGTAAACGTGCCGAAAGTGCTTGAAAACGTTACACGGCCACGCAAGAAGTTTTATTATTCGCAAATGCACCCATGCTCTCCGGCAGGTGCGAGTAGCCAGCGTCTGAGCGATCGGCGGCAGCCATCTTCTATTCCTTTCGGAACGGGGCAGCCTGCGGCTATTCCGATGAAAATTCAGTTTTGTTCGGCATATTAATGCATCTTTATCGCGTATACGTCACTTTGACGCGTTGAGTTCTTGCGGTTTTGTGACGTCGCGTGACAGGCAGGTGAAGTGGGTGCAGCCCGAAAACGTTTTACCAATAGCCGAGGGCTAATGGCGAAAAGGGGTCGAATCAGAAATAACTGTTTTTCTTTTTTCTTTCAAAGCATGCATAATCAGTGTGTGCACATCATATCAGATGGGGAGGTATCGTGGTTTTCGTGACGTCGCGTGACAGACAGGTGAAGTGGGGGTGGTCGAAAAAAGTTTTTGACCAATCGTGGAGGGCTGATAGCAGAATTGGAATAGAAAAGTTTGGAATAGTTTTACGTTATAGCGCCCCAGGTGAACTGTTATTTTTAGCACTCTTTCCCAAAAGTAACGCGTAATTTTTGCCACAGAATCCACCTATCTGCGACATGAAGCTACGAAAACGTTTTTTATTGATATCGTCTCATTTTACGCGCTTTTGTTGGTGGACTGTTGATCAGGGACAATGGTCAAAGAAAAAAATATTATAGTGCAATAAATCAGGCTTATTGATTGCACGGCGCGAATAGATGCACATGACTGTGATGTGCGTAATGCGCGACACAGTGCGGTGGTTGGAGAGGATAAGAAGCAGACAAGTAGTGCGCGCGCCGAGGCGCTGGATGGGAAAACGACAACGTCGAAGAGCGTCCGGCACGTGAACACGCGGCGCAAGAAAAGAAACTAAAAGAAAAAAAAAGTCAATCCAATCAGAAGAAACCACGGAGCTTCAAGCAGCCAATGAGCAAACGACGAATCGGCCAGAGCGGCAGAAAAGCGATCGAGGCGCGCTGGCAGAAGGGTAGGAGAGTTCTACGAAGCGACGCCGGGAGAAGGTCGTCCACCGGAACGGGAGTTGGAGACAGGCCGTCGGGTTCCAGACCCGAGCCACCAGGACTTCACCCGACCGGGGCCTCCTGCCAACCCGTTCCTGTGCGTCGCCACTGTACCAGATCGTGAACTGCTGCCTGAGGCCGGCGATCTTCTGCGCCCGTGGGCAGGACCAGAGCAGTCGGGCTACGGGCCCGAGTTCTACGCCCAGCTGCCTAGCCAGAACGCCGTCGCCATCGGCTCGGGCCGCCAAGCCCCCTGCCTTGCCTCTCCAAGCCAGAGCTGCCGCGCTCCGGTCGCCCGGTTATCGGTCCAACACCCGGACCTTTGGTGAGACCGGCACCACTTCTCTCGTCTTCCTGTCTCCGCTTCTCGACTTCGAGACTACTATGCGCCCTCATAGTCGTGGTCAGCCCGCACTCGCGTACTGTTAATACCATCCTAGCCGTAAGGGCATTTCTTGCCGTGATGTCTGTTTGAGTGTTTATTTATGTTTTTTTTTATCCTCGTTCTAGTTTTATTAAGAGTTTGTGTGTTTTTTCAAACAAATGGCTTTGTCCTCAATTGGTTTCTCGGAGGCTCCGCCTCAGAGAACCGTCTGAACCTCTAAACAAAAGAACCTGCATCACGATGACCAATGTACATTTAGGTAAATCTTATGGTACATAGACATAAATATCGTAGAAAAACATGTAAAAAAATGATCAAACAATCTCAACGGAATGATTGAAAAAGTGAAAACTCCCACCGAAATAAGCGTGTTTCTTTCAAAAGCTGCACCAGCCCATTCAGAACCATCAGACTCTCCGAAAAAAACTAATCAAAGCAATTATCCAGCGTTAATATGAACAACCGCGTTCAAGAAAATATATTGCTTATGTACCCAGACTAAATCGGAGAGACCGGGAAATCTTTAGTAATGCAATCTCCGTGGCTTGTCTGGCGATCTCCTTCAACGTGCCAGCAGGCGAAATGAAGTAGAAATATATAGTCTAATCGAATGGCATTCGTTATTCAGATCCTATTCGGCTTCAGAATTCTCTATTAAAATTACCGAATAGCCGTCTCCGTTCTTATGTAACGCACAAGAACATTTTTGAATTTCGAAGGTGAGGGGCTGATGCAAGTGAGGACTCTTATTCGGGATGGCTGTGCTGCTGGAGAGTCGTGGCTGTGGCGCAGAGGCGCACCAGTTCCCGAGAGAATTAACGCACGGGCGCTAATCGGTTCCGCTGAACAAGTTCGCAGCTGTCATTCAATATAAACGTCCCGTTTTGGAGAAGCCTGTAAGTCGGCCAACAATTGAAGCAAAGGAAACATATTTTGACCTTGTCACCATGTCTGCAACCGATTAAAACTGGGAGCCCAATGCGATACCACACTTATCTTCGTCAACGAACACAGCGGATCTACAAATATCTTCACGTGTATGTGAGGCGTGCCGTTCCTTTAATTGCTTCATTATTCTGGCTATGATTGTGCACCGCATAACTGAACGCAGTGCATTTCGATGGGGGCGAAATGCGAAAACACCCGTGTACTTAGATTTAGGTGCACGTTAAAGAACCCCAGGTGGTCGAAATTTCCGGAGCCCTCCGCTACGGCGTGCCTCATAATCAGAAAGTGGTTTTGGCACGTAAAACCTCATAATTCAATTCCATTCAACTGAACGCAGCCGTTCATAATACACAAGCTTCTTAGTTGGGCGGACGTACAGTTGGGAACGGCATTAAATTTAGGTACGATATATAATATGAGCGCAGCGTGTTTTTCTCAGATACCAGATTTTCGAATAAACCGTTTGCATCTCCGAAAAAAGCCCCACGTCGCAGCTACCTCCTTTTACTGTATCTCCTAATTAAGAAAAATTCTTGCGTTTTACGTCTGTCGATATGATTATGAAGCACCCGGTTCAGTTCTAGCAACCTGGGGTTCCTTAATGTGCACCTAAACAGAAGTACACCAGTGTTTTATCATTTCGTCCCCATCGAATTCCGTGACCTATTCTGAACCCATGAGCTCGAATTTAGCAGCTCAACACCATACCCACGATATAGCCAATACTTTCTTGCGCCGTCGTTAAGCATGGACTGGAAAAAAAAAATTCACAGAGCTTACGGGCCAAAGATTAGCATATATAATGACTACGTACTTCTGTTTTCTGCGCCCCAGGTCCGACCGCAATAAAATAACCCTTACCAATTACTGCGTATTCTGTTACGCGAGGAAGGCGGGAACATCAATGGAATGTTGCATTGAAGTTTTCTCTTGTTCTATAAGAATGCTTCCCTTAAATCTGAGTACAGGGCACCGCGGATGTGACAAATATCTTTTATTTGTTTGAAGCTGGAAACAGGAAAATTACATATGTTTGTCCGTCTGCGTTTCGCAAGACCAACTTACGGAAAGCAATATGCGGAAAAATATACACGAAAGATACATGCTGCTTGAAGATCAAAAAAAAATAATTTGATATCCAAAGGCAACCGTACATTAACATGAGAGCCGACACTGCGGCCGCAATGCTCGCGGAATCACTGAGCGGCATTAAGAATCAATAAAATGAAATAAAGAAGAGAAAGAAAGCCATTTATGTTCAAGGCATAAATACATGTCATATGCAATTAAAAACATCGTCTGAGCGGTCTGAACGCATATACCAGCACACTAAGTAATACGAATTACCTTTTGGTAGGGGTGTGCGAATATTCGAAATTTCGAATACGAATCGTATATTTTCCTTATTCGTAGCGTATTCGATTCGAAAAAACCATATTCGGAAATTCTCGAACATTCGAGTACGGCCGAATAACCGTAGAAACGGCGAATATTCGGACAGATTGCGAATAATTGAGCAAGTAAAGAATTGTATGCTTGCTCCGCATTATCCTAAAAACATGTTTATTCACTGAGAACATCGCATGATCGGCTCATTATCTGTATCCTCTGTTTCTGTCTATCTGCATCTGGCCCGTCAGACATGATTAGTTTCGGATTATTTTTTACCAAGCCTTATTCCGGGGCTCTGGCTCTTTCGTAACGATATATTATGGACTTTAGGGCTCCTTAAGTAGGCGCAATAAAATATGTATCTCAAAAATGTTACCTGTACAATTTTTAGATGCTTGCAAATTAATATATATATATATATATAATATTAATGTCGGAGCAGGACATCGCATCGCCATCGACAACTCCCGCCTTGTGTTCGCGCTTTTCTAAGGTGGTCGCCGGATCTTTGCTACGTGATGTGCTGCTGCTCTGTGAGGCAAACGCAATCCACGCTGAATTCGCCGCTGCGCTATTGGCAACTATCTCAGTGCTGATACAGCCCTCGCTCAAGCGTGTTCTTCAAGAATGGCGTCAAGTGCGGTTGACGAGCCACCGAATAAGCAAGAAAAGAAAGCCGGAAGAAGTCTTCTTTGGCGGTACTACACAACACTCCCGCCGTGGACAGCTCGTTGCAAGTCGTGTGAACGTGTACTTCAAACGCCAACGGGAACGACTACTACTCTTCGAAATCACATGAAACCGCACCATTTGTTGATGAAAGAGTACAAAAAAGACGCCGCTGCAAACGCGCGTTGAAGAATCAACCGACACTGGACGCTATACTACAACAGAAATAGCAGCCACTGTCTCAGAAGAAAGAAAACGCACTTCACCAGAAAGTGGCAGAAATGGTCGCCTTAGATCGCCTGCCTTTCAGGTTTGTGGAAAACCGGGGGTTCAAACCACTGATGAAAGCAGCTGCACCGTGCTACAGTCTGCCATCTAGAACAAAACTGTTGCGGGTGCTTGTCCCGCGCCTGTACGACGAAACAAGAGCAAATGTACGACAGGAGCTGCGAAGAGCACTTGAACAAGGAACAAGCATTCTCGCTTTTACGAGCGATATCTGGACGTCACGTGCCAGCGAGATTTTTTTAAGCCAAACGTGTCATTTTCTTACGGTGAAGTTCGAGATGAAAAACTTCACTTTGAACACGCGACATATGCCGGAGAGTCACACGGCTGTGAACATAGCTGCCTCATTGGAGCAGCTATGCACCGACTGGGGGATGCCAATCGACTGCGTGAAGTACATCGTGACGGACAACGGCCGCAATATCCGAGCGGCTGCCAGGAGACTGTCATAGCTCCAGCGAGCCTGCTTTGCGCACACTCTGCAGCTGGCGATGAGCGATACGATGTCGTGTAGTCCGGCAATCAAGACTCTGCAAGAGGGCGAAAGCGATTGTAGGACACCACAAACACAGCCCTAGTGCGCAGAAAAAACTGAACGATCTGCAGAGTCAGTTGAAGAAGGACGTGCTCCATGTTGTGCAGGATGTTTACACAAGATGGAACAGATAGCACCTCATGCTCTCCAGGCTCGTTGAACTCAAAGAGTCCATCACACTTGAACTCAACACTTCGGACACGAACATAGATACACTTAACTCTGCAGAGTGGAGAGATGCAGTGGCGTTTGTGGAGTCACTGAAGCGTTTGTTTAACGCAACTGTGATCTTAAGTGCTGAAAAGTACCCCTCTTTGTCATGTCAAATTCCAATTATTTTTGGAATGCTGCACTGCCTCGCAGGTAGCAAAGGCAGCTCAGGGTTTGCTGACAATCTTGTAAAATGTATCAAGACTCGTTTTGTGTACTGTGAATTTGGAGAAAATGCCAGCCTGGCCATGTTTCTTGATCCGCGGTTTAAGGCCACAGTTAATCAGGCATCTGGTCAGATGGTTGAAAGACCTACAAGGGAGCTCCAGGCAGCTGACGTGGAAGCCAGTGAAGACACTGACGTGCCAACATCGACTTCGTGTCCACCGGTGGCATCCAGTGTATGGAATGCTTTTGACGATCTAGTGATGAACAAAGACACATTTGGCATCTGCCCCCGAGAGGGAAATTATAGGCTACGCGGAAAAGCCTCTTCGGGAAAGGGTCAAGGATCCTTGTTAGTGATGGTAGTCCATTGGCCGCTTCAAGTACTTGCCTTTAAGTGCACTCGTCCAGAAATACTTGCCCATCCCTGCCACCTCAGTTCTTAGTGAAAGAGTGTTTTCCACCGGTGGAAATGTTGCCGCAGTGCATAGAGAGCGCTTAATTTCTGAACATGTCGAGCAGGTAATTTTCCTTCACAATAATCTGTAACAAGCGCCTTACCTGACTAAGAGCATTACGTGCATATCTGAGTACATAATGAGTGCTTCTTTACCCTGAAGCAGCCTTGTAAAATGCAATCTTAGTTTTAAAAGGGTAATAAAGCTATTGTTACCTCGTTTTGCAACTTTTTAATACTAAACATATATTCGATATTCGAAGACATTTTTTTTGCCTTATTCGTATTCGATTCGTATTCGAAAATTTCAATGTTCGCACACCCCTACCCTTTGGAGAAGTATCGCCAGAAGTTTCCAACGGCGCGACCTCGATGCGGCCCAATCATGAAAGAAAAAACTGAGGAGGGGCTCTGACGTCGCTCTTTGTGAAGCCAAGCCGAAAGTTGGCGTTGCTCTTCCATCATGTCGGGCCAGTTCCCCTCTCTTGTTTGTATTTCTCGCGCAACCGGGCTACTAGGACGCGCGCGCTCCGCAGCCATACTAAACAAAAGGATGTAATCACGATGTCTTATCGCATCACCGTTGCCGAAGTCATGCTGAAAAAAGTCCATAATAAACTTCGCAAATTGGGCCGTGAGGTCAATCGGTTGCTTTACCGGCTTTTATCAAATTAAACATTAATTATCAGCCGAGGCAACTGTTCTCATCGAACGCGGGTATCGGCCCCTGCCCAGTTCTTGCGTGCTTTTTAAAAAACGTCACCTTTATTCCTGCCTTCAACTTGCTTTTCTCTAAAGAGTACATTGTTGCGCCAAAAAAGGAAAATAAAGACTTGGGAAGGAAGAGTACGAAACGACAGATTGAGCGCTGAACTTCAACTGATTTTATTCTTACAGCAGGACAGGGAGATTGAACTTCAACAGGACAGGGAGAATCTCTGCTTGGGCTTCCTGGGGCTCTCAGACGGACTTGCGAGCTAGACGTGTAGCGATACGAAAAAAAATATGCGCATTCTCACTGCACTGCAAGAATGCACTGGAGACACGTACGACACACTGGCCCATTTGCGACCCATCTGGCGTTCATGAGTACAAACACGTATTCTGGCTGTGGGTTGAAGAATAGTCATGCTTTATTGAACAAATATCGGGTGGCCGCGCATCACTACCACAGCGCGCCGGCGAGGAGGCAAAATGTCATCTCCGCGTTTAGATTCATTGACTGCGGCCTGAGGTGCCTTCTTCGCACGGTAAGCGAAGCTTCACGGAACCAAAGTTTTGCAATAGCTGGCGCACGGTGCAAAACAGTACGCGCGTAGAACCGGCCTACGTGCGACCATGAAACAGCCGTTTGATGTGTTCGCAGGCGTACGTTCTGTGGAGCCTTGCTCACCATCCTTGCTCAGCGCATCCGCTAACCTTCCCTTCCTTGCGCTTCTCGCGCGCACAGATAAGATGCTCGCTCCTCCAGTAGGGAGGATTCGTTCCCTAATAAGTCAAAGCAGCCGCTTCTTTCCCATCTTCCCGGATGAAGCGTCGACTGGCCGGTGCACGGTGCCGAGGACAGCAAAATGCACATATTCTACGTGAAGCTCTATCAGCTCGTGTATTGTGGTACACCTGTGCAGGTGTGTATGCACCTCGAACGCACTGCGCTCAGAAGACTTCGTGCTGTCGCGAGTACTGGAACAAGCAATCAACAGTTGAGCAACATGTGTTTTTTTAATATGCACAAAAGCAAGTTGTTACTGAAGACGAAGTTCTAAAGCCAGGACTATGCATTCTTGAATAACTTACGTTCTCCGTTCCACCAATGCACCATGTGCTGTCTCAAGCAGGAATCACTGATGTGCAAGGGGTTCATTTGGAAACGCACCGAATTCGGTCTGCGATGGCACGTTAGCATCATTCCACCGAAGAGGGCGAAATTGCCCGCGGATATTCCTTCTTCCGTTGCCATAGCCGTGGCGCGGTACATTGCGTACAGCGTTGCATACGCGTTCATTTCACGAGCTTGTCCTGTCCGGTCCCACCTGGCCACAGCATTACCCGGGAGAGCATGGTCCAGATAACACAGCGCAACAAAACACGGATACTAACCCAAACCCGCCCGCACGGCGCCTTCGCCACGGCACCAAGCATACAGAGCAACACATGTGAGCGCACAGAACCATAACAAAGCCGCCATTGCGGCCCGAAAGCATGGCCGCTACAGGACAAGAAAGAAAAATCAGAAAGAGAACTTACCACGTCATTTCCTCCACACTTTTCTCCTAGCGCGTGAAGGGGTAGGACCTCTCCTCAGTTTTCTTCCTTCCGCCATGGGCCCAATCCTGTTCGATCGCAGCGCCGCCACAGCACCTCACTGCAAAGCACGTGCCACCCCAGCCACTCGCCCCACACCACCGTATTCTAGTACACTCTAGTTAGAATACAAAAGAGAAGAGGGGAGCGCCCAATGCCCTCCTCCCTTCTCCCCGCCCCCCCCCCCCCCCTGGTTGTGTGCCTGATACCTTGCATTTCGCGCAATTTTAAGTGGGTTTGCATTTGCCACACACTTTGCGTAGTTATAAACATTTCCCACGTGAACAATTATTCGCGTTGCCATAACGCACGTGGTGGCAACAAAACTTGCTCCGACAGGCGGCCTTCATTTCGCTGTGGTAGTGCTGCTAAGTACGAGGTCACGGGATCAAATACCGGCCACTGCGGCCTTATTTCGATGAAGGCAAAACGTGAAAACATTCGTGTACTTACTGAGATGTAGGTGAACGTTAGAGAACCCCAGCTGGTCAGAATTCACACGGAGTCCCCCCTAGGGCGTGCCTCGTAATCAGACCGTGGTTTTGGCAAGTAAAACGCCCATTATTTAATCTTATATTTTTAATATTGCTGTGGCTGCGGCTGTTGGTAACTCGTTCGATTGTTTCTTCCTATTATCTCGCTTTATAATATAACGATCACAGTGCTATAGCATAGAGTGAGCACTAGGCTGCATAGAATATGCTCACGCGCACGTGCGGTTCCTGTCATGCATGGTGTCCACTACAATGGACACTTTAGGCAATATGTTCCAAAGAAAGAAATTGGCTTCATTCAACCACAATATCACAGGTCGATCATCCGAAGGCTTCTTCCACTCGTGTCGGCAATTATTTTTACTAAACCGCAATAGCACGAGTGTTACAAGTGAGGGGGCGCGCGTTACCTACTCCTCGGAATAACATGACGCTGCATTTTAGAAGCGGAGTTGGGGGAAGCCGGTCGTTGGTGGCGCCTCGTATGTCTGCTATAGAAAGCTTCTGCTGTCCACTCAAGTTGAGACTATGCACAAGAGTTTCTCGGGAGGTGGTGGTAAACATTTATTAGTTGAGCCTTATTCACGGCACTACTTGTGAAGGGGGGAGCTCAGGGGCCCATAGAGTGGCCGGCAGCTTGTGGCCCACGGCGACCCTCAGAGCCCAGTTCACCAGCCGTGTTTGAAGGGCTGGGTTCGAGCTAGACAGTGCGGTCTCCCATCTCTCGACGGCGGTGAGTTGGCACTCAGCGGGTGGCTGGAGATCAGGACATATGAACATTATGTGATGCAAATTGGCTCTAGGCGCGCCGCAGAGCCTACATTCCTGTCGATATAGGCCTGGATGCAGGGCAAGAAAAGCTGGAGAGAAAGGCTGGCATCAGGTAGTTTGCTGGAGTTTCTTTGAGGATTTGTGTGTGGGAGCATATCGCGACCGCATTTCGCGGTAGTGGAGGGCAGTGACGTTGCCATAAATTTCGTTCGAGGGGGGCGCTCGCGTCGCAGCTCGGCCTAATGAACTTGGTTGAGGTATCAAATACATGTATAATAAGTGTATTCCCAATGCCAAAGATGCTGCAAAGAAATTTTTGAGCGCTACGCACTGTCAAGACAAGTAAGATATATATATTTTCTTAACAGAATACACTAGTATGTCCCAAAAGCTGTGCCCGAAATAACCGATATCAAGGTTTCCGTGTTTTTTGTTTATTTAATAAGCAAAGAAAATATCACACAAAGTTTAGTAATGTATCAGTTCGAAACCAGCAAGGCAGTGCATGCCGGTGATATGAAATGTAAAAAAATGAAAAAAGAAAAGCCGCGAAATGAACAAGTTGAGGACAAATATTTTAATGAAGCTTTGTCATTCAAGAACCTTGTTTAAAATTTTGTACATATGCAACGGTCAAGAAAAAATCACGATGACGCTGTCCTTTGTTCCAGTGTATTGCGCAGAGCAGCTGTCGCCGGTCGTGTATTGGGAGTAATTGCACTTAAATTATAGTCACAACAAAGAGCACATATAAAAAGCTCGAGTTCTGTAAAATATACGAGCGCGAGTCAAATGAAAGTGAGCCAATGCAAATATATGACAAACGGGGTGCCTTGTTTAAAAGTCCATGAGCATTCAGACGCTTGTCCCGCTGACTAAAGAATCGTGTGATGCCCGTCTCATAAAGATCCTTGGGTTGCTGCTTCAAAATGTCTGTAACTGACTCTCTGACGTCATCGTCCAATCGAGTCTAGTTCCCTTGAGCTGTTTATTCAATTTCCCCAAAATGTGGAAATCGCAAGGCAACAGGTCTGGGCTATATGGCGGATTTTGCAGCGTTTCCCACTTGAACTTTGCCAGTATTGTGTTAACCACATCAACGACGAGGGAACGGGCATTGTCGTTGAGCATGATGATACCATTATTCAATTTTCCACGTCGTTCGTTCTTGATTGCGACACGCAGCCGATCTGGTGTTTCACAATATCGGAAACGATTTATAGCCTCTCCAGGTTTACCAAATTCGACCATTAATGGCCCCTGACGACCAAAAGAAATAGTGAACAACACCTTTCCGGCTGAAATGACGGCCTTTGCTTCCTTTGTGGGTGGTGAATTCGAATGTTTCCACTGTATGAATTGCCATCGTGTTTCAGGCTCGTAATAGTGGCACCATGACTCGTCCATGGTGAGAACTGCAGACAAGTAGCTGTCAAACTCATTGTGATACCGGATCAGGTAAGTCAAGGCAGCGCGAAACCTCCCAGTCTTCTGGCGGTAGTTTAAAATCTTGGGTATCCATTGAGCACACAAGAGCCGATAACTGAGATGTTCATGAATTAAAGTGTGAACCAAACCGTGACTGATGTTCACACGCTCTGCTAGTCCATCGATGCGTATCCTCCGTTCTTGTGTAATCAGCTCATCAACCTTTGCAAATGTGTTGCGGGTAATTGCACGGTGGTTTTGGTCCGGTCTTGGATCATCTTTGTAACTTTGACGTCTTTCTTTGAACCGCTTGCTCCAACGCTTCACAGTGCCCAATGAAATGCAATGTTCAACGTACACGACAGCGATACGTTGACTAATTTCTTTTTGGGAAACACCTTCAGCTGTCAAAAATTTCACGACACCACGCTGTTCAACTTTTGGAGCGTCCATTATGTCACATAACCATGTTCAACCCAGTGCATAAGAGCAATAAAGAACATTTATCCTCACACCTGAGTGTTACTTTTGTAGATGAGAGATGCATGTGTGCTACGCGCATGCCTCGCAGATTATGCACCGAACCATTATTGTGTGGGGCGGGTTGGCTCACTTTCATTTGACTCACCTTCGTACATTAGAAATGCGAGGATACAATGGAATATACAAATGGGAAGATAGAGCTTGATAAAGCGCAAAAGAGTGCCACTGGAAACAAAGTTCTATGCACGTATAGACAAAACCTCGCAACAAGATATTTAAATATACGTATAAGTCTCCAATAAATCTACATATCTAAGATAAAGTCACTGTATGTAATGCTTCAAACAAGGCGAATAAACATGGTGGGCAATCACAGATCGACAGATCACAAAGTCCTAATGACCGCCCCCTCCCTCCCCTCCATACCCCCCGATGTAGTGCGCGCGACGAACGGCGGCACGCTTCCTCTCCGCTTTTCTTTCTTGCGCACACACGACTGAGCCACCATCGCCGGCTCGCCCATGAAGCATGCGGCGCGCGGTCGCGATGTTATCGTCCTGGAGTGTCCATATAATTGCTATCGCAATGATATAATAAGAGTATCCGGCAAATGAAGCGTCCCGCGGCCCATTACTTTCCACAAAAGAAGTAGCGAAATCGAACTTTCTCCATGCGGCAATTCGCTGCACCGCAACATTGTCTTTTTTTTTGTGTGTGTGGAGCCGGAGCACCAAAATAATAAAAATGACGCAAGGGAAAGCACTTTGGCCGCAATCAAATGCCAACTTTGGGCACCTAATGTGGCTACGGAAGGAATATCGAAGAATACGTGAGGCCCTTGGTCCACGGAGAACCATACGTACACTGCTAGGTATCCTACACCGGCGGGACAAGACTTTCCGGAGAGGTTGCGCTCGAGCGAACGCGTTGCGATTCGTCGAGTCCCCACAGGGATGGCGGCGGGAGATCATTGTTTCCTTTCCTCGTCTGCTATCCAGAAAGCGTCCAAAACTCTGCCAGGCGAAAATCCACTCGGCAAGACGAAAACGAACGCGCACCGAAGGGCGCCGCGTGGTGGTCGGGGCAATACGAAAAAAACGCATGCGCTCTGGCCGGCTTTGACAGCCCGCTGGTAGCGAGAACAAGAAAATTGAAGAGGCTCAATGAGCATAAAAGTCAAAGTAGAAAAATAAAGAACGTAGTTACCTTTGCTGGCTGTAGTGTCTTGACATGGATGCTTTGGCGCAGGTGAAGTGTTGATGTTCTGTTGTGCGACATGACGCCACAAATGAACCACCACAACGCTTAGTCTCATCGGACCTCGCCACGGAACACCTATACAAACTTAGAGAAGGGAAACTGTACCTTCCACAGTGCAACGGAAATAAGCGTAGCGGTGGCGTCGTGAAATAAAGTATGCGAACAAGGCAGCGCTGCGGGCTCGGCAGCTGTACTAAAAAGTAATTGCTTGATTTTTTTATAAAACAGAACCAGCGTGTTACCAGCCTGCATGGTAAAGATGAACGGATTGGTAGACTGTGCTTTCACACAGCTACCGAGCCCACAGAGCGGCAGAGACGGGTGGCACTCTCTTATGGCGGCTGAGGTTTGCTTCGACGGGATTGGCCGGGCTGGATCGAGACATCTGGTGGGGGGGGGGGGGGGGGGGGGGCAGTGACGTGTTGATAGGTGAAGGGATGGCGCAAGTTGTGACAGCCATTCTCGAAGTAGTCGGGGGCGGGATTTGGTGTAGGTTCAGGGTAAGCAGGCAGGAGTGCCACCAGGAGCGTGCTGGCGACGACGGTGAGTATCTGCATGGTAAAGGTGAACGGATTGGTAGACTGTGCTTTCACACAGCTACCGAGCGCACCTCTCTCGTTGCTAGTTTGGCTGGCATTGCTGGGAGGTTCGACGCTCTTGCGGGCCTACCACCGCATGGTAAATGTGATTAAGGCCTCAATACTGTTGATGCCTGACAAATGAGGCGAAATTCTGAACAAGCACGAACAGCAAGACAAGGAAATTAGCAACTTAAGAAAGTGTTTCGAGATTCTTGATAACAAACCCTGCCATGTTGCTGAAATTGATGAACTCCTCGCATCCCTAACTAATCTCGAGGTAGACAGCAGGATCCTAACACAGCAGGAGGCCTAAAATTGAGGTGCATGGCGCTCCAAGGTCTTGTAACGAAAACCTACTTTTAGAACCAAATGAAATCGCAAAATAGGCTAATGTTCCCTAACTGAGGATGAACGATGTCGACATCATTCACAGACTCCCTACTAAACCAAACGTGCTAGTGCAATGTTTACGCGCTAGTGCAATGTCCCCTTATACGAAGAGCCTGGTATTATGGTTCGTTTTGTGCGGCAGCCGCTACGTGACGTATGGCTTGATGTAATAAAAGTACTGAAAAGCTTGAAATCAACAGTGACCACTGTCGAGAAAATGACCAAGCAGAACAGGGACCTTCCACGCTGTGCACGCTGTGAGCTGTGCATTCATTTCAGGTAGCCCGCCCATCATCGTCTACTTTTTCCGCCTCGTTCTTTTATCGAGCAGCTCGGACTGGAATGGCCTTCCCGGGACATCGCCATCATCGCTTCAACATCTACTCTTCAAGATTGTGTTAGTGATAGTCTTAAATATTAATTATTCTTCTTTGCTTGTTCCTTATATAAATAAAAAAAAACCACCCCTTATGTAATGCCCCCAGGAAGGGGCCTTTAAGGCAATAAAACTGAACTGAACGGAACTGAACGAACATTGACGGCAGATAACGACTACCGTTTCACCTGACCCTCGAATGGGCGGGTTTTAGTGCGGATGGCAGAGGGGGCAGTGCCATTGTAATCCGATGTGAAAGATTTCCCGGAGCTGCTTCCTTCCTACATCACGTCCGCATTGTTCTTGATGTGACTGAGCTTAAAAATTACGGTTACAGTGATTGCAACAAGCGTGTAAACTGTTTTCGTTTTAACATGTGATCAGGCAGAAACAAATATGAAAAACTTGAATGTTCTTTAGTGATGTAAGTTTTCCCTTTCATGTTAACGTGCTTACAGAAACTTGGTTTCGTAGTGGATAGGATGATGATGGTAATCGCGAAGGTGGCGTCTGAATTTTAATGCGCAAGGAAATGAATGATCAAAACCTTTCAACAATTACGTATGTCACACCAGGCTACGAAGTGATTACCCTAAAATTTGATTCACTTGTTTATCTTGTTTGGTAGCGCCCACCGGGTGATAAAGTTTCCCATTCTTGTCTTTTTGGATGCACTCCTGCAATATGTGGACTACCATAAGTGTACCGTGATCAGGGAAGGGAATTTTAACATTAATCTAGTGGTAGTAGTGCTATGAAGCTTGATCTTTAGACATTATTAAACACTCACTTATGCCACAACGTAAGAAATGTACCGACTCTGATAACAGAAAACACAGCTACTATATTGGATTTTTTCATAACCAACCACGATACATGTCGCGTAAAGGCAGCTGTCTTTCATTTTGCAATAAGTGATCACTTGCCCGTTTTTATGTCAGTGTCTCTTGCTAACACTTTATAAAAGCCGAAGAAATCTTACTTACAATATACAAATATTACCACGCTGTCAAATTTCCGTGACTGCTTGTGTATTGTAAAGTGGTTTTAAATGAAAGCGACCCTAACGAAGCTTATGCAAGGTTTCTATACAAACTTACGCGGATTTATGAGGATTGTTTTCCTCACAAAATATCTCGTAGGTGCAGGAAAGGTAGAAAGCCATGAACGACAGAAAGCTGAGCTAGTTGGTAAGGATTCATTGTGCAAAAAAGGTGAGGCGTGCACACAGGACACAAGTGGAAACGCGAACACCGGCGTTCGTGTTGTCCACTTGTATCCTGTCTGCACGCCTCACCTTTTTTGCATAAAGAAAACCATGGATGAATTATAAAATGTTCAGCAATATAAAAAAACGTGACCAGCTTTAAAGAGCATTTGTTCAAGTAAGATCTACCGGCGCACTGAAACCTTATAAAGCATTTAGAAACCCCCTGAATAAGGATATTCCTACATAAAAAAATCACTGCTCTCATTTATTCAGCTCTTAACCAGGAAGATCTGAAGAACTCTGGAAGATATTCAAATCGGTAATTAATTCGTAATTAATTAAGGATGAGGCGGAGTTAAAATGTATTGAACTCTATGCATCTAATTATTATATTGTTTTTCACGCACTTGTCTAGGAGTAGCAACATACCGGTAATAAAATTTCATACTGAGCACGCAATTTTCTTAGCCCTTAGTTACATTTAAGTAGTTTAGTCTTTTATCAAACCAAAAACCAACAACCCTATCCACGCGTCGGGCATACAAACAACACCAGTTAAATATTGTCACGATTCACAAGCAGCAGGAACTGAGAAAACAGGGCAGGGTACTTAGGCATTTTCGGCAGGGGCCTCGTCTTCTCTTCTGCATTGCGCAAGATTTCGTCTTTCTCTACGTGCCACACATTGAATGTGGAATCGGCCTACCTTCAGAGAGAGCATCGTGCCGATGCTCACATAAGGCAGGAAGATGTTTCAGACGAGGTGTGGGCACATTACTTCATTCCGAACAACGGGACTTGATTGGCACAATGTGCACGACTTCTGGTGGAAGCTGCCTCGCCCTAAAGGAAGCAGAACTGTCAGAGGTAACCTCATAGTTCAGGTTGCTGAAGGGTCGTACAGCCGTGTACGGACCAAGGTTACTCCTGAGTAGTTTTAAAGCGAAAGCTTTACTGGCCGCGAACTTGCGATTTCGCCGTGGCGATACTCCAAGGAGGCACATGACGTCACAACGCGCGCCTCGCCGCGGATATTAAAGCGAAAGCTTTACTGGCTGCGAACATGCGATTTCGACGTGGTGGTGCTCCGAGGAGGCACATGACGTCAGAACGCGCGCCTTGCCACGGATATTTCTCTCTCGCTCCTAGTCACTACTGCGCATGCGCCACTAGTAGCACCGAACCACAGGTGTTCCGCCGCTGCGCAGCGCCGCGCCTTTCCGCCTCCGCTGTTTGGTATGACGTCACACCACGTTCCTCGTCGCTTCGCTAGCCTCCGCTCGCTTCGCCAGCTGCGTCGCATGCCTGATAACATGTCGGGGGATTGAAAAGGAGAGCTCGCGTTCGCCGCAACCACATTTGAGGCGGCAGTATAGACGGCGACAATTCTGATAAGCAGGAGGAGGCCTGGAATCGACATCGGAACTAGATGAAGAGGAAACGAATCGCCCAGGAAACAGACGAACAGCGCGCCGAACGACTGGCTAAACGCCGCAACATAGCTAGACAAGCAGACTAACCTGGACTTGCAATCAAGATTAACCAAGGCTAACCATATGCGTATATCCTACGCTACGTATATCCTGGCATAACCGAGCAAAGCCACTGCCAATTTTTTTCTGAAAGCCCTCGCCGACGGATCGGACACCAAAGCCACTGTTTCTCGCCTAGCTGATAGGTGACGTGTCGATGCCGTAGATTGTAACGTCGACCGTCGTAGTCCTGTTGTCGGGTGATTCTGACGCGGCCGAGTTGTCTTGCTTCTTCAGCCCTTTGAGCGAAAGCTTCAGCGTCCGTGCCTGTATCACCGCAGTCATGTAGCAAAATCGCATCCAGTACTTCGTCACTTCACGGCCATGAAGAAGGCTAAATGGCGTCTTGGGCGTCGTTTCCTGTTGTGCAGTGTTATAAGCAAATGTGATGTACGATAGAATGTCATGCCAATTCTAAAAAAATATATATATATTAGTGGAATCAGCTCGCTGTCCTCCTGCTGCTGTCGAGCAATAGTGGACGTGTCTAGAACTTATATAAAAGCCATGTCTTCGTCATCTTCTATGACTTCATGCTAAATTGGTGGCCTTGAAAGGCAGTCGGCTTCGGAGTGCTGTCGTCCGGACTTGCACACCACTGTCACAGCGAATTCTTGAAGCCTAATAGCCGAATTGTCACCTGCTAGTCTAGCGGATGGATTCTTCAACTTCGTGGGCCAGCAAAATGAGCGATGATAGCTGAAAACAATGAAGGAACGGCCATAGAGATATGGGCTAAACTTCATAACTGTCTATACCACAGCAAGACATTCCTTTTCTGTGGTTGAGTAATTAGACTCAGCGCGGGAAAGCGTTCTGCTTGCGCATGCAATTACTCTCTCGGCTTAGCCTTGCCACTGCACGAGCACAGTGCCTATGCCTACTTTGCTAGCGTCCTTGTAAATCATGGCAGGAGCGTCCTGGTCAAAGTGATCCAGTACAGGAGGCGTTACTTGTGTGTAGAGCTGTGTGCGTCAGATGTGCCTTTCTGTTGTCCTTGTTCAGCTCGCGCCACAACAAAGTACGTCGTACCAACAAGCCCCTATAGCTGTACTCATCGACTCCATTTAGCGGCGGAACCCAGCTTGGTCAGTTTCCCTCGCGATTTACGAACCATGTGCGCGCTCCGTCTCCATGAGAGAAATACAGGTCAGATAGCTTCTGTCCAGCATGCCACTCATACTTGGCTACGCGCTCGTACTCTTTGAGCAAGTATTCTGCATCCTCCTAGGCGTTGCCATGGAACCTCACCGGAGATCGCGGAATCAAACGAGTCATGCTTTAAAGTTTGAAAACAGCGCAAGGTCAGCAGAGGGGACAGAAGAGAAAACAGAGTGCTAAGTTGCAACAGTTTCCAACACTTTATAAACTGTTGGAAGTTAGCGCTCTGTTCTCTCTTCTCTCCCCTCTCTTGTCCTTGCGCTGTTTTCAAATTTTAAAGCATGTTTTACCAACAAGCCGAATCCTACACCCTGCAAATGAGTCACCTGTGCAGGGCCCGAGTCTGCCATGTCTTTGACACTCGTGGTAGCAGGCAGACTTCCTGGTAGGGACCAAATTCCGCTCTTAGGCCTAGTATGCGACGGCTGGGACGGTGAACGGTTGCTTCGACAGGCGGAAATTGTCCTGGGCTAAATGTGGGGCTGCTGACAGGCGTCCGAAGCGTGTAACCAGCACCTCCACCAGTGTCACGATTTACAAGCAGCAATACCAAGTATGTCGTGAAGCACCGCACGTGCGACACATGTGTAGTGTACAGTATCCCTTTGAAATGTGATAGAGATTGCATAGGGCAAACAGGTCGCTGTGTGAATGATCGCATGCGTGAGCATGCAAATCTAATACCCATAAGCACAGGAGGTAGTCTTCCGCTGCATTGTAAGGACCGAGTGCGGTTGTAATCCTATCTTCAGTGACGTTTCGATCTTGGCGAAGGAAAGAGAGCTGATTGAAGCCTATCGCATCTATAAACTTGGCCCCGAGAAGTGTGTAAGCGCGCCATCTGTGTTCCTTACCAAGAAAGAAAGGCCGGGAGCTCGAGCGAGCGGCCGAAGCATATGACCACCAACTCATCATACTCCCTCAAAACCCGACCAGATTAGGTAACAGTGTCGGTGCAGACACCTTTCCAGATCTCACATTCACAAATCATGTCGACGAGGTATTCTGGACCAATCTAGGAGAAGACCTAGGCAGTAACCATTTCATCATCAGCTTGTCGGTAGGCTCCCCGAAAATTCGCCGACCCTGTGGCCAGGTGGTAATCACAAACTAGGGTAAATTATCGCAAAATCCCCATGCCGGAGCTATCACCTGAGAGCGTTGAAGAGTGGGCGACGCACATATGAGACGCTCATAAAGCAACATCTAAGAGGCTAGCGCTCACAGCGGAAACGCCGGTAGTTGACGACCATCTGCTACATATGTGGGAAGCCAGAAGGGGCTAACTAAACGATGGAAAAAACAGCGACTTAATCGCAAACTGCGCCACAGAATCCGCCTCTTTCATTTTTCTGTGCTGCCACCTGCCGCACACCGCCAGAAACACTTTGGAAGGGTTCCGCCAGGCCCGTTTGAGCTTTCTACGTGCTATCTGAACGTTGGTTTGAGCTTGTTGGTTCGCCGTGTGACTTTTAAGTGGAGCGTATTTATTGCCAATGGCCTCCGCTGGCCAGCACACAGTTCCGGGAGGCTACCTGGCTCTTACCGATGGCTGGGTAAGACACATTCGCGGTCCTGCGCCAACGGAGCGGCTCCAGTCGTCGGGCATGCGTTGCGATCGCCAGTTGGAGAGTGGTAGACACTTCAAAGAAGAAGGGTACGTTCGCAATATGATGTACAACGAAGTGTCACCGCAGAGTGCCGTAGGAGTGTTACGTGCGATCTGCCTGCCATCGATGAAGGGTAGATACTACGTGGTTCACGCCACACTCCGGAAGGATAACGGAGCCGTCTCCGAGGCGCATTGCCTTTGTCCGGCTGGGTGAGTAAATTTTTCTGTTGGCGTGTGATACCTTTAGAGTGTAACGTAATATTAGCGCGTCGATATATATCTATCACTGATACTTAAAAGCGGCGGCAGCTTCTTCGATGAACGTAAACATGGTAAAAACTGCCAAAGGCAGCTTCTGGACCTATTGTCTCGCGCTTAAAGATAGCTGCACAAGAATCCCAAGCTATTCGTCCACTCGGGTGTGTAACTTTTCTCAAATAAGCAGCGCAATAAAGTAATAACTGTGCGGGACACGAGAACACGAACTGTTGCTCTGCTTTTCGCTCATATTGTCTTTGCTATGTTGCGCATGTTTGCTCAACGCGTACCCGTCTGGCGTGTACGCGTGCATGCAGCCGTTGGCTACTGCAGCTTGATCAGCAGCAGTAGCTCAGTCTTTCGAGGTGCTGAAGAAATTACCAGCGCAAACATGTTCTTCGTTTACATTGCGTCCTTTCACTTGTTATACCGTGTGGTAGGCGTTCGATAGTTGCGTTCCATTTGCGATGCTTTCAGCTGGCATTCGATATGCACATTTGAGAAGTTGATTTTTGTATTCCGTGCGCTACCACGTTAACAGTTTTCTTTCTACCTGCTGTTGTCCTGCATTTAGCTTTAATTTTGAGCATTTGCACTGTAAACCCACGTTTCAAGAAATTGCTTTCTTGTTTAACATCAACTGCTAGGACATTTTGTCAGTAACATAAATCGTCGAGTGTTTGAAAGGGAAGTACGTTTACGCGGAAACAAAGCATTACAACCAGGATATGTGGCAATGTTTAACAAACAGGCAATTTTTCACACTTCAAATGGTCCTTTTCTGTATTTACAGATTAAGTGGAACATGCCAGCACGTTGTTAGTCTGTTACTGACTCCAGCCAGTGTAGCTTCCCTCGTGCCTAAGTGCACGGATCTTCCGTGCGCTTGGATTGTCCCTCCGACAGGTAATTTATTTATTTATTTATTTATTTATTTATTTATTTATTTATTTATTTATTTATTTATTTATTTATTTATTTATTTATTTGAAAAATACTGTCAGCCTTATCAGGCCATTACAGGGAGTGGACGGGCCGGTACAAGAAGGAGTACAATGCATCAACTATACATCAGTAATCATAACCGATAAAACAGCAATCGATACAACATCCTATACAACCGATAACAAACAAATCGTAAGCCTCAAAGTAAGTAAGCATAGAACATGAGTAGACATAATATAACCAAGTATAACACATCAACATGTTATAGCATAAGAAGGTATTCTACCCTTTCCAGAAATTTCTCTACGCTATCCATGCCAATAATTTCCCAGGCAAAGCGTTCCATATTTCAATGGCAGCAGGAAAAAATGAAAATTCGAATGCGTTGCAGCGTGTGACGTATTGCCTGATATGTTTATCATGAAACTTTCTACGGGAATGACGATGTGGCGGTTTCAAGTGGACGTGTTTATCTATTTTTATGTGATCATGATAAAGCAAAAAAGAGGAACTGCATTGCTGCCACACGCCGACGACAAGCAAGTGTAGGAATGCCTGCGGCATTTCGAAGACGCTGTCCTGACGGGAATATTTTGAATAGACGAAACGTAATGCCTTATTTTGTATTCTTTCCAATCTCTCTGTAAGGTATACCTGATGAGGATTCCAAACTCTACTGCCATATTCGAGAATTGGTCGTACTAGAGTTTTATAAGCTAACAACTTAACGGAAGCCGGAGCCGCAGCCAACTTTCTTCGTAGAAGCCCTATAGTGTTTTAAAAGCTATTGCGCATGTATTCTCTATGTGAACGTTCCACTTTAAGTTACTTGTAATAGTTAAGCCCAAATATTTTATAGCGTCTATTCGTGTTATGTCGGAGCGCGCTATTCTATAATTGAATGTAATAAACGACTTCCTATGGCTAATAGTCATGCGCTTTGTTTTTCTAACGTTAATTTGCATGACCAAGGTTACACAACATTGAGTAATTTTATCTAAGGAGGCATTTAGGAGCTTCTGATCCTCAGCATCACGCACACAGGTGTACACAACCAGGTCATCAGCGAATAATCTAACTTTCACGCCTGCTTCAACACAATTAGCAACGTCATTGATATAAATAAGAAATAATAGTGGCCCTAACACTGATCCCTGTGGCACTCCGGAGTATACCTCAAGTAAATCAGAATTAGTACTAATAATGGTCACATATTGTGTACGATTTGACAGATAGGCAGTGATCCGGGCTAATAATTTGGTTCTATACCAATAGACCTAAGTTTCTCAATTAATTTAACATGTATAACGCGGTCAAATGCTTTTGAAAAATCAATGAATACAGCATCAATTTGTGACCTATCATTGCTGAAGCGAAGTCTTTTGTAATCTCTAAAAGTTGTGTTACTGTAGATAACCCATTTCTAAAACCATGTTGCATTGGGCATAATAAATTATTTTGTTCTGTGTCATGATTGCGTTGTTAATTATATGCTTGAGTAATTTGCAACAGGAACTTGTAAGTGATATCGGCCGATATTTGTCTACCAGTGTCTTTTTGCCTTCTTTGTGAATAGGAGCAACCTTTGCGCATAACCAGTCCGCAGGTAACGTGGCTGTACTAATCGACTCGGTGGATATGGTATGTAAGAAGGGTGTTAGCTGTTGTGCATATCGTCTCAGAAACGTGTTAGATATGTCGTCAGGACCGGGCGCTTTCTTCGTATCAGTTTGTAAAAGCAGGTTCAACACGCCTGACTCTGTTATCAGAAGCTCTGGCATAACGACGACAGGTTCAGCCAAGGATGTGCTTATTGCAGGTGAACGAGTGAATACCGATTGAAAATAATTATTAAATGTATTTGCTATAGTGCCTTCATTTGTTACAACAGAGCCATTGATTTCTAAATTACTAGCACGATCCTCTGGTTTCGATAGATACCTGTAGAACTTTTGTGGTTGGTTCTGCATGAAGTTCACTAGGGTATTTGAAAAGAAGTTATTTCTCGCAGTTCTGATCTTCGATTTTAACGTCTGCGAAAGTTCACGTATGTCTTTGCAGGTATTCCTTTTATTCCTCATTCTTTTCAATTTCCGTTTAAGGTGGATTATGTGGCGTGTTATCCAAGGAGACCTATTCCCAATTCTCTTTAGTTTTGTAGGTATGAAGGTTTTTTCACAGTGCACGATAGCTTCTTTTAATTTCACCCACAGCTCATTAACAGCGCCGGAAGACTCAATTGAAAAATTATCTAGTGCCTCCTTTAAGTAGTCTATTACGCTTTCGTCGGCAGCCTGGTTGTAGTCTTTAATTTCAATACGCGAGGGGCTAGTATAACCGTTAGGGCCCATATTTGTGTTGCGTACTGTCAACACTAAAATCTTATGATCCGACATACCATCAGCTATGCTAATACTTGTTGATAATGATCCTGACACATGAGCCAGGTCTAGCAACGACGACGTGTCTCCCTGCACACGTGTGGGTTCTTTGACAATTTGGGATAAAGAAAAACTGAACATTATATCTAAAAGTTGCTCAGAACTCTCCTTTCCTTTTGTGCCCACCGTTAGGTCTTCCCAATTTATGTCCAGTGAGTCTAAATCCCCTGTTAGCATTATCTTAGTGCCTGGGTTTGTCACGCTCTGTAGATAGTCATGCGCTTGTGCTAGATATTCATCTGGCGCTCCTGGACATTATAAATCGCGCCTATTAAGAGCGACTTCTCATTATGCTTAACCCTACACCATGTACTCTCGTGAGTTGCTATTTCTCTTTGGAAGGGTAGGTAATGCTTTATCGCAATAAGCACTCCACGCCCGTCACGATCTGTGCGTAACAATGTATACGAGGAGGGGAGTACTTCTGAATCATGGATTTCAGGATGGAGCCAGGTTTCTGTGATGATGATAACATCTGGAGAGTACAGTAGTATAATTCTTCACATTTATCAACTTTGTTAACAATACTACGGGCATTGAAACAAAGCAACGAAATCGAGGCATGATTTCCATTCCGTCAGGCGGTCGTACCACTACGCCCCGTATCAATGTCTCAATTTGCCCACCCAACTTGGACTCGCTTACTTTCGCGATCATTCCACACGTATAGCTGGTCGTTTACCTTAAGTTTGTCAAATACAAGCGTAACTTTATCACCATTGGTACCATTATCTTTGGCTGACTGCCATAGCTTTCTACGCCTCTCGCGAACATCGGCAGAGTAATCTTCCGATATCGATAGCGAACTGCCTTTCAGGCTTGAAAGCATTGTGCAAGATTGACAGTTTTTCTGTGAAATCATAAAAGCGCAAGATTACAGGACGCTCTCGATTTTCTTTATTAGAGCCAACTCTGTGAATACGCTCCAGCGAACGTACTTCAGCGCCCAGTACATCGCTGAGTATGGACAGCTGGGCTAGTTGGTTGTGATTAGCACTCCGGCGTTCCTGTTGTCTTTCTCTTCTCGTCCGTGTTCAATTGTACGCTGGAACGATGTTTCATAATGCCCAGTATATCCCTGATAACGCCCTTAACAACTTTTTGCTCAAGTGTCGCGTAATCTTCCCGTACGGTTTCTTTCAAGCCGTATAGCACAATGTTATTTCTTCGACTGTGGGTTTCTAAATCACAGGTTTTGTTGTTAATTTGGTTGACATCTGCGCGCATCGCTTTGACTGTTGCCACGCACTCGACTTCTTCGTGGTATTGTCTTAATGTAGACAATGCAGTTTCTACTTGCGTTAACCTTTGATGTACACTCTCGAGTCCACTTTCTAGAGTAGCCTGTGAAGTCTTAAGTGAAGTGACCATGGCAAGAATTTGGTCCAGCTTATCCGGACCGGGATTCTCATCGACATCACCACTAAGTTGTAAATGCAATTGGACAACACAGAACGACTCGTAGCAATAAGATAGCAGACACTGTGGGCTTGGCAGCACAATAAGGCCTACGCAGTTGCTTTTTATGCAGTTGGAAAGAGACCACTTGTCACTAACCTGGACAAAGAAGAGCACGAAGTTTAACATCGTGCGCCGAACGGTGCTGCCAAGCCCACTGGCCTGTCCATGCCGCTGTTCTCAGTTTTTAAGCGTTTCCCATGATGTTATCAGTGCCGCTGGTAATCCAAAGGGCGGATCCAGTCGGGAAGTGATCTGCAGCGCTTCCTCGTGATGCGATGGTGTCAGTAGAGGCATCAGGTTGACTATCGGGCGAGGCATCACCGGTTGATAGCTGCTTGTCAAACTGTGGTAATCCAAGAGCAACGGCAAGGTGCCATTGCTTGGCCAGCGTACATCCACGAGCACCTGGACAAAGAAGAGCACGAAGTTTAACATCGTGCGCCGAACGGTGCCGCCAAGCCCACTGTATCTTCTTCTCGCTTCTTCATCTTCTTCATGCGCTTTCTATAACCCACATTGTAACCGAAGTTATAACAGTAATTTCAATTTCTAGCCAAGAAGCTTGAGCCTTCCAAGCCCTTGAAGGACATCACTTTCAAGGGGGCAAGTCCCAACACAGAAAATGCAAGCAAGAGAAAGAGGGGCTATGACCCTTGTCCCGAGGCACTACCTTGTGATTTAGACACACTCCGGAGAAATCTGCAGGAGCGTCACCCCGAGCATTGTGGCTTCGCTATAACAAGGTATCAGTAGAGAAGTGCCCTTTCGTTTTTTGTGAACACTTGAGCAAGAGAGAGAGAGAGAGGCAGAGCAAAGGGGAAAGACAGGGAGGTTAACCAGAGGGAAAGATCCGGTTTGCTACCCTACGCTGGGGAGAGAGGGGAGAGGGAGGTCTTTGCCTCTGAACACTTGAGCAAAATAGCAATAAAACATAGTGACAGTTTGCCAGGTGACCTGTGCTACTAAAGCTAAAGCAAATTCAAGATTCTTGTGTTCTGGATTTTGTGTTCGTGCTTGTTCAGTGGCTATGGTGTTGGGCTGCTGAGCACGAGGTCGCGGGATCGAATCCCAGCCACGGCGGCCGCATTTCGATGGGGGAGAAATGCGAAAACACCCGTGTACTTAGATTTAGGTGCGCGTTAAAGAACGCCAGGTGGTCGAAATTTCCGGAGACTTCCACTACGGCGTGCCTTATAATCAGAAAGTGGTTTTGGCACGTAAAACCCCTTAATTTAATTTATTTTCTTTTTTTGTTCTAGAAAGTTTAGTGATCGGAGGGTGGAATCGTGCAGTTGCAAGACGACAAACATTGTGAACAGTGTTTATCACATTTTTTTCATCAGCAGTTGTGATTGTGTTCATGAAGTTGTACACTAGAAACTAGTTAGAAACATTGATAGGTGGGCCCAATAGCAGATCTACGTTGGCATTGGTGGAAATCAGAAGTGATCCCACAGCTACGGTAAATTAATATTTTGTTTGTCAAGCCAATGTTCACTCTGTTACTCTCAGTGAGACCACAGAACTAGATGTACCAACTCGCAAAGAAAAGTGCATGTGCGCCAACATGCAGTGAGACACGCCACAACTCGAGAAACCTGTGCAGATCCAGCTGTTACCACTAAGGTAGCACCACTTGTTAGCATGAACTTGTAGAATTGCTATGTCTAAGCCTGCTGTACCATGAGAGATGAAAGGTTTTATACCAGGTGAATCTTTAGACGAGTTGAATTTTTTATGCATGTAGTAACTAACGCTCACAGAAACACTGTTTCATGGAAACAGCAAGCCAACAAACAAGCTTTGCAATATCACTACTGTTGTGTTGCACTAGTAGGTAAAGATTGATGCAACTTCAACACACGAATTTCGTAAAAATTTGACTTTGTTATTACATGTGTAATGTATTGAGTAGTGCAGGGCAAACACAGATAGAAAAAAATAGCTACAGCAACACCTTGTGTCTGTTTTTGTTTGTTTGTGTGTATGTATGTTTTGTTAGGGCTGCACTGCTCAATACAAAAATCTACTTCAACTATTCGCAGTCCAAAAAGTACACAACCTCAGCCGATGAGAAATGAGAATGAGAAGCGTACTATCTACTGTTAATTTCTTTTTGTGCAAAGCCAGCTCAATTGAACAATTAGGAATTAATAAGAGCACGCATATTCTGAAGCACGGATATGGTTCTCATTTTTGGTCGATTGACATGGCCTTTAGCTTTTGTTGCACTGAGTGTAGTGTGTGAAACAGATTGTAAATGCAGCAAATTAGGGTTGGGGACTAACTTGAGCAAAAATTTGGCTTTGTTAGTAAGACATACTCCTCGTGAGGTGCTAAACTTGGATGAACAGAGAGCCTGGCAAACGGATAGCACATGTGTTATACCCTTAAATTGTCTTTTCTTATTGTAGCTTTGCTTGCTGTCGGAGATTACGACACGTTGCTGACAACCACACTCCATCATTGTTATTTCAGACTGTTTTCTTGTTTTGTGTTTGTGCTGGCCCAGTTGAAATAAGAGTTGTCTTGTTTATTTGCAGCGCCAATCCAGTCACCACTTGCCTGCTCGAGTAGATGCGGGTAGCTTGGCCCCTGAAGGTACTTTATTCTGTCAAGTGCTGCAGCCTTTGGATTTAAATAAACATTTGCTAAATCTAGCCAGCAGTCTGCAAGAATGCTGCAGATAGCCACCTGTCATGTGTACTTTGTCTGTTTGAAAAACTTTGTACACGTAGTGGTCAAGTTTGACGAAACTCTACCACACCAATCATTAGCAGCAAAGCGAGAACTGCATCTCACCTGAACCAATTAGAAATGACAGGCAGAAGTGCACTATTTGCAGCTAATCCCGCTACACCAAACCAGCTGAATCAAACAATTAGGAATGGTTCAGCAAAGCACACAGATGGTTGTTTTGTTGTGTAGTTGACTGATGCGGCCTTTCAGTTTCGGTGCACTCAGTGGAGTGTGTGAAACGGATTGTAAAGGCACTAAATTAAGCTCGGGGATTAAATTCGCAGCGTGTATTTGGCCGTCACCGATCGGCCCAGTAGAATCTCATTTATTTCACACTGCTTTCTTGTTTTGTGCTTTTGTGTTAGCTTAGTTTAAGTAGGAGTTGTCTTATTACTTGCAGCGCCAGTCCAGTTGCCACCTGCTCAACAGCTGGTGTGTGCCACAAACTTGGAACCTGAAGGTACTTTATTCCTTTGAGTGCTGCAGCCTTTGGACTAGGATAAGCATTTGCTAAATCTAGCCAGCAGTCTGCAAGAATGCTGCAGATAGCCGCCTGTTATGAGTTTTTTTTTCTGCAAGACTTTGTGCACGTAGTGGTCAAGTTTGATGTAACTACACCACACCAATCATTAGCAGCAAAGCGAGAACTGCATCTCACCTAAACCAATAAGAAATGAGAGGCAGAAGTGCACTGTTTGCAGCTAATCCCGCTACACCAAACCAGCTGAATCAAACAATTAGGAATGGTTCAGCAAAGCACACAGATGGTTGTTTTGTTTTGTAGTTGACTGATGCGGCCTTTCAGTTTCGGTGCACTCAGTGGAGTGTGTGAAACAGATTGTAAAAGCACTAAATTAAGCTCGGGAATGAAATTCACAGCGTGTATTTGGCCGTCGCCGATTGGCCCAGTAGAATCTCATTTATTTCACACTGCTTTCTTGTTTTGTGCTTTTGTGTTAGCTTAGTTGAAGTAGGAGTTGTCTTATTTCTTGCAGCGCCAGTCCAGTTGCCACCTGCTCAACAGCTGGTGTGTGCCACAAACTTGGAACCCGAAGGTACTTTATTTCTTTGAGTGCTGCAGCCTTTAGACTAGGTTACACATTTGCTAAACGCAGTCACCAAGAATGCTGCACATAGCTGCCTGTTATGAGTATTTTTTCTCTGAAAAACTTTGTGCACGTTACAGAACTGCTTGTGCAGAACAGAACGTAGTGGTGAAGTTTGACGTAACTCCACCTCACCAATTATTAGCAGCAAAGCGAGACCTGCATCTCACCTGAACCGATAAGAAATGATAACGAAAAGAGCATTGTCTCAGCAGCAAAGACTAATGCAAAGCTACGAGTTTTTGCTATGTTCTGCAGATGTTTCAACACAAGTTTTGTCTACATCCTACACTTTCTTGCAGTTCTCCAAAAGATTCCGGCGCTTATGGACCTCGTGAAGACCAAGCTCGAGCTTTCAGTGCCAGAATTCTTGGCCTGGGTTAAGCAAGCATACACGGACCAGGACATTATAGATATTGAATCCTTAACTAGACTGCAGGCACATTCACATCTGTGGATGCAGTATAGGAAAGGCATGGTTGCGGCTAGCAAAGCCCGTGCATGCCTGACTCGTGCACTAAGCTTGAACAGAGAACCACGACCACATAACCTGCGAGGAGTGGTCAATCTAATTATGCGTTCTACCAGATTTCAAAGTGCTGCAATGAAAGATGGCTCACGTAAAGAAGCAGAGGCCAAGCAGTTCTATTTATGTAACCTTAAAAAAGGGGGTCATGCTGCCTCTCGAGGGTTGCAATGTGGGCTTGTTGGTAATGCATTTTCAAGGGGAGTACGGTAGCGCGATTAAAATACGGGACAAAAGATACATATGACCTATGTGTGTGTCATATGTGTCTTCTTTTGTCCCGTCTTTTAATCGCGCTACCGTACTCCCCTTGAAGATGCTGCCTCTGTTGCAGATGTAGGACTGAAGGTCTTTAAGGATATGCCAATTGTATGTGCATCACCAGATGGTGTGGTGACATTCACATGTGAATGCTGCAGAGGAAAAGCCAGAGCTCTTGAAGTGAAGTGTCCATTGCGACTTCAAAACTCTTTAGGAAACTTTCAGGACAAGAAGCCGAAACTTGTCTATGAAACGCAAATTAATGTGGTGATTGGCGTACCCCCGGCCAGTTATTTCACCGTATCAGAACAGCGCCGAACAAACAGCTGTAGTACAGTGTTCCGTGACAAAGCGGAGAGGCAAAACAGGATGAAAACGGCAAGCACTTTGCACGTAAGTGCATATTCCCGGCTGTGCCTCCACTTCGCTCCGTCGCAGACCGTTTGTTCGACACTAAGGTGATCATCTGGTAAAAAATTGCCCGTGTGCACATTAAAACCCTTACCTCACGCTTTCTCCTCTTGGCGAAGGCCGCTTTTGGAGGTGGCGAGGTGTTTCTCTTGTAGGAGAATATAGACGGAACAACGCCGGGCTTCAGTCGCGCCGATTTAACTGGAATACCAATTGCCCCGCATCGTTGTCAAGCTCCGATGATAGTCACTGTCGCGGAAATGGTCCGAGCACAGCACAATTGATTTCGTCGGCACGAACTTATCTCTCCTCACCGCACGTACCCACTGCGCTGCAAGCTTCTTTTCCTTTGGGAATTTGTGAAACACCACATCGTCTCGCCCGCCTGTGTTCGCGCAGCCGAATGCTGCACAGAACGAGGGCATGTTGGGCGCCCTTGGCTGTAGGCACTCACGCAGCACAGAAGGAAAGAACAGTTTACGAAAATCGCAAAACAAACGTGAGTGGCGGCGGCGGTGGCGGCAGATCTCTCGTAGCGTCGTTCAGTAAAGCGCAGGACGGAAAGAGGCATGCCAGCACATGTCAGCACGCCGGTCCGCAGCTCGGTTGGCTCGGTCTCCGCCCATGACGCCGCTCTCGCCGGTTCTCTCCTCTGGCAACAACCTCACCCGGCGCTCCGGGAAGCGATGGGGGCGTGTCCGCGCGGGTGATTTAGAAAGCGATTTCCGCCCCTTATATTAACAAAACGAAAAAAAAAATCGGAACCGTAAATTATTAGGTCTGTTCTTCCCAATCCCAGCAATTCATGGAAATCGAAAACCGTTTCAGCTTCCCTTTAACGCTTCCGAGGAAAGGTGCAACTGTGCGTGGAAAGTGCAGTGAGAAACACTCGTTTTAATGCACTGCACATTGGTAATGATTGTCAGCTATGTTGGCATGTAAAGCTTTTTGTATCCATCATAGTGCAATGCTATTTCCGCTTGAAATCTTGACTACAGCTGCGTGCGTTGGTGCATAATTGGCATCTTTTATTATGTGAGCACTATTTGCATATTTGATTTGTTGCACATAATCTTCTGCACGAGTGCGCTTCTATATACCTGTATATGTTTGTGCAGTTGTACTGCGTCGCAGAGTGGCCAAGCTTACAGCAGTCATGTTTGAAGGGTGTCTGGAACCTAGCCAACAGGCTTTTTATTGTTTGTTGAAGCTTCAGTTTGTGCCAACTACAGCAAAGTCAATCATGCAACTCTCATTTTGCAATATTATTAAGTGTTAGATGTGTATATTTACTCATACCATTTCTTCTTGCCTCAAGATTTGTCTAAGCAACGGCAGTCTATCGGGTTTTGTAGTGTATGCTAACCCTTTCGCACAACCTGGAAATTGTGAGACTTAGAGCACGTATCTTTCTGCATACCAAAGTTCCTCACCAGCGCCAGTGACGGAAATTCCTTCTAGTAAAGTTTTGCTTCGTTATCTTATCAATGAGACTAATTTGAAGTGTAAGTGCAATGTGCACATGCACTCGTGTTGTCAAAGTGGTAACTGTTGAAATGTGCCTCCAAGGAAAGCATGGCTTGTTCAGGCCGTACCATATTTTTATAACTACCATGTGAAGATACGGTAGTTATAAATTTGGTCGCATGACTGAATTCAATGAGTCTGTAAATTTAACCAATGTTGTAAGTGTGCCTGCAAATCCAATAAAATTGTGCTTCCACAAACTGTGTGCATTGTGTAAAGCCCCTTGAAAGTGATGCCAGCAGAACACCCTGCCTGCATTCAAGCAGGTAAATTATTTGAACAAGGAATTGTTCTACAGTATTAAAATTATTGTGGAAGTGTGCACACGGAAAAGTTATTTTGAAGGTCGTACAGGTCTACGACCCTACATCCAATCATGATGACCAGGAAGTCGAAAGCTTCTCGAAAACGTGGAATTGGCGATGGGTAAAGTCAAAGCAAAACACTATACTGATGGGCGACTTCAATGCCAAGGTAGGCAAGGAGCAGGCTGGAGACAAGTCAGGGGGGGAATATGGCATAGGCACTAGGAATAGCAGGGGAGAGTTATTAGTAGAGTTTGCAGAACAGAATAATATGCAGATAATGAATACCTTCCGCAAGCGGGATAGCCGAAAGTGGACGTGGAGGAGCCCGAACGGCAAGACTAGAAATGAAATAGACCTTAAATTCGGCGCTCACCCTGGCATCATACAAGACGTGGACGTGCTCAGCAAGGTGCGCTGCAGTGACCATAGGATGGTAAGAACTCGAATTAGCCTAGACCTGAGGACGAAACGGAGCAAACTGGTACATAAGAAGCCGATCAATGAGTTAGCGGTAAGAGGGAAAATAGAAGAATTCCGGATCAAGCTACAGAACAAGTATTCGGCTTTAACTCAGGAAGAGGACCTTAGTGTTGAAGCAATGAACGACAATCCTGTGAGCATCATTAAGGAGTGTGCAATGGAAGTCGGTGGTAATTCCGTTAGGCAGGATACCAGTAAACTATCGCAGGAGACGAAAGATCTGATCAAGAAACGCCAATGTATGAAAGCCTCTAACCCTACAGCTAGAATAGAACTGGCAGAACTTTCGAAGTTAATCAAGAAGCGTAAGACAGCTAACATAAGGAAGTGTAATATGGATAGAATTGAACATGCTCTCACCAACGGAGGAAGCCTAAAAGCAGTGATCGGATCGGATCGGAAAACATTTATTGGGCTCTAGAAAAGAGATCTTCGCGGCTTCAGATGGCCTCTTCCATCTTCTGATGGATTCTTCTGTCTGCAATCACAGGGTTGGTGCCCTAGTCCAAGGCTCCACTGAGTATGGCCAACCCGCGAGCTCGCTCTACTAGGCGCTTTTGGCCGTTGAAGCTTACGCTGGAAAGCATACTCTCCCACTGTTCCGCACTCGGGTTTTCAATTTTATAGATAGTTGGGGACTCAATATTTTGACAGGTCCATGATATGTGGTACAGATCTGGTTTCTCTCCGCACCATGGGCACTTAGCCTCATATTGTGTAGGGAAAATTTTATTCAGAAGGTTTAGATTCGGGAAAGTACCCGTCTGCAGTTGTCGCCATGCAACAGCATCGTCTCTGCTTAGATCCTTATCCGGGGGTGGGCACTTTAGTCTGACCCCTTTATAATAATTTAGGATATCTGAGTAGCCCATGGGTACTGACTCGGGTTCCTCAAGGCAGTGAAGAAGAAACTAGGAATTGGCAAGAATCAGATGTATGCGTTAAGAGACAAAGCCGGCAATATCACTACTAATATGGATGATATAGTTCAAGTGGCTGAGGAGTTCTGTAGAGATTAATACAGTACCAGTAGCACCCACGACGATAATGAGAGAGAGACTAGTCTAGAGGAATTCGAAATCCCACAGGTAACGCCGGAGGAAGTAAAGAAAGGGAAGGTAGCTGGGGAGGATCAGGTAACAGCAGATTTGTTGAAGGATGGTGGGCAGATTGCTCTAAAGAAACTGGCCACCCTGTATACGCTATGCCTCATCACCTCGAGCGTACCGGAATCTTGGAAGAACGCTAACATAATCCTAATACATAAGAAAGGGGACGCCAAAGACTTGAAAAATTATAGACCGATCAGCTTACTGTCCGTTACCTACAAAGTATTTACTAAGGTAGTTGCAAATAGAATCAGGAACACCTTAGACTTCCGTCAACCAAAGGACCAGGCAGGATTCCGTAAAGGCTACTCAACAATAGACCATATTCACACTATCAATCAGGTGATAGACAAATGTGTGGAGTATAACCAACCCTTATATATAGCTTTCATTGATTACGAGAAAGCGTTTGATTCTGTCGAAACTTCAGCAGTCATGGAGGCATTACGGAATCAGGGTGTAGACGAGCCGTATGTAAAAATACTGAAAGATATCTATAGCGGCTCCACAGCCACTGTAGTCCTCCATAAAGCAAGCAACAAAATCCCAATAAAGAAAGGCGTCAGGCAGGGAGATACGATCTCTCCAATGCTATTCACAGCGTGTTTACAGGAGGTATTCAGAGACCTGGATTGGGAAGAATTGGGGATAAAAGTTAATGGAGAATACCTTAGTAACTCGCGATTCGCTTATGATATTGCCTTGCTTAGTAACTCAGGGGACCAATTGCAATGCATGCTCACTGACTTGGAGAGGCAAAGCAGAAGAGTTGGTCTAAAAATTAATCTGCAGATAACTAAAGTAATGTTTAACAGTCTCGGAAGAGAACAGTAATTTACAATAGGTAGCGAGGCACTGGAAGTGGTAAGGGAATACATCTACTTAGGGCAAGTAGTGACGGCGGATCCGGATCATGAGACGGAAATAATCAGAAGAATAAGAATGGGCTGGGGTGCGTTTGGCAGGCATTCTCAGATCCTGAAAAGCAGGTTGCTATTATCCCTCAAGAGAAAAGTGTATAATAGCTGTGTCTTACCAGTACTCACTTACGGGGCAGAAACCTGGAGGCTTACGAAAAGGGTTCTACTTAAATTGAGGACAACGCAACGAGCTAGAGAAAGAAGAATGATGGATGTAACGTTAAGGGATAAGAGCAGATTGGGCGAGGGAACAAACGCGAGTTAATGACATCTTAGTTGAAATCAAGAAAACAAATGGGTATGGGCAGGACATGTAATGAGGAGGGAAGATAACCGATGGTCATTAAGGGTTACGGATTGGATTCCAAGGGAAGGGAAGCGTAGCAGGGGGCGGCAGAAAGTTAGGTGGGGGGATGAGATTAAGAAGTTTGCAGGGACGATATGGCCACAATTAGCACATGACCGGGTTTTTGGAGAACTATGGGAGAGGCCTTTGCCCTGCAGTGGGCGTAACCAGGCTGATAATAATAATAATAATAATAATAGTGTAATGAAGAAAGGAAGATAATGACATCCCGACCATCATCAAGAGCGGAGGGCAGGAGATCGGCGCTCGAACACCACCATCTTGTTCTCCCGACCTACTCTTCAGAGCTACCGCCTGTTTGTTGGACTCGTCCAATAAACCTCCTTACATTTTTTGGATCGTGCTGGGTACGCACATCGCCGGCACCCTGGAACTCCGATCCCGTACGTTGCACTCGACCATGCAAGTTGACGCTGCCCAACCGCCGTCATCTCTCCCCACCGCCCTTTGCCCCGGCCCGGTTCGCCAGCCAGACCCCCCGGTGTTTTCAGGTACGGAAGACCAGGACGTCGAGGACTGGCTGTCGGCCTACAAAAAAGTTAGTGGACCCAACAAGTGGGATGACACTGCTAAGCTGAGTACCGCGAACTTTTACCTGGCTGGCGTGGCGAAGCTGTGGTATACGAACCACGAATCGGAATTTGAGAACTGGCCTGCTTTTAAGGAGGCAATATCTGCCGTTTCCGGTCGCCCTGCCATGCGGAAGTTACGCGCCGAGCAACGGCTGCGCACACGAGCACAGGAACCAAACGAAACTTTTACCGCCTATATTGAGGACATAATCGATCTCTGCAGGCGCGCCGATACTTCAATGAGCGAAAGTGCCAAAATACAGCATATTATAAAGGGCGTCGATGACGATGCCTTTGAAATGCTTCTTGCGAAGTCTCCCGGCACAGTGTCTGAAGTGGTAACTCTGTGCCACAGCTATGACGAATTGAGAAGGCAACGGGCTCTCACCCGACGTTCATCTCACACGTACAGTCAACCACTCGCTGCACTGGACATCGTGCCTGACCAGTCATACCTTCTCGCACAAATGAAAGAATTTGTGCGTGAGGAGGTGGCCCGTCAATTGTCTCTCCTGCCGTTTGCTCAGCGTCAGGAGCTCCCACAGCAGCAGCAACTGCAGCGACCAATCCCGTTGGCTCCCGTGCTTCGACACATCATCCAAGAACAGATTTCCGAGGCCATGCCGGTTTCCATTCAGCAGCAACCTGTAGCCGCGCCTCTTAGTTACGCTGAGGTAGTAAAGCGGCAGCAGCTCCAACAGCCCTCCCCGTCCCATGGTGTGTCGTATGCTGCAGCCCTGATTCAGCCGTCCGTGACATGGGCTGCTCCCAACACTGCAAATCCCTGGCGAACGCGCGACAACCGGCCGATCTGTTTTGCATGCGGTGGCCCTTGTCATATCGCCCGATTCTGCCGCCGTCGCGCGCCAGGATACCCAGACGCCCGTTCGCAGAACTACATGGATCGTCCCCGCTCTCGTTATGAAGGTCCGGGTCCCCAAACAAGCACGTCTTCACGTGACTATCCGCCACCCACGTCTCGTCGCTCACCTTCACCCCGTCGCCGCTCCTTGTCGCCCATGCGTCGTCGACTAGCCCCTAAAAATGAGGGAAACTAGCCCCCGCAGTTCGTGAGGAAAGAACTGCGCGGTCGAAATGCTCAAGTCCTCGAACTTTGCCGTCAAATATTGTCGAAGTTTTTGTAGAAGGCACCCGCGCATATGCTCTTGTGGATACCGGTGCTGCCGTTTCTGTTATAGACGCCACCCTTTGCCGCAAGCTTCGGAAGGTGACCACGCCTCTTGAGATGATGCCCTTACGTACAGAGAATGGAGACCCTGTTCGGCCTATAGCTGCCTGCACTGCTCGACTTATTGTCGCTAAAGAGCTCTACATTGTTCAGTTTATCGTCCTTTCATCCTGCTCGCACGACATCATACTTGGCTGGGACTTTTTATTGTATAATCACGCCGTTATTGATTGTGCCAGATCTGAGCTTGAGCTCTTCCCATTGTGTGACCAGTCCTACAACCCCGCTCATCAAGCCGCACACAAACTAGTCGTAACAGAAGATACAGAAATACCGCCGACAGCAGCTGTTTTGCTCCTCGTGTTCTGCAACAGCATATGTGATGAAGCTGCATTCTTTGAACCATCACGCCTCCTTCTAAGTCGGAAGCCACTTCTTCTGCCTTATTCGACCCTCTCTATTTCGAATGGAACAAGCGCTCTCTGCCTCACAAATCCTCTTCCGTATCCCATCAAACTGCTTAAAGTTGAATCCCTTGGATGCGTGCAACCCATTGATATCGGCCAAACTTTTTCCGTGCAGCATGATTCAGCTCGACGCGACCTCGACGTCGTCAGTGCTCTTAATCCTTCTGATGTACCAGCTGCCGACCTATTCGATTCATCGATCGCAGACGGACTGTCACCATTTGAACGCTCTGCTCTTCTTCAGCTGCTCTACAAGTTCCGCGACTCTTTCGATGTTGCCCAACGTGCCCTTGGCCGAACTTCTACCATTGTTCACTACATCGAAACCGGCTCCAACTCGCCAGTGCGACAACGCCCTTACCGTGTCTCCACCGCGGAACGTCAAGTTATTAGCGACCAGGTTGACGATATGCTTAAACGCGACGTTATTCGCCCTTCACAAAGTCCATGGGCATCACCTGTGGTTCTCGTAAAAAAAAAGGATGGATCAATTCACTTCTGCGTGGATTACCGGCGCCTAAACAAGGTCACTTGAAAAGACGTGTACCCGTTACCCAGAATTGACGATGCCCTTGATTGCCTACAAGGTGCCGAGTTTTTTTCATCGTTAGATTTGCGTTCCGGGTATTGGCAGGTGCCTTTAGCAGAGGCCGACCGTTCAGAGACAGCCTTCGTCACGCCTGACGGTCTATATGAATTCAATGTCATGCCCTTCGGCCTCTGCAATGCGCCTGCCACATTCGAGCGCATGATGGACTCGGTTCTGCGGGGTTTGAAGTGGCACATGTGTCTCTGCTACCTCGACGACATTGTTGTCTTTGCGCCAGATTTCGCAACCCATCTGGAACGCCTCAACCATGTCCTGACGTGTCTGAAGACCGCTCAGCTGCAACTAAATCTCAAGAAGTGCCGCTTTGCTGCGCGAAAACTTACAATTCTCGGTCACGTCGTGTCAAAGGACGGCGTGCTTCCGGACCCGGCTAAACTACGTGCCGTGACCGACTTCCCCAAACCGACGACTCTAAAGCAGTTACGAAGCTTCATAGGGTTGTGCTCCTACTTTCGTCGGTTTGTGCGCAACTTCGCCTCTATAATTGCGCCTTTGACCCAACTTTTAAGCAGCGCCTCCAATCTTTCGTCATGGTCTTCTGAGTGTGACCAAGCCTTCTCCACCCTTCGCCGTCTCCTGACGTCACCACCTATACTGCGCCACTACGATCCCACGGCCGCAACTGAGGTGCACACAGACGCCAGTGGTGTCGGCCTCGGTGCTGTTCTCGCACAACGAAAGCCTGGGTTCGCAGAGTATGTCGTCGCATACGCCAGCAGAACGCTCACCAAGGCTGAGTCAAACTATAGCGTCACCGAGAAAGAATGCTTGGCAATAGTATGGGCACTTGCCAAGTTCCGCCCTTACTTATATGGCCGCACATTTGATGTAGTTACGGACCATTATGCATTATGTTGGTTGTCTTCGTTGAAGGATCCGTCAGGTCGCCTTGCCCGCTGGGCTCTTCGACTTCAAGAGTTTGACATCCGCGTTATATATCGTTCCGGACGCAAGCATGCCGATGCTGATGCACTGTCGCGGTCACCACTATCCACCGGAACTGCGTCCATATCCATTATAGACCACCCATTGTCAGCTCTTGACGTCGCCACCATCTCCTCTGCACAGCGCCACGATCCCTGGATCGCTTCGCTTCTTGACGTTTTATCCGAGGCACCCACCCTTTCGACCACTCGAACACTGCGACGCCAAGCTTCGCACTTCAGCATCCATGATGGCCTCTTGTACCGGCGCATCTACTCGCCAGATGGTAGGAAGTGGTTCCTAGTTATCCCCAGAACGCTGCGCTCTGCAATCTGCGCGTCCTTTCACTCCGAGCCGCAGTGTGCTCACGGCGGTGTCTTCAAGGCCTATGAACGCTTACGCAAAAGGTACTACTGGCGCGGAATGTTTCGCTTTGTCCGCAAGTTCATTCGCGGCTGCCACGAGTGTCAGCGACGAAAAAAACAACCGCATCCTGCCGCAGGTTCATACAGCCCCTTCCGTGCCCAGACCGCCCATTCGACCGCGTTGGAATTGACCTTTATGGACCTTTACCTTTGACCACGGCGGGAAACCGACGGGCTATCATTGCTGTCTACCACCTTACACGATACGCCGAAACCGCTGCTCTTCCCACGGCGACAGCACAGGACGTCGCCTCTTTCATCCTCCAGCGTTTTGCGCTTCGACACGGTCGTCCTCGCGAACTCCTCAGTGACCGTGGCCGCGTATTTCTCTCTGATGTAATCCAAGCACTTCTCCACCAGTGCAACATTGTACATCGGACGTGTACTGCCTACCACCCTCAGACGAACGGTCTCACTGAGCGGTTTAATCGGACACTGGGCGACATGCTTGCGACACATGTTGCCTCTGATCAGACAAACTGGGGCCTGGATCTTCCATTTGTGACATACGCGTACAACACCGCTACGCAAGTCACAACCGGGTATTCCCCCTTCTTCCTTCTGTACGGTCGCCAGCCGACGCACACTATCGACACGTTGCTGCCATACGCACCAGATGCCTCAGAGTGCACGCCCGAGTCGGAAGCCGCCCGTTACGCTGAATATTGCCGACAACTAGCCAAGCGCTTTACTACAGCCGACCAACAACGCCAGAAAAACGCTCGCGATGGTGACCACTCTCCTGCCACAACATTCGCTCCTGGAGCACTTGTGTGGCTGCTTGTACCACCCTGCACCCCTGGCTTGTCGTCCAAACTACTCCCAAATTATCATGGTCCCTACCGCGTCGTCGAGCGTACTTCGCCCGTAAACTACGTCATTGAACCTCTTACGCTGCACGGCGACCGTCGTCGTCGTTGACGTGATGTTGTTCACGTAGACCGCCTCAAGCCGTACTTCGACCCTCTTGTCCCCACCTGTTAGATCGCCAGGATGGCTCCACCTTTCTAGAGGGGGCAATTGTAATGAAGAAAGGAAGATAATGACATCCCGATCATCATCAAGAGCGAAGGGCACGAGATCGGCGCTCGAACACCACTATCTTGTTCTCCCGACCTACTTCTTCAGAGCTACCGCCTGTTTGTTGGACTCGTCCAATAAACCTCCTTACAATAATAATATTAATAATAATAATAATAATAATAATAATAATAATAATAACAGGAAGCTCATATCTACCAACTTTTACAATTTTATCGTAAAATTGCACATCTGTAGGGCTCATTTAGATTGGTGTATTTACAAAATTATTCTACATTTTGTATTCTCTTAAATCCTGGGAAGAACTAACTAAACACAGAAATATTCTGACTATTTCTTATGGCCAAATATTTTTGGAGCCGTTGATTATATAGATCTATACTTGCACATCGGCCACATCAACTGATAAAACCAATCTATAACAGCAGTCGAATGTTCCAACAGCTATTACATGAATATTTCATTACAACAACTTCATAAACAGTTTTGGAATATGGGTCCTGTAAGGAAAGTCAGATATGATGGGAAAGTTATCCCAGTAGACCGATTCCGGCTTTCACATACATGGTAAATAGGAACTAGAAGCCGTGTGATGAGTGGAAGCAAAAATGTTTATTGAAAAGCATAAACACAAACCAACCCATACTTGTTGCAGAAATAGATATTTTGTACAATAAAAAATGTTAATGAACATACAGGGGCATATAGTCAAACGCCCTTATATCAAAGTGCTCTGAACCTACAAAATCTTTTTTTGATAGAGGTCACTTCGTTGTAGTCATTGTACCATTCCCGTTCACAAAAATCACTTCATCATTTGTCTTCGAATATTCTATTTGAAGCCTTCGCTAGGGGAAAGGCCGCCAGAGCGTACGTTTAGAGCAAGTTTATACAGACAAATTCTTTAAGCAGGCAAAACCAGCAATTGCGGACCTGTTGCAGAAAGTCTCCATGATCTAAAAAGTATTTTCTCCTTGTCGCTCTCCACTGTTGCAAGTTTGCTGCCGCTTGTGTTCTGCGTCTAAAAGTAAACGTATTAGTAAAGTGCACATGTACCCCTTGAAGAGTGTGTTCTCAGAGCAAGCTTTGTGTAAAAAAAAATGCAACAATCCCCTTTCCCCCTTCTCAGTGTCGCAAACATGGGATTTTATCATTCTGAAAGTTCAAAGGCTCGCCGGTATGCTTACGTATTTAAATACGGATTTGTTTGCAGATCCTCCTAGGCTTTTCTGACCCTGGCTAAAAAGAAGCTTAATGGACTTAATAGTACCTGTGAAATCAACACAGGGCAAGAATTTTCTTGACCGTGGCTGCTGTCTTGCCAAACATATATGTGGATATAAAAACAAAGGTTATATAAAAATACCAAGGAAATGGTTCGTGTAAAGCTAGTATGCTGACCACTTATGTCCAGCTCTATTCTGCGTAACAAAAAAATTGCTTCCTACATAAAAGCAGCACATATAATGTTGCTTCAAAAATATCTCTACAGCAACCCAATCTGATAACGAAATGTTCAATTGTATTTCACTAATTGTTTGGTTTAGCCATTTGGTAAGTGCTATTGGGGGTGTTTGTTCACGAATAGTCGACAAAGGCAGAAAAGGGCATGTCCTACTGTGACGAAACGTACACAATCCCTAAATGCTGCTTGGTGCATGACGTACTTTTCTTTCCATACACTTGTTCTCACCATATTGCATGCTTCTTCATTCGATGTAAAGAACTGATAAACTGCTTTGCTTAACGTTCGCCTCACATAGATTCAAACATTTCCATTTGACCTGCACATTTCATTTTGCTTTGCCCCATGTTGACTGACAAGAGTCGTCACTCACTGCATTAATATTAGAGATGCCAGACTGTTCCATGGGCGTACTAGCCGCATGTCTGTGAAACAGCATCATGTCATAGAAACGGGAGTTGAGAAAATAGTCATTAATGTCTGCCATCTTTGCTGCTGCGGCTCCGCTTCATGCTACTTGTAAATGGGGCAGATAAACCTCGGATCTGAACAACTCTTCTTAACAATATGATAAAGCTCTGGCGCTGTGAAGAAATAGGCTGGGTGCTTATAGGTTAAGGTTAATGAAGTAAATGCTCAGCAGTTTCATTCTACCTAATAAGGAGCACAGAGTTTAGCTTATTCTCGTGCTTCCATTATTGGTGGCTGAAAGTTGCACAAGAATGCACACACTCTAAACAAGCTGCTTGCTAGATCTAGCACATTAAGTGGAATTGGTTTATCAAAAATATGAAATTCTTTAATGCACCGTATAACTCTCTCAACATGGGTGCGAGCACTGGCAACCTTTCTGGTTGCTTTAACCTGCTCTGGTGTGAACTGTGGAGTTCTTCTAAAAGGTGGCCCATAGAGTCTCACACCTGGGGGTAAGACAGCTTCCAGACAGAAGCCCTTGTCAGCCATTACACCATCGCCTCGCTGCAGAAGTTGAAGCAGGCCACTGGTTTCCACAATCTCTCTGTCACTCACATGCCCTCCCCAAAGGTCTGGCAGAAATGACACATAGCCGTCTGGTGTCACCCCAACCAGTGCTCTACATGTGTTAAAATGTTTGTACGAGGAAAATGTCTGTCCTTGAGCAGACAGCATAGATGGCTTCTGTATTCTAACCTCGGTGCAGTCAAGCACTATTCTGGTATCAGGAAATGTCCTGAATGATTAAGGCGTATGTTCTTTTGTTTCCTCTAGTGTTGGAAATCTGTTTATGGCAGTAAGTTGCCTATCCAGAAAGTTCACCCACGTGCAAAAGATGCGGCTAACAGTGGCTTCCGATACTCCGAAGTTTCTGGCCACCTCGTTTGAGCAGGTCCCTGTCCTTCAACGATACAAAGCCATGAATATTTCATCTTTTAATGTCAGCTGCCTTTCATTGACGCTACTACTCTGCCTATCTGAACAATCCCAGTATTTCATTTTACTGTAGTTTGGCTGTAGAAGACTGTACAGAGCAGCAAACTCTGCCTTGTTTGAAAGTCCTGTGTAAAATTTAAAAGAAGCAGGATCAATGTTCTCTAATGAGAGAGTGCATTTCTCTAAACTCCTATATGCTGCTTTCAGTTTAGCATTTTCATTTCTTAGTTTCATATTTTCCCAGAGCAATTTGTTCATTACTTCCGTGCCAGCGATAGCATTTGCTTGGTCAGAGCACATTGCATTTTCAGAGCACATTTCCATTTGGCAGCCGGTCCCCAAAGCTGCCCCATCATCTTGAAGGAGCAGAAGTCCTAACATAGCACCATCTACATGTGCGCCTGCGAATGACAAGTACAGAAAGTAATGTGGTAGTATCTATTGGGGACATACCGACGAGACACTACATATATATGTACCTCAAGTGGTATTCAAAAGACTAAATAACACAGTAATACAGTACCATCATATTGCTTCAAAAAACCAAATTGCGTGAGTTGTTTTCCTGTTCCGTAAGATAAACTAAATCGGGAACTCCTAAAACATCCAGCAAACATTGGTTGATGGTTCTGAAAGTTGTGTGTGGTTGTTGCGGCATTAAATTAAGCAAATAAGGTAGAACTACTGAGTTTGTTAATGCTGAGGAATACCAACCTGTATCACAGGAGAAGCTTGCACACGCAGCAGCCGGACTGGAACACTGTGCAGTGTGAATATCTGTGAACAAAGTAAAGGCCTGTAAACATAGCGGTGAGGAAGTGCCCTTGCACCAAATGAAAAAGAAAAATCATGTTTACCTCCTTCATTTTGAGGATAATTAAGGTACCGTAACCTGCATGGTGAGGACGGTGATAAGAAAAAGCTTTAATCTTGCACATGTTTTGTATCTCCAAATTCTGATTTAAGCGAAAGAAACGCACATGGCCTATACTAGCGTTTTTGTTACACTAGAGAATGTCTGATAAGTGGATATTCAGCAAACCATTTTAATCATTTAATGTATGTTAAAGTGACATCTTAAATTACTTTTAATTGCCTTTTGTAGAAATGCACACTCCAGGGCCTGAAATTAAAGTACGTTGAAGAGTGATGTGAACTATATTAGGGCATAACAGTTTAAAGCAGAAATGCTGCTCAGTCAATTCACTCTACTCACCGTCGCAACTCTGTGTGACTGCAGAAAGCACACCTGGTGAAGCAGCCCCTAAGAGATAAAATGACACCATGTTTATGTAGGCAACGAAACGAGCAGGTTATACCATTACACTGGGGAAGCAGCTTGACTGGCGAATGCATAGATTACATTTCCTACGCACTCCGTAATAATGTTCAATTTTTATCCCCTTAACAGTAAGCCAAGCGTTCGACCTTTTCACCTTTTTCGAGAGCCGTACACATGCTCGCTGTTGTATCGCAATTTTATGATTTCCCTCTTGATTATTGCCATTACCGAACCACACAAACCTTCACTGTGCTCGTCGGTTGACACGTACGGGCACGCTCGTCGAAGTGTTACGTCATCATCATCATCATCAGCCTGGTTACCCACTGCAGGGCAAAGGCCTCTCCCATACTTCTCCAACTGCCCCGGTCATGTACTAATTGTGTCCATGTTGACCCTCCAAACTTCCTAATCTCATCTGCCCACCTAACTTTCTGTCGCCCCCTGCTACGCTTCTCTTCCCTCGGAATCCAGTCCGTAACCCTTAATGACCATCGGTTATCTTCCCTCCTCATTACATGTCCTGCCCATGCCCATTTCTTTTTCTTGATTTCAACTAAGATGTCATTAACGCGCGTTTGTTCCCTCACCCAATCTGCTCTTTTCTTATCCCTTAATGTTACACCTATCATTCTTCTTTCCATAGCGTGTTACGTATGACGATAATAACAGATTTCATCGTTGCTGACATTACACCAACGCGCTACCGACGAGTAGACGCGAAGAAAGCCTCCTTCGATAAGACTTGGGTACACTGGCGTATACGACGTGCTGAGGCCATGTTCTCAACACCTCTGCACCGATCGAGCCCGCTATAGACTTCGTTGATAGCTGCTGTACACGCAAGAAATGGCACGCACCTTGCCGAAGACGCTTTGCTGACCTCTTCATCGCCCGTTGAAAACGGCGTAACCCGCGGGTCTGTTTATCCTGATTGTTAGCAAATGTGAACAATGTTGGCACGAAGTCCGGGTGCCGTGGCGACATCGAAGGTGATCCTGTTAAAAGAAGTTTTTGTCATACGTAGAAGGCTAAAATGTGTTAATAACGTGTCCGTACCTGTCACAAAGTGTTTTCCGCAGATCGTTGACACTGTCGACGACTTCCAAGGGCAGCCGCTCGAGTCCAGTCGTCTGACAGCCCTAATCCAAGCTTCGCGTCGTTTGCGATCTCTCGCGGCACTCGGAAATCGGAAAAAACCGACGCAACCGCCCTTTTCAAATGTGGAGTTGCAGCCGTACGCTACGCACGTTGTCGGCATTGTGCCCACGTCGAGATTTTGTCAAGCTGGAGAAATTTATTCGCACGTTGGTTCGCTGCTTCGAGCGCGTGTATCCTGCGCGCTTGCTTGCTTGTGCTGCCCGGCTCCCCTTCCAAAACGCTTTGCGACTAGGGCCCGGCGCATGCGCAGTGAGGCCATGAAAGAGACGGATTGCTGAAATATCCCAGCGGGCAAACGCTTACGCACAGCAGCTAGACGCAGCGAGTTAGGCGAGTTTTAGCGACTCACTTCGCGAAACGTTACACACCTCCAAGACGGGTGATACTTCGCAGCATAATGGAACCAGGAAAAACCAAAACGGCCAATAACCGTACCCTTCAAAAGCTTGCCGGAGAATTTTCAGGAACAGATCACGCCCTCCTCACTAAGCTTAAAGAGAAGTACGTAGGAGCAGTAATCACTCCCCCATGCAACTTGCCATACCAAGGGCAAGAAAACGCGGTGCTACACGCCCCGATAACTAAGGCGGAACTCTTCGCGGCAGCGCAAGCTGCGAAGAGAAATACTGCTCCAGGACCAGATCAGCTCACAAATGCTATGATCCGGAACCTGAGTGACGAGCACCTAGAACAGCTTACTCGGCATTTTTATGAACATGAGAGGGGCGTAGTTCCGCAATAGTGGAAGGAGGCCAAAATCGTGCTTATTCCGAAAGCAGGAAAGCCTCATGATCTACAAAATCTCGGACCGATATCACTAACTTCCTGTCTTGGCAAATTATTTGAGAAGGTGATCCACACACGTCTCACGTCTTACATTGAAGACCGCAACCCATTTCCCAAAGACATATTCGGCTTTCGTCAACATTTGTCGACACAAGATGTTTTCCTGCTACTTCGCGAAGAATTTCTTTGCAACACCACGGTTGGTGCAGAACATCTCGTCCTAGCTCTTGATTTGAAAAGCGCATTCGACACTATTTCACATGAACTTTACTTATCTGAGCTAAATGACCCCGGCTGTGGACAAATAATCTATGACTACGCCCGCTCTATCCGGACCTCTCGCATCGCGACAATAGGCATCGGCACTACGCGCTCAGACCCTTTTCCCATGCCCAATAGAGGTACACCGCAAGGGGTGATACTCCCTCCCTCCCCCCTCCTTCTCTTCAATATCGGTGTGAGACGCTTAGCCAAAATGCTCGACGTCATACCCGGGCTGGGGTACGCGTTGTATGGAGACGATATTACCCTATGGGAACCAGCAGCTTGTTAGGACAAAAACAACAAATCCTGCAAGAAGCAGCGACCGTTGTTGAAACCTTCGCTCGCAGCAGCGGAATGAGCTGCGCTCCCGATAAATCAGAACTGATCAGGATCCGAGATCGAGGCCGTCAAACTCACGAGCTGGTCAACCTCTTGCTAGGAGACAGCCAGATAAGGGAGGTCCAGAAAATGCTAGTCCTCGAACTGTGGCTGCAAAGCAACAAACGAGTAGACCACACCATTAAAACCCTTAGGACTACGGTGAAACAGATCCCCCGTATGATTCATAGAGTAACTTATCATGTAAAAGGCTTCAAGGTAACAGACGATCCGGCTCCTTCAGGCTTTTGTTCTAAGTCTTCTCACATATAGCCTCCCTTTCCAAGAACCCACGAAAACGGAACTAAAAGCCCTAGATGCGTTGATCAGAACATCGTACAAAGCGGCTATCGGCCTACCACAGATAACCTCTACTGAACGCCTGCTGGCCCTCGGGATTCACAATAACTACGAGGAGCTACGGGCAGCGACGCTCATATCTCAATGGGAGAGGCTGAGCTTAACCTCCTCTGGCAGAAAATTACTTTGCCGCGTAGGTTACCCTACTCGTCCACAGTATGCGGGAGAAGAACTCGAATCTCTGCCCAAAGTCCTTCGTGAAAGGATCATAGTAGCCGCAATCCCTAAGAACATGAGTCCGAAATACCACCGGGGTCGTAGAAGCGCTCGAGCTCGAAAGTTAATGCAGCAATTCGGTGGAAACCCGGATACAGTCTACACAGATGTCGCTCGATGTGGTGCTTACAAGTACGCCCTCGCAGTAGTAGGAGCGGCCGCAGATCAAGGGCTTGTGACTTGCGCCACGGCTAGAGCTGCATCTGCGAATACCGCAGAAGCCATCGGGACGCTCTGGGACAATCGTCGATAACTCCTACAGATTCCTAAGTCGCATGTAGACTCTTCCTCACCGGGAGGTTACCACACAGCACCACTCACCTATTAGGACCCAACCTAACGCAGAAACACATGATCATCTGGTGCCCGGGTCACGCAGGACTCGAGGGCAGTGAGAGAGCAAACGGCACAGCTCGTGCTTTTGTCAACCGAGTGGCCGTCCACTCTGACGAAAACCTGTTCTTACCACGATACATCCTTGAGCACCAACGGCGCGAGCGAAGAAAGTACAGTCCACCACACCTATCCAGGCGGGATTCTTATGACTGGCGTCGAATACAGACGCACACATTTCCAAACCTTTATATGAAACATGCCATTCACCCAACGCTGTACAGCGTTCGCTGTCCTTGGTGCGGAGGCCGGCCAACTATCGCCCACATTACGTGGGATTGCCAGAACAGGCCACCCAAAATTAATGCACCAAAAATAGCCGGCAAACTTTCCGAAAGGGAGCAGTGGGAGACTTGGCTCGCCAGCGAGGATCGGGAGAGGCAACTAGCGCTCCTCGACCAGGCACGGGGGACCGCTCAAGCAAGTGGGGCCCTGGACTAGGGACTCCACCCACTCGCTTTCTGCACTTTATTTTTTAATAAACATTTTGATATATATTTTGCCGTGGTTTCTAGTGCAATAATTCTGGGTGTTGTTTTATCTGGTCATTCCATATACTTTTGCGCACAATCCCTTTAGCTTTTGTGGTGCTGTGATGACCACTCGTGCGCCGTACGTAGCAGCTACTTCTTTCAGTCGATGTGACCCTGTGTGCATTTAAGACATGGTTATGAAAGATTTTCCCCTTGCGTCTTCCTTGGGACCTTGCTCACCAGGGCTTCTTTGAAGCAAAGCATTCATGATGGAAGCTATGAAATGATGCGGGAATTTGCTCCTCTTCAAGCCCTCGACCTGTATCCGAGCGCCGACTCCCACCGTATGCTGGCGTGACATCCTTGTAGCCTCCAGCAGGCACGCGGTGGCAACGCTTCTCTTCATTATTTTTGACTGCCCCGAGTCATCTGGCAAAGTTATTTTTTCACTTGTCTTCTAGGTCCACCATGTTTGCTGGTTGTCAAAGGTTAAATATTGGTCTAGAAATTGAAGCCAATCCTCGCGCGGCAGTTCGAACGTTAACTGGAGCCCGTTGTGTTCATCGTGGACAAGCCTGAGCACCTCGTTCTTGCAGCTCTCAGCAAATTTTGAAACAGGTAGACAGACAAGGACGTCATCTACGCACCGGAATCATATGGTTACCCCTAGTTTTGTTAGCGGCTCTTGCAGTTTCCTGTTCCCTCTGCCCAGGAACAGAACAGAGAGAACAAGGGTGATTTGGGAACCGATGCAAATGCCATCTTTTTGCCGGCAGGTCTTGTCATTGTAGCACAGAAACAGGGACTCTAAATAGATGCGCAGGAGGTCAATAAACTTGTTCGACGTGCTTCCAAATTTGTTCTGGAGTTTTACAACGCCATATATATATATATATATATATATATATATATATATATATATATATATATATATATATATATATATATATATATATATATATATATATACAGTTAAATTAAATGTTCTGTAGGTCCGGTGTACAGGTAGTTCAAGAAACGAAGGTGCACACTTACGAAAATTGCATCTTTATTGCTTGTAACGTTTCGGCCGTGGCACGGCCTTCGTCAGAATATGTTTATTCTGACGAAGGCCGTACCGCGGCCGAAACGTTAAAAACATTAACGATGCAATTTTAGTAAGTGTGCACCTTCGTTTCTTCAACTATATATATATATATATATATTGCACTTGAACAAACTTCGTTTGACCTCGAAGAATTGAGCACTGAAGTGACGGCGTTATATGAGTATATACAAGACCTCATAGTTGCAGACAGTTCAATTTCACAGCCTGAGTCCTCTCGGTGGTGTAATCTTCCATCGTGTATTGGCTATCACTAATACTGCTCCGCCTCGCCGGTGAAACTGCAGCCTCGCTTTCCTTTTCTTTTCTCTTTCAGTCCGAGTATAACCGCTGCTGCGCATGACTGTTGTTAATTATGATTTCAAGTGAATCAAACTTGGCCTTATTACGGTGACTCAGCGAATTATAGTGTTTCCCAACTATGATGCACCAAGACTTTAAAAAAAGAGCAGTTGCATTACTCGAAGGCAACCTAATGTATATTGTTTCCAGTACAGTGGAGTAGCCGCCAGTAATTTTTTTAATGAGATTTAATTCAGTAGTTGTAAATAATTATCTAACTCGAGAAGCACTTTCCTAACTTTCAAACTGTCGATGAGGCATTTGTAGGCTCCCAAAATGACATCCAACGGTGGTGCTTTCAGCGACGTTCTAATTGCGTACAATTTTTTCCGAATGGCAAGGAAGCCTCACGAAGTATGAAAAATACCACGTGATTGCTCTCCCACCCTCATCAGGAAGCAGCAGCCTCAAATAAGCTGATTTAAAGCAACTGCGCCGCCTGTCGCAAGCCCGAAGTGACAGCGCATCACCTTGATAATGCACGGAAGGAGCATCAACAGCAGGTTCCGTGGCTTCGCAACTATTGCTTCCTCTCATTTTACGCCACACTTATTATCCGTCTCTCAAGGCCGACTGATCACATTGATAGCAAAAGCTCCTTGATACTGGGGCCGAAACGCCGCTCTGACCACGCACGAAGCGAGAAAAGCCATTTAATAGGCATAGCACGTTTCAACATCCCAGCTTTGCTCGCACCGCGTCGACAGAGTGCTTGTGCATGTATATTTCGCCCCAGCAACTTGCTTCGGACGAAAGCCAAATTAAAGCAACGATTTTAGTTTTAATGAGAGTGAATGTGTGCTGGAAAAACAGGTTCGTGGCTTTAAGTGAAAGTCAAATAAACAGACCGGGAAGCGACCCACGTGTTGAGAAAAGGCAAAACCGACGCGCTCAAGGAAGTAAATAACCACTTCTACGTGAGCCGAGTTGGCGATCGGGACGCCTGCACAAAAAAAAAAAAAGCAGCAGACTTCAGTGTCCGCTTATTATCTATCAATTCGTAAGCGCCGTTGAACACCAGCTGTCGCCTAGAGGGCGTGTTCGAATAGGTCTCCTTTCGCAGATACGCAGTGCTCAGTCCGCTTTATCACATCTTCTGTGGCTTTTTTGATGACCCACGCTAGGATTCCAGGACAGACATCCGTTATCCTTGCCTTGAGCTCATCTGGCGTCGTCGTTTTGATCACGTAAACACGATCTTTCACATAACCTCAAAGAAATAAATCAAATAGATAGAGGTCAGGTGGCCTAGCCGGCCAATAAACAGGCCCGTCCCTTCCAATCTATTGCGCATGAAAACTCGCATCCAGCCAGTTGCGTGCTCGGCTGCTGCGGTGCGCTGACGCCCTATCTTGACACCACAGAAGTGGAAGGTGTCACAGTGGTGCTTCGCTGAGAAACCCATCCACTACTCCAAGTGTTTTGTCCACGCAACCCTATCCAGTCAATGTGTGATCGAAGAAGATGGGAACGATTATAGCACCGGCGTAAATTCCAAACCACACATTGAGAGACCACTGGTACTGGTGCAGAGTGCGTTTTACGCAGTGTGCATTGGAGTTGCTCCAATTGTGTGCATCGTGTTTCATTTACCTGGCCGTTCTGCAAAAATTGGCTTCTTCTGTGCACATGATTATTGATCAAAAAGTCCGGTGACTCATCAGCTTTTGCGAGGACCCAATTCGGGAAATCTAGACGATTTTACAGGTCCTTCATAGCACTGGTGCTGGGGAAGGTGGTACGGGTGAAAAGTCGTCATTTAGGATCCTCCAAATTGACGACTTGGAAATTGGTGCCTGGGCGGCGACGTCCCGCACGCTAGCATGAGGGTTTGAGCCCATAAATGTTAGAACATCCGTGCGCAGCCTAGGACTCAAAGATGGAATTCTCCGCTGCTGTTTCTTGAAGCTGCCCGTTCGTCTCAGGTTTTCATAATTTCTGGTGATAGTCGATGCGTTTGGTCTACCGCCACACTTCCATGGCTGATATATACATTTGCGGCCTTCCTGTTGTTGCCATTTGCAGATCCTAAGGCAAGGATTATGTTTACCTTCATACAGGCTCAGTTCCTTGGTACAGGCTCAGTTCGACATGACTGGCGAATCGGGAAGGTCATTCCAGTTTTCAAGAAAGGTGACAGATCATCCCGAGGTAATTACCGACCCATTTCGTTAACCAGTGTGTGCTCTAAGATCATGGAACACGTCATTTACTCTAATATTGCCACATTTCTAACATCGGCCAACTTTTTTTCATCCAAACCAACGCGGATTCTGGAAAGACCACTCATGCGAAACCCAATTAGCTTTGTTCCTGCATGACATTCATTCCTATCTTAACCGCAATATCCCAACTGATGCGCTATTTCTAGATTTCGAGAAAGCTTTCGATAAAGTACCCCATTCCCGCCTTTTACTTAAAATGTCTCTGTTAAACATTTATCCTAGTGTCTTGAACTGGATTCGAAGCTTTTTAACTGAGCGCATGCAATTTGTTTCCGCTAATGGCTTCTCAGCATCCTACTCACACGTTCTTTCAGGAGTACCTCAAGGCACAGTTCTTGGCCCCTTGCTCTTTCTAATATACATTAACGACTTGCCTTCCACAGTAACATCTAGTATCCGCCTTTTCGCGGATGATTGCGTACTCTACCGCCCCATAACTAACGCCGAGGATGCTTACATCCTCAAAAATGACCTGGATAACATACAGCAGTGGTGCACTAGGTGGCTAATGTCCCTAAATACTACAAAGACCGTACAAATTTCTTTTCACCGCCGCCGTAATTATACTCCGCCCACTTATAGAATTAACGATACTGCCATTATTTCCACTAACTCTTTTAAGTATCTTGGCATTAACCTTGCTAGCGACTTGTCATGGTCTTGCCACATTAACCACATAATAAATTCATCTAATCGAGCAGTTGGGTATCTCCGTCGTAACCTGCGCATGACACTTTCTTCCTTAAAATTACGAGCTTATAAAACATTTGTGCGACCTAAACTTGAATACGCTTGCGCAATATTTGACCGCCATCAGTCTAACCTTATCTCAGCCCTTGAATCTGTTCAGAATCGTGCCACTCGCTTTATTCTTTCAAACTACTCGCGATACTCTAGCATGTCCGCCTTGAAGTTGCAACTAAAACTTCCTCCTCTCGCTCCCCGTCGCCGAATTTCACGTCTCTGCCTTTATCACAGGTTTTTCCATTGTTCGCCCCGTGACAGCAAGCTCATCCTACCAGTACGTCGAACACCCCGCACAGGCCATCCAAACAGCGTCATCCCGCATCGTTCACGAACAACTACATTTCAGAAATCGTTTTTTGTCCACACAGCTCGCGACTGGAATGACCTTCCCTGCGACTTAGCACTAATCCCTGATCCAGCCCATTTCAAGACTGCCATCGAGGAAGCCATGTCATCGTCATGATTCTCATGTAACATTCATTGTTAACCGCCGTTCTTGCGCCCACCCCTCATGTAATGTCCCGCCAGGGACCCTTGAGGTTCAAATAAATAAATAAATAAATAAATAAATAAATAAATCTCATTAGAGAAAGACATGGCGACTGGGAGAGAGAGAGAGAGAAACAACTTTATTCGGTCCACTATAGACGTAAGCAAGCTCCACGTCACCTGGCTAGGCCCACTCGGGGACCATCAGGTGAAACCTGACGGCCCTCTCGCGAGCCCTCTGGACTGCCAGGATTTGAGAGGTCTGATCCTGGGCCTTAATTAACTTCATCATTTCCTCTTGAGTGAAAGGGGGACCGGCAGAGGCGCAGCCCCACAGGACATGTTCGAAGTCCGCATAATCACCACACAGAGGGCAGTCCGGGCTTGGGAACCGTTCGGGGTACATTGTGTGCAGCGCCGCGGGGCTCGGGTAAGTGCTTGTTTGCAGAAGCCTTAGAGTGACTGCCTGGGCCCTGCACAGCGAGGAGTGCGGCGAAGGTAGGAGTCTTCTTGACATATAATTATATTTGCAGATTTCGTTGTACGATCGAGTAGAGAGGCTCGGGTCGCCCAGGAGAGGACGCGTTGCCCAGCGCACGGTCAGTCAAACCTCGTGCAGCCGAGTGCGCCTCCTCGTTGGGGTTGATCGAGGCACCCTCAATGGTTCCAAGGTGCGCAGGGAACCAGGCCAAAGAGTGATGTTTCATGTCTTTGGCACTTTGGATGATACGTAGGGCCTGGGGAGCCACCATTCCCATCTGAAAGGCCCTGACAGCGGCCTTGGAATCAGAATAAATCGTGTCGTGTACACTGTCCGTTAATGCAAGAGCAATAGCAACCTGCTCTGCAACGCTGGAATTAGAAGTGCGGACGGTAGCGCAGCTAAGGATTTTAGAATCACCGTCGATGACCACTGAGGAGAAGGCCTTTTCTTGAACATACGAAGCAGCGTCTACGAAGCATGTTCGGTCCTTGTTCAAGCGGGCACTGGCGAGCAGAGCTTTACCCCTGGCTCGTCTTCGTCCTTCGTTGTAGGTGGGATGCATATTTCGTGGCAACCGGTGTATGTAAATCTTGGACCTTACGTCACTAGGCAGCTTCACAGCGTCGAGACTGACGACCGTGGGACGAAAATAAACGCACCTTTAAACCTTTACATTGGCGTTGTCAATTCGCTGTTGTGGCGATCAGCTTTGTGGCAAAAAAATATAATCAGTGGACTTTATCTATGCTAAGACAACAGCTATCACAGCTTGGGACCTATAACGTAAAGCTATTCCAATGTGTATTCTTTCCAATCTCCTGATGCCAAACTTGCGTAACCGCCGACCCAAGCATCGGGAGGTCACCCGCAGTGTTGTCTCAACAGACCAATCAAACGCTCTCCTCGTTCCTAGGAGGTCACTTTTGTTTGCTTGAAAAACGAATAACATTGCCTACACTGAGCGGCTTGTCTTATCTAATTAGCTGACAAGAGGTGACGAGCACGCTCAAGTGGAGAGGGATTCTATGGGGCCTAGCCACTGCATTGAAAATCGATAACCGGATACAGAGGGTAGTGCCGGCCCCTTCGATTGGTCCGCTTTCCCTTACTTAGATTGCGATGGCTGGTGGAAAATCGCGGAGGCATGCAATGGAAGCTTAAGAATGACGCTAAAACGGATCCTCAGCAAAGAAGAGTTGGCAGAACGAGGTCGTAAACGTGCCTAAAGTGATCGAAAACTTTACACGGCCACGCAAGAAGCTTTATTGTACGCTAATAAACCCATGCTCTCCGGCAGGCGCGAGTTGTCAGTGTCCGAGGGATCGGCGGCAGCCATCTTTTATTCCTTTCGGAACGGGGCAGCCTGTGGCTATTCAGGAGAAAATTTAGTTTTGTTCGGCATATTATTACATTTTTAACGCGTACAGGTCACTTTGACGTGGTGAGTTCTCGCGGTTTTATGACGTCGCTTGACAGGAAAGTGTAGTGGGTGCAGCCCGAAAACTTTTCACCAATAGCCGAGGGCTAATGGCGAAAAGCCGTCGAATTAGAAATAACTATTTTCTTTTGTTTGGTCAAATCATTCATAATCAGTGTGTACACGTCCTGTCAGATGGGGGGCTATCAGGGCTTTCCTGACGTCGCGTGACAGACGGGTGAAGTGGCGGTGGTCAAAAAAGTTTTTGGCGAATCGCGGAGGGCTTATTGCTGAATTGTAATAGAAAAGGTTGGAACAGTTTTACGTTATAAGGCCCCTTGTTTCCAACTAACACCAAGCGCAACGTGTTACTTCGGTCGGGGCGTGGCAGATAAGGCACTAGCTCGATCACGATATTTTTTCTTTATTTCCTTTAGCTCAGAGGGAGCCTGTTCGAGAGTGCTGCTTTATGATCCAGGTGGGAGCGCAGTCACGTGGTATTCTTCATATTTCGCGAGATTTATTTACCAGTCGGAAAAAAATTAGTACGCAATTAGTGCATCGCTGAAAATACCGCACTTAGATGTCCTTTGCTGTGCCTTCAAATTCCTCATTGACACTTTGGTAATCAGGATAGTACGTCTCGAGTTAGATAATTAATTACAGTTACCTAATTAAATCTGAGTAACGAAGACATTATTGGCAGCTACTCCACTGTACTGTAATTAATATGCACTCGGTTTTTTAGGAGTAACGCATTGCTTTTTTTAAATCTTGGTGTATCATAGTAAATTGGGACACCCTTTATATATTTATGACCTTTACATGGAAGTGACGACGTTTCATCTCTAATAAATGTTGTAAATTATTCGAAATGTCTTTTTTTCATCAGTCGTTAGCATTGCTTACTGGAAAGAGACGCGACACTGAGACACACAACATTCACCTGCATTTGACAGGCCATTTATAACACTCTGCAGAAGGGGACACTGAAACCTATAGATTTATCGTGGTCAAAAAAGCACACAAAGCAATTTGAAGTGTTGTGAACATAGATCAACAAACTGATTCTCTAGACATAGGCTATCCATACTTTTAGAAATGATTTTTCATTTTTCATCTTCTTCAAAAATATAATAAACTGTGTCCTGTGTGAATTTTTAAATATATTGTGTGTGTACACCGTGTTTACAGTGGAAATTTAGAACAATGTTGAAGTGTGAAAATACGGATGAGGCAGCCGCCGCTAGTGCTTCTAATGCGCTTGTCGTCCTATTGTCAGTATTTGCAGAAATAAAGCGAAATTATGAATTAAAAGCCGTGCACGTCCGCGCCAAGAATGATGCCGTAATCTATACGCCCCAGTAAAATTTCAAGTGAAAAGGTCAAGGAAAGTCGAAAGAAACCTCAAATGATGTGGGTAACAAACCTCTGGTAATGGCACTTTATGTGTGTGTCTGGGCCCCAAAACTCTGGAGGCGGCTCGGGCCCTGAAGGCCCCCCGTAGTCGGCGCCTGTGGGCTTGCTGATCCTCAGCAAATTTACAACTTTTTTAGAATTTGAGATCAGGAAAGGACGCTTGACGTCGAGTTTAACCAAATGTTTTTAGAGGTGCATAGCCAATATGGTCTGTCAGGTTGCAGTGTCTTGCACAATCGCTCTGAAAGGAGTTCCTGTTTTGTGGGTTTTTTCGGAGAATAATGGCGTCAATGTCAAACCCTTACTTGCTCTGACTGCCTTTCCTGCCCTGCTTTTTTCTTAAGATAGCCTTCTTTCCGTCATCTCCGACAACTGCTTGGAGTTCTTGCTTAAAGCGTCGGCTGCTCTATGATCGTAGTCGCTCTGTTCTAAGCTCACAAACTCTCCTGTTTTGTCCGCCGCCAGCAGCTTGCACTCGTTATACTTCAGCCATTCAGTGGTTCCCCCGGATTATGTGGCTTTTCCTTGCTAGGCAGGTTTTCGAGAGCCGTCTGAATGCAGTCCTCGGCGTTGCCCACGCATTTTTCTTTTTCTTCGTCCGGTATTTTGCTTCCTTTATCATGGGCTAAGGCCACCAAGTCGTTGGGAGATTGACTTGGCTCCATGGCAAATTTAGGCCCTTTTTCTAGCATCCTTTAGACGTGGTCCGGCATCCCGTGTCTCGTAAGATTGGAGACGCTTTCGGGCTGACCCTTAGGCGGAGGTGGCTTCCTATGTAAAAGCCTTATTAGTAACCAAGTCCATAGCACCTCGCTTCTTCTGTTTGCCACATCCAGAAAAAACTGGAAGTTTGACGGATCCGACGGCAAGCAAGTGGCGCAGGTAACCTTAGTGGTCAGCTTAAAAACTGCACTTGTCGTCAAGCCTCCTGCCTTAGCATTTTGCACGTGCGTCTGCAAATGGCCTCTTATGGAGACAGCCTTCTCTAGAGACACCCGATCACTTCCGGTGTCACGCCGTTGCTGAGGACGTATGTCGTAGCTCGGGCCCGGCATCTTGCTTCTGCGATGTAGTCGATGCACACACATACATGGGTAAAGGGATGGAGTTCGTTGAAAAGAAGGCCCATTGTACTTGAAATGCAACTAACGAAAATTCAGAGTGGGCAAGCTGGTTCGACATAATTAGCACTGCTGCGCAGAGCGACGACGGGACAGGACATAAGCGAGAAAATAACACACAACACCTGAGCGCAAACTATCAACTGGCTTATTTTTCAGCAAAACGAAGCGTACATACAGCCTACTCAAATGCGCAGGGATGCTGTTTCCGGTCTACCTACGCCCCGATTGTCAGTAATTAGGCTAATCTTTATTGCTGAGTGAAATAGATGGCGCGCTGACACATGAGCCCTGTGGGTCCATCTCGCGGTTATATGCTTCCACGACTTATATTTTTGCTTGGTTTCTACTTTTAAGCAAAATCACCATCTTGTTTAAAGTAGCCCAGCCCTTGCATGAAGCGCAATGTGTGGCTAGATGCCCTGGTGCTTGAATAAGACTGCAGTTGTAACTATGTTTGCTCAGTCTGTCACGCGGGCCAAACAGGCAGCTGCCTGTTTGGCCCGCGTATTCAGCCCCACATGACAAAGGTATCCTGCAGACCACTCCCGTCGCGCAGTCACTAAATCTATTGTCATTATTCTTAGTGTCCGATTCATGGAGCTAAATTCTTTTTTTTTCACTTCTTGTCTTATAGGTCCAGCAAGAATGCTGGATAGTGAAGTGAAAAATAGTGAAGAGAAGCGTTGCCACTGCGTGGCTGCTGGAGCCTACAGTGAAGTCATGCGAACACACGGTGTTCAAATGCAAATCAAGTGCTTGAAGAGACGCAAATACTTGCACCATTTCATAGCTTCCATCACGAATGCTTTGCATGAAAGAAGCCCTGGTAAGCAAGTCCCAAGGAAGACGCGAGAGGCAAACTTTGCATAACCATGCCTACATGCACACAGTATCACACCTACTGAAAAATGTAGCTGGTACATATGGCCTAAGAGTGGTCCTCACAGCACCACAAAACCTAAAGGGATTGTGCGCAAAAGTAAATAGATTGACAAGATAAAAAAACAACCAGAAAGCATGCGCTACAAACCACGACAAAAGATTTATTGACTGGGCGACTGGAGTGGTCTACAGGATACCTTTGTGTTATGGGCCTGATTGCATGTGCCAAAGAGGCAGGTGCGTAAACGACAGACTGCGCGAACATCATTGCAACTGCAGCCTGATACACGCACTAAGGCACCTAGCCACTCATTGCGCTTCATGTAAGTGCAAGACTATCTTCCACAAGACGGTTATTCTTCTGAAAAGTAGGAACCAAAGAAAAAGAGAAGTCTTCGAAGCATACAGCCTCAAGATGGACCCACAGCGCTCCTGTGTGAACGTGTTTTCTATTTCACTCTGCAATAAAGAGATTAGCATAATCACTCACATAGGTATAACTATAGGTATAGGAGGACATAGGTAGGCCCGAAACAGCCATGCGAGTAGCCTATATGTACGCTTCGTTTGCTGAAAAATAAACCAGTTGATAGTTTGCACGCAGGTGTCGTGTAGTTTCCTCGTTGAAGTCCTGCCTTTTTCGTCGCTCTGCGCTACAGCGTTAATTACGTACATTCCATTGTATTTTGGCGGCGAGCGACCACATAGACCGGTAAAGCCTCGGGCTCTCGCGAGAGAAAAAAAAACCGACACTCGCTCTCTTAACGTAGCATTTTTTTAATGCCTTTTTGGAACGTTAGCCCGTGCCGGAGCGTGCCAGCCGCTCGTGCCTCGTGTGGACGCGAGCGTCTACGTAACTCTCATGCGACGCCGATGTTGCTGCCGCTAACGAGGTCTCCCCGCCTAGAGAGGAGGAAAACTCGACGAACGATGGACAGTCCACGTGACGCGGCGTGTCTTGGAGTTGGTCTTGGGTGTCACGTACGAAGGCGGCGTCGAAGGATGCAGGAATGTTGCGTCGCATATTGGTGGAGCAGATGGCGCGGGTGCTTCAATGTAAGCGGGTTTGAGACGTTCCAGGGCAATTGTGTCTGAGCGGCCGTTGACATTCACGACAAAAGTCGTCGGACGACGCTCGAGAACACAATTTGGCCCGGAGTAATGTGGCTGCAAAGGCTTCCGCAAGGCACAGTTACGCAAGAAAATGTGGGTAGCAGAGGTGAGTGCGGGCGAGAGAGAGAGAGAATAGAGACTTTTAGCTCAGCGGGTTTACGTTTCGCTCTGCTCGCGGTCTCCACCATTGCGCCAGCGGAGCGGCTCGCGAAAAAAGAATTTTAGCCCGGCGGATCACTAACCCGCTCGAGCGGGGTAAAGAGCGGGGCGCTCTGCTGCCCCACGTAGTGGTCCGAATAGGAGTTACTGAGAAATGAATTTGAATTACGCTTGCTTTCATTATGCAAGAAATGTTGAATAAAGATATATTACATGTTCTCAGTACATTATTTGTTAATAATGTACTGAGTACTAATGTACGGGTCAGCGCCGCAGTCGCCGTCGTCGATACAGAACTACCGGCGTTCATGTTCGCGGCTGCCATCTTGCATTTCCCATACACGCCCGCGTGCGCTTACGCACGCTCGCGCGCTGCGTATACCCTCCGCTGGGGAGTGCTTTCCAGCGGACGTAAACGCTGCTCCGTAAAACCGCTGGCCGCCTCAGCGTGGTGCGCATGCGCAGTCGCGTCTCCGCTCGCCCGCTCCGCTCCGCTGGCCGTAAACCCGCTGGGCTAAAACTCTCTAATAAACATTTATTTCGTAAAGCAAGTAGAAAATTTCCTCGATGAGTGCGATCCTCAGTCCAGGGCTCCACTGCCATGCGCGACTTCGCGAGCCCGCTGGATCAGCCGTTGCTGTTCCTGCTGGCTTGTGCTGAGCAGCGCAGACTCCAAAGAGGAAAGGCTAGGGTTGGGTATAGGAGGAACACCTGAAGAGTTAGGGCATTCCCATATGGAGTGATACACCGTGGGTTTGGCCCCACAGTGGGGACAATAGGAAGGGTACAGGGTGGGATGAAAGATATGTAGCATGTGGAGACAAGGAAATGAATTGGTCTGCAGTTGCCGCCAGACAGCGGCATCTGCCCTATTAAGCGAAGGATGAGGAGGGGGATAGTTATGGCGACTTTGTCGGTAGTACTCGAGCGTCTCGGTGTACTGTAGGTGCTCTGGCGGTGCATCGTCTGGGTTGGACAGCTCTTCCGATGGTGCCCGGCCAGTCAGACCTCGGGCTACCGCATTAACGCGTTCATTACCATGGAGAGAGGCGTGTCCAGGAGTCCAGACGATACGCACGCTGTGTAACGTGGGAGGGGGACAGAGGAGAGAATTCGATGTGTGTGTGCAGTCACGAGCCCTTGCGCGAAGGCTCGGCAGGCAGCCTGCGAGTCTGTCACTATGGTGATGGGGGTGTCTTGTGCGGAGAGGGTCGAGGCATGGACAATGGCCAGGGCTATGGCCCCTTCCTCTGCTGAGCAGCTGTGCGTTGTTAGAACTGTGGCACACACCCTAAGCGTGCCTGTATTGTCAGTTACAGCTAAACACATGGCCCGCCTCTCTGGGTAGCGGGCCGCGTCAATGTACAAAACCGGTGTAATTGTGGTGTGGTCTCCAAACATGCGTGCCAGGGCCTGAGTTCGGCCGCGTCTACGGCCGGCGTGTCGCTCGGGATGCATATTGCGGGGAATTGTAGCTACTTGTATGCTAGCGCGTAGAGCAGGAGCGAGGCGATATTGTGGGACGTGTGTGGGTGTCTCAGGGACAGGGTATCCAAGGCGAGAGAGTATAGCGCAGCCCTGACGGCTGCGTCTGAGACGTTAGAGCTGACCATTGCGATGAGCCTCCAAAAGGTCGCCTACGGTGTTATGGATACCAAGCTAAAGAAGCCGTTTTGTGGAAGCATGTGGAGGCAGCCCAAGAGCCGCTTTCACTTCCTTCCGCAGAAGGACGTCCATCTTCTGAGTTTGAGTGAGGGTGAGATTCTGATAGGGGAGGTGGTATGTGAGCCGGCTGATTATCAGAGCCTGTACTATGTGGAGGACGTCTTTCTCGCGAAGGCCTCTTCTACGATTAGTAATGCGGTTTATCATATGTGTGACTTGTGCTATCTGCTGACCCGAAAGGTGCGTAGTGTGCGAGGCTTTGCCATCCGACTGAATGTGGAGGCCCAAGATACGGAGTCTAGCTACCTGAGGGATGGGGCTGCCGTGTAAGAACAGGGAGATATTAGGGGATTCGTCGGTTCTGCGGCGCCGCCTGTGCACGAGGAGCAATTCGGATTTCTCGGCTGCACAGGAAAGGCCTCCCGTGGCTGCATAGCTCTGCACGACACGTACAGCTTCCTGGAGAGCATCCTGGATGGCCCCGTCGGATCCCTGGGTTGCCCAGATCGTAACGTCGTCGGCATAGAGAGCGTGCCGGATGGTGGGTATCTGGTCTAGTACGGAGGGCAGCTTAGCCATATCCACGTTGAAGAGGGTGGGCGATAGGATCGAGCCCTGTGGTGTTCCTCTACCTGTGAGTGTGATGACGTCCGACCGGAGCTCTCCTATGCCAATAGTGGCTGTGCGGTCCGACAGGAAAGCTCTGACGTAGTTATAGGTACGTGTGCCGCATTGGGAAGAAGCCAGATTGTCGAGAATTAGATCGTGGGAGACGTTGTCGAAAGCCCCTTTGAGGTCCAGGGCCAGAATAGCTCTGGTTTGTGCTGTAGTGGGGCCATCCACAACGTCCTCCTTAAGCTGCAGCAAAATATCTAGCGTAGAGAGGTTAGGGCGGTAGCCGAAAAGTGTATCCGGAAAGAATTGGCTGTCTTCGAGAAAGGGTTGTAGCCGCGAAAGTACAACGCGCTCGAAGAGTTTACCTACACATGAAGTTAAGGATATAGTTCGGAGATTCTGGAGGGACAGTGGCTTGCCTTGGTTAGGAATTAGCATGATGTCCGCATGGCGCCATCCCTGTGGAAGCGTGCCATTCCTCCAGTGGTCATTGTAGAATGCAGTTAAGTCTTTAATGGCCTCACCATTCAGGGTGCGTAGGAGTGTGTATTGAACCCCTTCAGCCCCGGGTGCAGTGTTCCGCCTAATACCCTGTAAGGCCGCCTTAACCTCGGCTTCTGTAATATCGGCGTCTAGGGAGGTGGCGTCTATGTGTGGGTAGTGTCTGCAGGTAGGGCGGGTGTCTGTAGCAATGTAGCGTTGCTGTAGAGTGTGAAGTAGAGTAGTGTCATCGAGGCCTCATTTGTGGAGGATGGTGCGGACTATGTCGCTAGTGTGTATTTTGGCTTGCGTAGGGTTTAATAATGCGCGGAGTAGCGACCAGGTCCGAGGCGTGCTTAGCGTGCCGCTGAGGCGATCGCAAAGGCTATGCCAATTGTTATTAGTGAGGGTGTTCGCGTAGTCATCTGCCTCCTCGAGTGCGTCGCATCCTCATACGCATCCTCGAGTGCGTCGCCAGTGCAGGCTGCCCCTTGTCACGAAGACGGAGCGGCCACGTGCAATCCTTTGCCTGGTTTCAACATATCACCATTTCCATCTGCCTCACCGTTTCAATGCGACCTACCGGTCCTGGAGTTAACCTGGAAAGATTTGTCGCCATCCAAAGCCCTTCCAGCTAAAACCACCGTCGACGCAGCTCTATGGGCCCGCTGACTGTACCTTGGTGCAGTTCGCTAACCGCTTTGTTCTTGCCATGCAGATGGTCGTCTATCTCGTCTCCAACCTGCTGCTTCCTGTTCTGGCATGCGCATCCTCGAGTGCGTCGTCAGTGCAGGCTGTTCTTGTCACGAAGACGGAGCGGCCACTTGCAATCCTTTGCCTGGTTTCAACATATCACCATTTCCATCTGTCTCACCGTTTCAATGCGACCTACCGGTCCTGGAGCCAACCTGGAAAGATTCATCGCCATCCACAGCCCTTCCAGCTAAAACCACCGTCGACGCAGCTCTGTGGGCCCGCTGACTGTACCTTGTTGCAGTTCGCTAACCGCTTTGTTCTTGCCATGCAGATGGTCGTCTATCTCGTCTCCAACCTGCTGCTTCCTGTTCTGGCATGCGCATCCTCGAGTGCGTCGTCAGTGCAGGCTGCCCCTTGTCACGAAGACGGAGCGGCCACTTGCAGTCCTTTGCCTGGTTTCAACATATCCCCATTTCCATCTGCCTCACCGTTTCAATGCGACCTACCGGTCCTGGAGCCAACCTGGAAAGATTCGTCGCCATCCAAAGCCCTTCCAGCTAAAACCACCGTCGACGCAGCTCTGTGGGCCCGCTGACTGTACCTTGGTGCAGTTCGCTAACCGCTTTGTTCTTGCCATGCAGATGATCGTCTATCTCGTCTCCAACCTGCTGCTTCCTGTTCTGGCATGCGCATCCTCGAGTGCGTCGTCAATGCAGGCTGCCCCTTGTCACGAAGACGGAGCGGCCACTTGCAATCCTTTGCCTGGTTTCAACATATCACCATTTCCATCTGCCTCACCGTTTGAATGCGACCTACCGGTCCTGGAGCCAACCTAGAAAGATTCATCGCCATCGACAGCCCTACCATCTATAAAGCAACAACACCGTCGACGCAGCTCTGTGGGCCCGGTGACTGTACCTTGGTGCAGTTCGCTAACCGCTTTGCTCTCGCCATGCAGGTTAGTCAAACATGCACTTTTTGCCGCAAAATCATGAAATTATCTTCTGGTACAGCTCCCGAGCCCACGGTGCTGCGTTGTGATTGCCACTGAGTGCATTTATGTCATCCGTCAGCTACTAATCATATCTGGTGACGCCGAGACTAACCCTGGTCCTGCCAGCCTAGACACTGTACTGGCCGAATTGCAGAAACTAACCGCAGGCCAAACAACACTTGTGCAGGAGCTAAAGGGCCTGAAACTGCAGCTGACTACCACAGACAAAACAATCAGCGACCTGAATATGCGCATGACCGACTTAGAGGTCCATTATCAGGCTCTCATGCCTCTACGCCAAGACATAGAAATACTGCAGGCAACATCAACTGAAACAACTCGCCTGGTCACAGCGTTAGAGGCCCGTTTCGACGACGCCGAAAATCGATCTCGCCGCAATAACCTGATCTGCTACGGAATTACCGACCCCACTGCAAACGAAACATTTACTAAGTCTAATTAATTTACTAAATAATAATTCAGATCTGCCGTAATCATTTACAAACCGACATCAACCCCACAGATATAGAAGGGGCACATCGCTTAGGAAAAGACACCAAAGATCGAAATCGTCCAATAATAGTAAAATTTGCACATTGGAAAACGAAAGACGCCCCTCTGTCAAAAGGCCGAATGCTGAAAGGAACTAATTATAGTGTAGGTGAAGATTTCTCTCGCCTGACTCAGAAAGCACGGAAGACCCTTTTGCATTTCGCCAAATCTAAATCACTTGCATACTCTCTAAGCTTTAAAACCTTGTGCATTGGCCCTAAACGATATGTTTTTGACGAATCATCTAACTCTGTAAAAGCAATTGTGTAGCAATCATCCCGTCTTCTACAAAAAAAGAATCAACCAGAACTTGCTCCTAGAAATGATCTTTCGTTTTCCGCAGTCTTTACTAATGGTATCTTCGACTGGTTGCCTCCGTCCCCCGAAGCAGAGTTGGGCAGATCCGGCGTTCCCCGAGCTCAGAGGTAGAGGACAAGCGCTCAAGCCGAACGTGCTACTCGCTCTCGGAGGAGGAAATGGCAGATGCGAAACCACGTGACTACTGCCAACGTCCAATGTTTCGCCTATCAAAAGCTCCCGGCGCTGCCGAGAAAACCGGCGGACGCGCCTGCGGCACGAGCGTTCGTCGAGATGCCAGCAGGCAGCGGCCTAGGTTGCCTAGGTTACGGTGGGCCGTCGCCAACAGCAGCGACGCGGCGCTGCGATGACGTTTCAATCTCGATGACTGCTCCGACGACAGGGCTCGGAGCGCCTCAGAGCGCTCGAAGATGGAGGAGAGCAATCGAGAAGAACCAGCCGAACGCAGGGCGCGCGCCCTCTTTCAACCAGCCGAAGACAACGCCGCTCGCGAGAGCGCTCCAGAGCGCTCAGAGGCGACCAGCCGAAGATTGCATAAGGCACGCAGTTATCTTCCGAAGCGCGAGCTTGTATCTAACATCATACCATCGACAGGCAGCAACTTGCTCATTCTAACAGAAACTTGGCTACACAATGACGTCACTGATACCGAAGTTTTGGCCGAGCAACCCGACTTCCATGTTTATCAAACTGACCGCGTAGGCACAAGGTGCGGCGGAGTTCTTGTAGCAGTCCACCGGCAACTTTTGTGTTCATTTATTAACATCGCATCAAAACTCGAATTACTATGGCTACTATATCGCACATCACCACTTACAGTGCTGCTGAGCGTTTGCTACAGGCCTCCCCATGCCACTTCTGAATTCTGTGGGGTGCTCAATAACAATTTAATACGACTTACGACCACCTACCCTAATGCCTCTATCCTACTTTTCGGGGACTTTAATTTCCCAAATATAGAGTGGAGCAAGTTACCATATTCTTCAATAGCGCCGCCACATGCCAAGTGGCGGTGCTACATGCCAAGAGGCGGTGCTACATGTCAAGTGGCGGTGCTACATGCCGAGTGGCAGTGCTACATGCTGAGTGCTGCTGCATGTTAATTCGTGGTGCTACATGCCAAGTGGCGGTGCTACATGCCGAGTGCTGCTGCTACATGGTAATTGGTGGTGCTACATGCTAAGTGGTGGTGCTACATGCCACAGACTTCTGCGCCGTGCCACCAGTGCGTTTACGTTGAACATATGCCGCATTTGCGTTGTCGAGAATAACAAGTTTATGTTTATGAGCGCATGTCTCAAATTTTTAAAGAACTCGCCAACAACTCGCCAACATTAGTGAACATGTTGATGAGCTAGAAAACAGAAGCAGAAGAAATAACTTAATAATTTATGGCTTACATGAACCTAGAGCTGAAGCTTCAGAAGACTTAGAACGAAATGTAAAAGATGAAGCCTTTAATAAGAAACTAGGCATTAACGTAACAGCCATCGAAAGGTGTCATAGACTCGGAAGAAAAAGCGAAAATAAAACCCGTCCAGTGATTCTAAAATTTCTTGACTACTGAGGAAAGAATGCCCTGTTTAGAGCATCGCATAAACTAAAGAGTAGTGAACTGTCGCTATCTGAAAACTTTTTTAAGCGAGTACGTGACACACGGAGGCTTTTATGGGAGAGTTCTAAGGAAGAAAGCCAGAAAAACATGAAAGTGAAGCTTCTTTACGATAAGCTGAACATCAACGAGACTTCGTTTGGTTGGGATGCTGAAAAAACGATCCCGTTAAAAGCTGAAGAAATCAGGTCCTCAAAAATGACAGACTAAGCGCAAGCGTGGCTCTTAAGGAATACTTAACGTAAATTGTAGGAGCATTATAAACAAGCGTACAGAGTTAGAGTTAATTCTTTTGTCGCATAACCAAGATATCGTTGTCTTGACGCAGACATGGTTAAATAAACAAATATATGATAGCGAGTTCATTCCACTTGGGTATAGCGCATTCAAAAAAGACAGAGGTAGCAGGGGTGCAGGTGTAGCCATCCTTTTCAAGGATAACATTAAGCTCTTAAAATTGCCTGATTTATTAGATGTTGAGTGCATTTTTTGCAAGGCCTACCGTGAAAATATTCGATGTGTCATAGCTGCTCTGTAGAGACCTCTTAATTCTGGTGCTATACATGAGCGAGCATGTGAAACCCGGTGACCGCATTATTCTCGCAGGAGATTTTAACTTGCCAAGCATTGATTGGGAAACGATGTTGGTCAAAAGTGATAACGACAGCTTAGGGGGGGTCATGCTGGACATTGCCTTTTCTTTTAATTTATTACAGTTAGTGGATACCTATACTATAATACAGGGTAATTCTGAAACCATCCTGGACCTCTTCGTTGTAAGTGAGACCATAAGTAGTCAAGCTAAGTGCAATGTATTTCCCGGTATATAAGATCACGAGGCTTGTTACTGACAATAAATAATATGAATTGGAAAGACAGCTGTAGCGCTGTCCCATTCCGCAATTTAATTTCTCCTTAGCTGATGATGTCTCGATTATATATACGCTTTCGTTTTACTTAGATTCATTTTCAGATAATATTGTAGCCATGCAGGAACTATGGGAACGCTTTAAACGTATTCTTAATGACTGCATTGAAAAATATGTACCAACTATTATTAAGAAAAGAATAAAGAATCCCTGGATTTCTCGGGAGACGTTGAGATTGAAAAGGCAGCTCAAGAAGTTAAAAAATAAAATGAAAAAATCAAGCAGTGCTTCACCAGATCAACGACAGAAATTTCTCTCTCTTTCATCTACACTTCGCATCCAACTATCTACTGAGAAACAAGGTTACTATGAAGAATCATTGCCTAAATTCATCACAGCGTCTCCAGATAGATTTTGGCGGGAGGTGTTACCGAAACATCACAATGCGATGTATTTCAAGTTGACGGTATTCACTTGAATGATGAAAAAATTGCTTACTTATTTAATAAGCACTTCCACTCCGTTTTTACTTGTGATGAAAGTGTCTTATCTGTGTTTGAGAATGTTTTGCCCCCTATTTCTGATGTATCAATAAGCGAACAGGGTATATTCTACATGCTTTTAATACTTGATGAAAAGAAAAGTTCAGGCCCAGACGATATACCCAACACTTCCCTAAGAAGGTATGCCGAATTGGTTTCGAAATACTTGTACATTGTGTTTTTATGTTCCTTAGAAGAAGGTAAACTCCCGTATGATTGGAAAACAGCCCGAGTAATACCACTTCGTAAACACGGTGCCAAACAGTCTACAAAATATTACCGTCCAGACTCTTTAACATCTAGCACTTGCAAATTATTAGAGCCCATAATACATAAACATATCGTGGATTTCATAGGTGCGCATAACATCTTAACGGAATGCCAGCATGGATTTCGGAAAGGGTACTTAACTTGTACACAGCTAGTTGCTACCGTCCATGACCTTTCCGTATCTGTAAATAACGTAAAACAAATTTATTGCAATTTTTATTGACTTTTCGAAAGCTTTCGACAAAGTATCACACAGTAAATTGTTATTTAAATTACATAGTCTGCTCAGAAACTCTCAACTTCTCAATTGGATTTCAGCGTACTTGAACAATCGCCACCAGTTTGTTGCATTCAAAGGCCATCAATCTAACCAATTACCAGTGAAATCAGGTGTCCCGCAGGGCTCGGTCCTAGGGCCACTCCTTTTTTTATATGTATATAAACGACATGGTACAAAGCATCTCTGTCAAAATAAAATTGTACGCGGACGACTGTGTTCTATATACGGAGGTTAATGATCAATCGGATCAGGCATTGTTAAACAATAATTTTCAGCGTGTTGCTCCTTGGTGTAAGCGGTGGGAGATGTGTATAAACTTCGACAAGACCATTTTCATGCGGATAATTCGAAAGAAGAGGCCCTTATCGTTTCCGTACAATTTTAATAATATGCTTTTGCCTGAAGTGTCTGACTAGAAATATCTTGGGCTATGGATTTCAAACAATCTTAGGTGGAATAAACATATTCACTACGTTACAGCGAATGCTTATAGAAAGTTATTCTTTTTAAGAAGAACGTTAACTCTGGCTACCCCTGCTGTAAGAAGATTAGCATACAAATCCACTGTCCTCCCAGTGTTAGACTATGCTGCTATAATATGGGACGCCTATACAAAAGGTAATATTCTGAAACTAGAGAATATTCAAAAAAAGCCGTACAGTTCATTTATAACAATTTTCGACGCAGCTCAGTGACTGAACTACAAGCTCGCGCTAACCTAACCCCGTTATTCTATAGAACCCGCTCATCACGACTAAAAATTTTATATCAGTTAGTTAAGGGGCACTATAAAGTCGACGTTAGTGAGCAGATTACATTTGCTTCCGGTTATTCAACACGCCAAAGACATGAACTAACAATAACACATTATCGTTCTCACAATGACTCTTTCAAGTATTCATTTTTTCCACGAACAGTCAGAGACTGGAAAGACCTCAGCAACTGCATCGTTCAAGCAGACTCTTTGTCAGCTTTCGTATCCCTTCTTGATGGCTGAAACATAATTGGCCATTTTTATAGTGACTATTTGTATGATTTATTCGTTGATTGTTCCTCTGTTTCATTTGCACATTTGGTAAATGCTTTGCTTAGTTTTTTATTTGTTCTTTCTTGACTGTGACCTAGGCATGTACATATATTTTGTTTGCCATTATGTTGTATTTTCTCTCATGTATTGTATCCCACCCTGCTAAAATCCCGGTGCGTATTGCAGTATCAATAAATAAATAAATGAAATAAAAAGTAAATTTAGCATACGTGTTTTACTGAGGTTTTGCGAACCGCACATGTTATTCCAGAAACGTCGATGAACAGCCGAACATTTTTGACCGACAGGCAAAGTAGTATCTGCAGCCGTCTGCAGTGCGCAGCGCACCCACATGTTGTCAAACGTGCGCAGCTTATCCGTCTTTCTTTTTTTTTTCCTTTTTACCGTATTTCTTTCTCTTTCCTTTTTTGTTTTTTTTTGCTCAAACATCCCACATTACGAGCCCTCCTATATTATGGTTTCTGCAAGTTTCATTTTATGGTTGGAAAAACGCTCAGAAGGCCGCTGTGGAAGATTGTACCGAACAATTTCGAATTACTTCATTACAAAAGTCGCCAGAATCCAACATCCCTGCGATTTGCCCAACCCAAATCTTGCAGCGTGAACCTGATTATATATTTGTTACTGCTACTGATGTATAAGTTTATTCTGTGTATTAATTTGTATTTCTAAACCGTTATTATTGTCATGTTTATATGTCAGTGTACTTTTTTCAATGCCCTTTCTGTTACGATCCCTGACGGGATTGACAGTATTGAATAAATAAATAAAAATTTACAATATTTGCTGCACCCTGTGTAAGAGAGCTAAGGTCCGTGCAGTACGTCGCACTTCACGCGAAATGCCAGAATGAGTGCTCGACAAACTGAAGCACTGCACATCTCCGTACAAACACTAGTCGCACCAGCGAACCGGTTGCACGGATGTTCGACCCACACAGTGAGTGAGTCGCATCTCTTCGTACATTTCGTTGTAATTGAATTCTTCGTAGTCGTTACATCTCGTACAGATGCGGCGATTCTCTGGAGCGAAGGAGGGATGACAATGGAGAAATGTAGGAATGGCAAGGAGAAGCGGACGATGCCTGCATCAAACTCTTTCGCTCACAAGCTTGAAAAAGAAAACACGGAACAAAGAAGAGAGAATATTGGGAACGCTGGGGCAGTAGCATTTTTAAATTTTGGAGTTGCCAAAACCATCATCCGATTGTGAAGCACGCCATCGGGTACTTTTAATGCTGAGCGCCCGTGTTTGTTCAACGTGCCTCCAACAACGAGGGCGTTGCTGCGTTCCGCTGCCACCCAACTGCGGCTGCCGTGACCGGGATTTCGTCGCGCGACCTCGTCCTTATTAGCAGCGCGAAAAAAGCCACGAAGCAACCACGGCGGATGCGGTAGCATGTTCGTAGAAACCGAATTGTACAGCAGAAGGAGGCCTTTGATAATACAAACAAAAGTAATATCGTGCGTGTAAGGAGAGCTTGGAATCGCGGGTGATGCCGTTTACGCTTTCTCTCCTGACCAAAGAGTAAATATGAAAGATAAGCCGCCTCTAACAAAGAGACCGAAATTGTTGAAACTATATGTAAGAAAACTAGGAATAGCTTAGACACAAACATGCAACACTGCTCTAGTATTTCTCTGTAATTCTTGGCACCGTCACCGTAATTGGCACCGTAGTTTGGCCCTAAATGCACCAGTTTTGCAGTGCAATTGTAGCTATGCCTAAAATAACCCCCCCCCCCCCACCTTCCCCCCTCGCCCCCCCCCCCCCCCCCCCCGTGATATCGGCATTCGGTCAATAGCGCGCAACCAAACTGTTGCAAAATGGGCACACTTAACTTTTTAATCGGAGCAATAGCACGCAGAATTTTAACCTCGGCATATTAGGTGTAGAAAAGACTTTGCGCATGCAATGGAAAGACACCGTCACAGTCTGTGTATTGTTACTTTGATAGAACGGCTGATTTTTAGCAGAATGTTCGAGTGCATTTTTGCATCAGTGCCAAAAAGTAGGTAATTTTGGTCACTGTATTTGGGTCACGTATCAATATTGTTGGTCGTTACAGTTGCGTCAGAAGTTCATCCATATAGCGGGAGATCCAGAAATTTCAAGGCCTCTTGCGGGGGAAAAAAGCGCGAAAGCCGGCATGTACACGGATGAACGTAATATGTAACTAGTAATTTGGAATACAATCGTAAACACTAAAGAATTCACGTAATGCATCAATAATACATGAAGCGTGTCCATTTTAGATGCTGTGAAGAATGCAGTTTAGAAAACTCTAGCACCTGTTCGCGGTGCAGAGTTTACGAATTTGTAAACCTTCGTGCTTCGATTTTTTTTTAAACTTGCCAAACTTAGGATATTTTTGTAAACCAACATATGCTCTTAATCCAAATTTCGCTTCCACCATTCTCTAGAATGTAACTTTCTCTCTCAAACGCCACAAACTTCATTAGAATCGGCGCGGGGGTTATTCCAGAGAAGCACGTCAAGGGAACCGACCTCGGCCGTCAGGGGTGGAGGGTGTGATTGCGCTGCGTGCATATAGCCAAGCGCCGTCGCCGTTAGGAGCGATCCAAGCGCGAGTGTTTTTTGAAGTGCCGGCGTCGTTCCCTCTGGTTCGTAGAAGGTCGTCGGGCGGCTTCTCGGACGACGGCTGCAGTGCGCAGTGGAGCCAATGCCGCCGCCGAGCGTAAAAGGTTGGCCTTGGCCCTGATGTCGCGGCTTTTCCCTACACGTGGTGAGCTGCCGCTGACGTAGGAGTTCTCGATATGAAGCAGGGTGGCTGCAATGTCTGGTTTCACTCGCCGGAGGCCGATCTGGGCCAACCCACTGAAGCGCAGACGGACTGAGCACTTGCGTGTGCTTATGTGCGCGTGTTTGGAAGCGAGAAAAACCCAGGGATCGCAGAGCAGAAATTAACCGGTTTCTTTAGAGGTCATTCTATGCCAACAGCACCAACCTTGGCGTTTGACCATTTGCGATTTCTTTCTAAAAAGTTCAGCCGCTTGCGTACAAAAACAAGCCTTTTCGCGAAATATTTCAACAACAAAAAAAAAGTCGCACCGGCTCAAACGCACGAATGTATGTAAAGGGGCTTGTCAAAAGCTGCATTTTATTAATAAATATTCGAAAGACGTACGATAGGCTTTGGACCAAAATTTCATTAATCGATTATTAGCCATTCCTCCTTTTTAATAAGCCCTTAAAAATGAGAAAAATGGACCATATTTCATTCTTTTTTTTTTGAAAATGTTATCATGCACAAACACAAATTATATGCAAATGCCCAGCAAAAGTGTTTTACGCGAGAAATGTTTTTTGGCAGATATATTGCGCAGAAGTGCCCAGAGGCACCGATAATTATGCAAGAAAACCAGTTCTGGCCCATGTTTATCCGAGAAATATTTCAACAACAAAAAAAGTAAGTGGCACCGGCTCAAGGACCTTCTGAAATTTCTTCTAAGGCACGAAGGTGTGCAAAGGCATTGAGGCGGTCCTAGTGAATATTTGCTAAATAACGCTTACTGTGGCACATTGTGCTGTTTTCAAACTGAGAGCATAGTATCAAATTACTGCTTCATTTAGGAAACAAAGAAATTTGGGGTTTTCTTCCAGCGGCTCTCTCAGTTCGCACCTGATTCGTCTTCGGCAAAAAGCCTCTTAGCGGCAAGTATAAAATCTATGGACGCGAGTGTGTCACCTGCCAATAGAGAAATGTATATAGAGAGCTCGCACTGCTTCTAAGTTTATTTCTTCACGGTTGGGTAACCAAATACTTCTTTCCTGTTTCCTTCACCGCTATCAGCAGCGTCAATTTGCATTCGGTTCGCGCAAGACTTCGAAAA